>NW_007360025.1:142714-281751 GCF_000359705.1 Exserohilum turcica Et28A | reverse complement strand
TCTTACATAGTCACTGACTGCAGATAGACTCTAATGGAATAATAATAATAATAATAATAGCGTCGTGTGACACGGTGCTAAGCACAGACCACTGCCATTCTTTGTCAGATGGTGCTTTCGCCCCTTGGTTTTTCCAACGAACACACCCTCTTGCTCAAAGACAGCTCGCAAATTTACCGCTGCCCATCATGACAATCATTAATGAGCACGATTTTCCTCCACTCCCTCGAACAGATGCAAAGCAAAAGGAAGCAGATGAAATATGCCGTCTCCGCGAACAAGAACCGGGCACTACGCTCCACGATTTACCTGACGAATTAATTCTCGAGATATCGGAGCATCTCCGCAGGATGGAACGTAAACTTCACCGAGCTCGAACACTTCTCAATTTCGCACTCACTAGCCGTCGTCTCTACCGAATCATAACCGAAATGGTTTATGCGCGGTTTAGCAACACCTATGGCGAGCCCTACCTTTTCCTCCGTACCATGATTTCGAATCCACAACTCGCACGATTGGTACGCGACGTAGACATTACAATCGAGTATGAGACGCGCGCCGTTGGACCTCACACACCAACGGCACAGGACAAGAAGGTGATCAAAGAAGGATTGCGGGCACTGGACATACCGTATTGGAAAGACTGTGCGACTGATTGCTACGGAAGTACTGAAAAAGACCATGGTGTAATGCGGAATAGCACAATCCTACTGTTCACACCGAACGTTACGTCTATTCGTATCGAATGTTCCTACGAATACGAAACTCCATGTCCCGTGTGGGTAGCCTTCATCAGCAGAGCCGTCATGGGTAGATTTGGAAACGCACATGGCTTTGAGCGGTTACGGTCAATCACTATTGTCATGTCACTCACAGATGTGATCGCTGTTTCGCCCCTGTTCCACATACAGTCATTACGCACGTTACAGTTGCACAGAGTCCGGGAATGCAGTGAGTACGACGACCAACTACAGCCTAATTACGATGAGGAGAATATTCGAAAAATTCAACGCCTCATCCCACAGGCCTGTAACAACCTTGAGGAACTCGTGGTAGAGAATATTTTCTACACCGAAGACTGTTTAGAAGCCTTGATCGCATCGTCACGGCGCCTAAAGGTTTTCAAAACCAGGGCCGCCACCTCGAATTTACTACCAGAAAGCAGACGACTGCCAACATCCAAATCCAAGACTGTAATTGGGATGTTGGGCCGACATAAAACATCCCTTGAAACTCTTCATGTTGATCGCGATGACGAGACCGATAGAGACTTTCCTGACAAGGCTCATGTTCGCAATAACATGAAGGCATTCACGTCTCTCAAAGAACTCAGTTGCCCTCTAGCTGCGATAATGACGGGGAAAAAAGATAGATTTGTGGAGCGATTACCCCCGTCGCTGGTGACATTCCGGACGCATTTCAGAAATCGTACATGCGACTTGGATTGGATTGGGGGCTTGGAGCACATGCTAGCCAACTATGAGGCTCATATACCCCAATTGTGCGAGCTCAGAGTTGAAACCCCATATTACTCTCAATCAGAGTACAAAGAGACCGTGAAAAGGCTTGCTCGACCATCCGCGAAAGCAGGTATCGTGTTTTCACATGCAATAAGACACTACGAATATTGGCATGACCCAGAAGATACTGTGTCTGAGTCTTCTGAATCTTCTGATGATGTCAGCATGTCTAGCGATGAGGATCGAGGCTGATTGTAATGTATTTTGTATGGGATTGCATGTCGAAGCCACCTTCTAAACTGTTATCAAGTTCGAATTCTATTAGGGTTTATTGTAGTTTTCCAGTAGTTCAATGTAAAGTTGTTTGTTTCAAGTGAGTAATTATATGCTATTATCTAGAGTTGCTAGGGTAGTCTTATTATCTTGGAAGTAGTTTGTTGTATTTTCTTATAAATATTGCTCTTTCTCAATGCAAACAATATTACCTACATAAAAGCCTTTATGTTCTGCATAAGGAATAGAGTATAGTACCTTACCGCGATTAGATAGCATGTAACCTACTACAGTGTGAAAGCCGCCGCGTCAGGACGTCCAAATCACACATAAAACAAGGAATGTATTTTTGTTGGGAGAGAAATCGTCTGGCTCATGCGCATAGCTGCTGGTTAATGACGCTCAACGCCTCTGTTTCACGTGGCTTTGTATACTCCACTCCATCATGTGTCTGGGCTAGATGACAGCTCAACATAACCACAGTGCACGTTTCAGAACACGGTGCAGCTTGGGAAGATGAATCAGCCGCCTTTCATGTATACTGTATTGCCGGGGATTGGCCTAAGGAATCTGTATCGGGGTCTGGAACACAGCCATCTAGAATTATATTGCGGCTAGCGGGACGGCGCGGCCAGGACCGGGCCATATGGAGGCTATACAGAGCGATGGTTTTGAACAGGCTGTTATAGGTATAGGTGACGAGTATTATTGCCATGTTCAGCTTTGCATAGCTACCCCGCTGATGTACATGGTTGAGCTTAGCTACGTACCATGCCAACTACCACGTCAATGCTGTCTCGTCGGATGGCGCAACCAAGGTATTTGGAACAATCAAGCGATGCCATTCTATTCTTCCCAAGCGCATAGCCACCAACACAAGGATCCCAATTCATCCTGCTGCGTTCTGATGCATCTTGCCTTGGGTCATCTACTCGCCTCGGAGCGTTACCGCGCCCCCACCATGCATCCGAGTTACTCTCCACTCTCCCGCGTCTCACTGCCGTGCTGGCGGGGTCAGAGACGGGTTGAAAGGGGCGCCCCAACAGCTCGAACAGCTTGAATTGAATAAATTGGAGCTTCGCGGCTCGTCTAGCCATATTTTTTCTTGTCAATTGCGTTGCGAAGAGCCGACAGCTCTACTACGTAACAAGTACAATCTTACTATCCCATTTCTTCGAGGCCCCACCACACACCAACATGTCCAACATCAAAGTCGTCAAGCCGGATCCCGCGTATACGGTGCCGCTGCTCATCAACGGCAAGGAGGTCACTACGCAGACGACATTCGCCGTCACGTCACCCGCATCCCACCAGCAAATATGGAACTCGTCGTCGGCGTCGCTGGACGACGTCAAGAGCGCCGTGTCGGCAGCAAAAGCTGCTTTCCCGGCCTGGTCGAAAATGAAGCACTCGGCCAAGCGCGACATCTTCCTGCGGGCAGCCAATGTAGTCGAGGCGCGCACCGACGAGCTGGCCGACTACATGAAGATGGAGACGGGCGCTGCAGACATGTTTAGCAATGGGTTCAACGTGCCCAAGATGGCCGACATGCTGCGCGACGTTGCGGGCCGAATCAGCGCAGTCATGGGCCACATTCCGAGCTGCGAAGAGGAGGGCACGAGTGCGCTGGTTGTCAAGGAGCCCTACGGTGTTGTGCTGGGAATTGCGCCATGGTAAGTATTATGCATTTCTTTTGTGCTGGCAAAAAAAAAAGATTCTTTGTTGCACATGCTGATACTTGGTATCGCAGGAATGCGCCATACATTCTCGGCATGCGCGCCATCCTCTACCCGCTTGCGGCTGGCAACACGTGCATTCTCAAGGGCAGCGAGTTTTGCCCACGTACATGGTGGGCTCTGGGCAGTGTCTTGAGCGAGGCAGGTCTTCCTGCCGGCGCGCTGAATGTGCTGGTCCATCGCCCGGAGGACGCGGCACAAATCACAAAGGCGCTGATCGAAGAGCCTGCGATCAAGAAGCTGAATTTTACAGGCTCCACAGCCGTCGGGCGCATCATCGCGTCGACGGCTGGCCAGAACCTCAAGCCGGTGCTGCTGGAGCTGGGCGGCAAAGCTAGCGCCATTGTGCTGGACGACGCGAATCTGCAAACGGCAGCGGTGCAGTGTGCGCTGGGCGCTTTTTTCCACGCGGGCCAGATCTGCATGAGCTCGGAGCGGATCCTGGTGCACAAGGCCATCAAGCCGCAGTTCCTCGAGGCCTTCAAGGGCGCCGTCGAAGGCATCTTTGGCGGCGACAAGCCCGCGCCCATTCTCGTTGCCGCACCCGGCGTGCAAAAGAACAAGCGCCTCATTGCCGATGCCGTGAAAAACGGCGCAACCGTCGTGCAAGGCGACCACGAAAAAGACGAAAAGCACCCAGACACTAACGAGCCGTCGGCCACACGCATGCGACCCGTCATCGTCGACGGCGTCACAAAGTCCATGGACTTGTTCCACACCGAGTCTTTTGGGCCCTCAGTCTCCGTCATCGAGATCTCCAGCGACGAGGAGGCAGTCGAGATTGCAAACGACACCGAATACGGGCTGTCCGGCGCCGTCTTCACCGAGAATCTGGGCCGTGGCCTGCGCATCGCAAAGCAGATTGAGAGCGGGTAAGTTGCACCGATTACACAGACTCCCCCCCACTCCTCGTCTTGCCGTGATACGGATCGAGAATGTGTGTTTTTTTTTTGGTACTAACAAGGACCGATAGCGCCATCCATATCAACTCGATGACTGTGCACGACGAATGGACACTGCCTCACGGTGGAGCCAAGTCGAGTGGCTTTGGCCGCTTCAACGGACAATGGGGCATTGAAGAGTTTGTGCGCATGAAGACCATCACGTACAAGGAGTAAATCATCGAATCATATTTGCGCTGTGATTGGAATCTTCGGGTTCTGGATTCGTCATGTATTGAGACGACGCTGGGAAAAAACCCCACTCCTCATGCTGAGGAGAAAATGCAAGTCTTAGGTTCTTACGATTTGAACAAAAAGAATATAAGCAAGAATAGTGTATGTCTTCATATTTGCAACCTATACGTCGTCATCTCATCTGTACACCACAAACCACACACCACACACATGCACATGCTTACGTTATGCCCCCTTTTCCCATCCACCCATCCACCCACCCCAGTTTGTCCACCTACCCATCATCACACCACCTCTACCCCCCACCGTTACTCCCCATTCGCCCACCACCAGTTCCCACTATACCTCCGCTACACGATCTACCTGCGCACCACATACGTAGCACAGTCTCATGTTGGTGTACCCTCTTCAACCCGTGGAACAGGTACCGATACACAACGGAGAGAGAGAAAGAGAGAGAGATATATAAGGCCATGGTTGTGTGTTTGTCACCCCACCCACGCACGCATATATGTGCTACGGAGATTTTTTTTTAAAAAAAAATTCAAGTAAACGCTGGGTACAGTGTGTATGACGGAGCTGATTGGAATACGGGCTTGAGAAATGGGAAATGGGAAATAGGAGAGTTAGAAATAGGAGTAGAAAGTACGGAACAGAGATTTACATCCAAGGCAGACAATGGTAAATTATCCCGTGAGATTACATAGTTACACTGTTTTCCATTCCCCTTGATTGACTTCCAACATAAGCTGCATTAGGAAACAGAAATAAATAAATAAATAAATTTTTCACTTGTACTTATGGGTATAATAGAGTACACATTCTTTACAGTATACATTCTTGACTCACTCTTACTAGTCTCTTTATCTGGGGTTGAGTTTAAAATGAGGTAACATGGGATACGAGGGATGTCTGGCTGAGACTGCATGTAGCCGTTGAAATGAGATGGGAATCAAGCGGGATGAAACGCAGGTGTGACATTGCTGCGTTGAGGGGAAATATGGGTTGTGGCTGCGTGGTGGAATGAAGGGCTGATGGGGGGGAAATGAGTGGTATGCGTGGGGAGTAGCATGGTTTGGGGATTTTTGTTGTGAGATTTTCCTAGCATGGGGGGGTTTTTTTTTCTTCAACTGTTTACACATACTTAGATTGCACGGGATTCATGTGTTTTGCTCGTTGTTTTGAAGAATGCTGCTGAGAAGATCATCATCATCATCATGTGCACTTGTTTTTCCAACAATCTAGTCTGCTGAGCCTCAAGTGTGAAGAGCACACGACATGTTTACGGAATTCAGTACCGTTTGTTATGGATACCGGTAGTGTTGGATTTCAGGTGGAGGCTGAGGACCAGGGTGGAGTGCATGGTCCAAGGCATGCTACGTGCGGGTATGGTGAAAGGGTATGCTGGACCTGTTGGATAGGCACAACTCTCTCTCATCCAAGATCCCAGGTCCTTCCCTGTCCATCGTCGATGCACTAGCTGGAGCATTTCCCAGGAGGGGCGAGTCGGAAACGTCGGAAGTAGGACTTGGGTGGACAAGGTTGCACTGCTGTTTTCCTACACGTATGTTCTCCTACACGTAGGCGCCTGTGCCTGTGCCTGTCTCGCCATGTAGTGTCATGGCATCTGCAGCGAGATCTTCAGTGGCTTTAGCTGAGCCCCCCCCCCCCCCCCAGTGTGGCTGCCTGTCGTGTGCATGTCACTTGCATTGAGCCCCCCGTGGCGCCCACTCCAAGGCCATGACCGGCCTGTGGCTTCTTTGTCTGCACTCACAGCCGAGTAGCATGTCAATGTCCAAACCTTGGGCTGCGTAAAAGTTTAAAAAAAGCAACATGATGATGCTAAGCCGCGCGCGGCTCTTGGATGTACAGGGCGTTCAAGGCATCGGTCGACCAAAGATGCGGTAAAAAAGGCAATACGTAATCAGGGGTGAGTGGTCCAATGCCGTGGTGACGGAGGTTGAACATGGTTTCGAGGTGGCGTGCTTTGGTGGTTTTATAGTGATGCTCTGACGCGGGGTCATGGGGTGGCTCAGGCTGGCACACTACTTGGACATGGTGGATTGGTTGAGCCAGGGTGTGCAGCGGTAGTCGCAGTCAATCGGAGACCAACGCTTGGGGTACCACGAATAAACTCCTCGATGCTGTCTCACTGTGCTGGCACGTGAGACTGCAGTTGCTGTGTCGACAAAGACAACGACCCCCCTTTTGGGCAGAGTCATTGTACGCTGGCGCCCCGGTTATTCGTTCAGCGCGAGATCAGCACAGCGCTCCGATTCGCGGGACCACAGACGCGGGCGTGTTTAGGCGCAGGGGAGCAAAGGCGGTGCGGTCACGTAATAGGTCGAGTGTGTAAGGTGCCCTAGTCGCCGTGTTGCTTGTGTAATGGTGATATATACGAGTCGGTCGCAGATCTAGTTGATGCTCGGCCTTTGAGGAGCCGAGGCGATCGACGCCCACCGCACGCGAGCACCTCGAGAGGCAGCTGGGCAACGAGAGAAAAAATACCTATCCATGGCGGAGAAGCAGGCGACCCCGGCCCCGACTGTACCCACTGGGAAAACAAAAAACAAAAAAAAACTGGACCTGTCATTGTTTCAGGACCATGCTACGGCCAGGCTCAAGGTACGCACGTGTGGTTCGAGAGACGCAGGCCGGCTGCGACTAGGTGTAGACTACGGTAGGCCGGGTAGCCATGCCACGACGACTAACCACAACGACGGCGCCACGAGAAGCAAAGTTTGGGTGCATGACGGTGGGCAGGGCGCGACGTTGTGTGCAGCGAGGCCCTCCATCGTCTGGTGCATGTTGCGCACGCGCAGTGGATCCAGGTGTGCGTTGGACCAAGTCCACTTGGCTGCATGGGGCCTGGAATCCGCATGTGCATACTAAATAAAGCCAGCCTCAGCCTCTCGCGAGGGGGAGAGAGGCCGCCTGAAGACTGCACTGCCAGCGGGAATCGCCTTGCTCGACCCGCTAATACTCGTCGCCGCCCGTCGCTGTGCTGTCCGACCTCTTTCATTCCCTCGCCGCCCGTTGTTTTTTTCGCACCCCCAGAGTTTTGTCCGCGAAGGCCTGTCGAATCCTGCAGCCAGCTCCGGAATTGGAATCCCCATTCGCATAGTGGGGTAACAGAAGACCACCATGACCATGATGGCGGCCGAGTCCCCCCAGGCGCTGTCGAGGAAGAAGTCGCTGTTTCGCCGCTTTTCCAGACGGGAACGAGGCGACACGCCGCCTTCGCCTTTTCTCATGAACCAGGGAATCCGCTCGCCCATGCCTCGCTCGCCCAGGAGACTCCAGCGCAATCCCTCGTACGCTCCCGCCCCAGTAGGCCTACTCACACCGCCGCCCTCGCCGCCAGAGAGAAGCGCAACCATAGCCGTCCATCTGTCGACATCACACCGACCCAGGACCGCCTCATACAACCAACGTCCCGACCCAGAGCGTCGCCAGTCGACGCGCCTCCAGCTCACGCCGCCCCCTTCGCCCGAACCACGGCAGCGCGTGGTGCCACAGTCGCTGCCCATCAAGGCCTTCCCTGACAATCCTCTCCTCGTGCCGTGGAACGTCTATCTGCCGCCTTCGCAAATACACTCGCTCTATCTCGGCCACGCCCCAGAGGACATGGACGACAAATGGTTCATCTACAGCGAGGGCCCAGACCGCGCGGGCAAGCTGAAGGTGCACTTCCACCGGAGCTGGACCGGCATGAAAGTCGCAGAGCTCTTTGTAGTCATGGATATAAAAGGTGAGGGCGCGGGCAAGATTGTGGGCATCAAGTGGAACGGCGGCGAAGAGACCAACTGGATGAGCGAGGAAGAGGCCAAATACATGATCAGGACAACGTGTAGATGGCAACTGGCCGTCGATCTAGAGTAGTGAGCGTCCCAGCCGGCGTTGGTTGCATTCCTTTGGCTATTTTGTCCCCGAGCATAGGCCTTTCAGACTTCCCGGAAATAACGTCCTTTCTGGTGGTACTTTTAACTTTCAATTTTTTTTCATTGGCTCCCGTCACGACGACGACTCACCAATGCCTAATGCCAATGGTGTGCATTGTCGGCCCGAGAGGATTCTACGTCGACGCGTCGTGCTTCACGCGGCGATGCCATGCATTGTGCGCGGGCGGGGGGTGGAGGGGGGGGGGAGAGATGTGGGTGAGAAGCAGCAAAGCCGAAATGGGATGATGCGAAGGGATACGGGTCGGGGGTGCGTGCAGAGAGTGGCTGCCAGCCCCCCCACGTCCCGACCATCAACTTTCAGGCACACTGCACGACGATCCTTTGCCGCCCAAGAAACACTTCGTGTGTGCATCTGTATGCCTCGATTGCACAGCTTCCTATTTCGACTAGACTTGAGACAGCATGCATGGGTGCATTGCTGCAGCAGTGGGCCTCGCAGCATGCGCCCTCCCCTGAACGGTGGCGATTCGTGCCTGGCTACCTGAGTGCATCCATCGCGGGCACACCAATGTCAGGATACATCCGAGGCCAGCCCAACAACTGGATACGTACACTGGCCGCTCAACAAAAAAGAAATCGAAGAGAAGGAAAAGAAAGGAAACACGTATAAAAAGGGTGTGGCGGTGACTTTGGACCTTCATCCGAGAGCTCGTCTCCGCAGCCGCAGCGCCTGCCCGTCAACCCCAGACGACACAAGGTCGCGCCCGAGCAAAGAAAACGTGTCGTGAGAGCGTGAGTCGTCTTCCACCACCGCCAGCTCGTGCGGAGCCGGGGCGCAGGGTTTTTGGCTCGAGCATGTCGACGATTGGTGACTGGCAAATCTCGATCAGCATGGCCTACCACGAGCAACCCAGGAAGCGGGTCTCAACCAACGTCTTGCGCGGCGTTGCGGGCAAAGACCCCTTCCTCTCTTGTGGCATGACGTTACGACGACTGACATTGATGCCGCAGATGCAATGCGTGTAATGTGCGCCGTGTCAGGTGTTCGGGCGAGCAGCCCTGCCAACGATGCTCCAAAACTTCGCGCGACTGCGAGTACCCAACCCCAGAGTCGGACAAGGTCTCGCTCAAGGACGAGCTGGACCGCCTGCGAAGGCGCTGCGCCGCGCTCGAGGCTGCTTTTCAAGTAGCTGCCCCGGAAGAAGCGGCAGAGCTAATCGCCCAACTCGACCATGGAGCCTCTACCGCCCGCCCCAGTGTCCCTACCTTTCAGTCGGTATCCATGGAGCTCGACCAGGCCGACGCCAATGACGGCCGCTTGCTCGTGGACCCTTGCGGCACCCAGAGGTTTTTGGGCGAGACGTCGGGCGCGACGTTTCTTGACTACCTAAAGCAATTCATGCTCACGCTAGTTCCTTTGACCTTCCAACCCGAATCGGCAGATGGGTCCTCTTTTGTCGCCTCGATTGGTCGCTACCAGACGTACGACTCGAGGCCCATCCCAAACCCTACTGTAGATCCTCTGTGGTTGCCGGACCGCGCAGACATGAGCATGATGCTGGCCGAACTGCGCGCCTACGTCCAGGACGGCAAAGAAACATTTGCGTCTGGGGGCATTTATTGTAAGTCATGGGCGCTAGCAGCATCAAGACTAACCTATTGATACTTTGTTCTAGGGTGGGGCGATCTCAACAACCCCCCCGTGCATAGTGCCAGCTCAGTGTCGCTCAGCTCCATGACTACCGACGACACGCACAGGTACCTGGCATTCTATCACGTCTGCTTCGCCTTGGCCACGTCGATTGGTCATCCTATGCTCCGCAAGTCAGACCAGCATGCCGGCGAGGCCTACTTTAAGCGCGCACGGAAGCTACTCGGAAACCCGTTGGACACGGTGCGCTTCACGCTCAGTGATGTGCCCGTACTGACGCTGATGGGCTTCTACTTGATTGAACTCAACCGCAGAGATGCAGCATACGTCTATGTCAGTAACCTCCTTGCAAGCAATGCACGTGGCGCCAATACTTACTTGATGTCGTGTGCTCAAGGTTAGCCTGGCCATCCACATTGCCATGATCCATGGCGCATTTAGATCCTGCACCGATGAAGCGCACAAGCGAGTCTTTTGGACACTCTACATCCTAGACAGATGGCTTTCGGTGCTCATGGGACGCCCGCCTACGATAGCCGACGAGGCCATTCGGATTCCTCTCCCATGCGACGATGTGTAAGTTTTTATGCACGCACCGTGCCCCGGGTAAAGTCACTGACACGCATAGTTCTATGCCGCCGTGTGCAGGCCTTCGTGCACACGTCGAGCTGTCTCGCATCTCCGGGTACATTGTGTGTGAGACGTTCAAAATTGCTCCGCGCAATTTCAGGCCTGGCTACTCGCTCGTAAACATTGACAAGGCCCTCAAGATGCTCGAAGACTGGAGGCTGCAGCTTCCGTCGGTGCTGGCAAGCTGTGAAGGCGCTGATCCTGCTGTTCTTTCTCTGCATTTGGCGGCAAGCCAGCTCATTGTGCTGACAACACGCCCAATTCTACTTGCAGCAGTTAAGCAAGCAGTCGCTGAGCGCTACATGAATGGCCAGTGGTCTGCTCAACAGCATGTACATGGCAAACACATCCAGATTTGTCTCGAGGCTGCGCATAGCAACATGGTTCTAGCCCAGAGGCTGCGTAGTGTGAGAAAGCTGCTGCAAGCCGGCTTGCACTTTGTTTTCAATGCTGGCGTCATCCTGCTACTCGAGCAAATTCTTCACCACTCGAGCAGCCGCGAGATACCGCCTGCCAAGGTGCACACGCCCGAGATTGAATTCACCATGCGCACATTTGAAGAAGAGTCGAGGACCGGCACCAATTACCCACGAGACTGCTTCAAAGTGCTCCAAGACCTCAAGGCCCTGGTCGACCGCTACCTCTCTCCTGAACACCCAGCCTCGGAGCCAGGAAGCTATTCTGATGGTGGCGCCGGCACCCCCGGACCGCCGTGCACCGTGCCACGGGGCTTGGATATACAGGGCAACCCCGTGACCCTCAGCGAGAGCCACGGCTTGTATCAGGAAATGCAAACGTGGATCCAAAGCGACGGGCTGCGACTACACAACAGCTTACCGATGTAAAGTACCGGTGGCGGAATTGTTCCCCCCACCAATGTGGGAGGCGGGTCTTGTACGTTTATGGATAATGGGTGCTTTTCCGCGGAATCGCCAACCTATGGCATGGGTGCAGTGACTCCACCTTGCAGAGCGCCCCGTGGTGGTTTGCGGTGCGCGGCCACGAGCGTCGTTCTGCTAGCCTCCGAGGCGACCGGGGTTTTGCTGACCTCATCAAGGCCCCCAGCCAATCAGCGCCACGAGCCGCTCCAGGCACGACAAAGACGGAGACGGAACAGAGGGAGGCACCGAGGTGGCCGCGAGCTGCCCACGAGCACCTGTCTGCTCTGCTATGGCTTCAGCCACCGATATCTGGAGGAAGCATCCTTCGTGCCTGGCGATCGCCCCCATGGATCTAGGCGAGCGCTGCAAGATGGCCTGCCTTGGCATTTGCAATCCAGCTGGCCCAAACCAGCGTCTACATACAGCGAACCAAGCCTTTCCTGGTCCCGATGTTCCCGATTGGTCATCTGGGCCTTTTGCACATGGCTCCGTCCGGGGCTGTGCATGCCAAGGCCCTGTATGGCTGGCTGGAATCGGGCAAGTTGCTCCAGGGAAGACGCCGGCACATGTACAGAAAATTGTCTTTGCAAAAGTGCCTGGCACGCAAGCCTCGCTGAAGGATCACGTACCAGTAAGGATACAGCAAGTGAAGGCAGCTGTCTCTGGCGGCTTCAATTCTGCGCAGCCTGTGAAGACCATGGACTTTACTAGCTAGAGTAAGAGAGAGCCCTTAAATTCTTGTCCTCCCCGCTCCAGGTTCTGCCTTGCCAGTCATCGCCAGCTCAGGCAAGTGGGTTGCAATGTCGACCGATAGTTCAACCGCGGGCATTGAGCACGCATCCATGTCTAGACAGGTAAACAGAAAGATGGACATTGCTCTCCTACCATTTCTGTCACTACTCTATCTCCTGAACGGACTAGATCGATCCAATGTCGGCAATGCGGAGACTCAAGGTACGTCAGATCGCGGCCGTGCTGATCACAACCCTTCATGACTCTGCTCACAGGCTTTACGAGGGACATCGGCGCGACTCCGGACGATCTCAACCTCGCTGTCTCGCTATTCTTTGTCACCTTTGTACTGCTGCAGCCGCCCTCAGCTGCAGTTGGGAGATGGCTCGGGGCAAAGCATTGGATCACCATCATCATGGCAAGACGACCGCCTTTACCATGCAGCTGACATTCTGACGTGTCTCAGATTGGATGGGGAGTCTTCACTATAGCACATGCGTTTATTCATGGTCGGAGCGCACTGATTGCGGTTCGGCTGATGATTGGTGCCTTTGAAGCAGGCTTCTATCCTACAGCTGTCGCCTACCTTTCCATCTTCTACTGTCGCTACGACCTAGCCGTCCGGATTGGTCTGTTCTATGGCCAATACGCAGTGGCTGGTGCTTTCTCGGGCTCGATTGGTACGTCATCCACAATGGAAAGTAGCACTCAAGCTGACGGGAGCATTAGCGTTTGGCATCTTCCACCTCAATGGCACATCACTGCACAACTGGCAGTATCTCTTCATCATTGAGGGGAGCATAACTGTATTCATCGCATTCATTGCGTGGTTTTGGCTGCCCAAGGGACCGGCATCAGCATGGTTCCTTACGTCTGACGAGCAGGTATTTGCTACTCAACGTATCATGCAAGACAATGCGTTATTTGTCACCCATGAGCACGGCCGTGACGGCATACCGAAGAAGCGGCTTACCAAGAGGGACATTGTGGAAACAGCAAAGGACTGGAAGCTCTGGTTCTTATTGATGTTCAATATCTGTGCCAGTGTGCCCAGCCAAGCCTTCTCAGTCTTTCTGCCTATTGTCCTCCAGGGGCTGGGATACTCGTCAATACATGCAAACCTCGTATTTCAGACTGTCGATGTCGTTTGCACAGAGGCTGATTTGGCTATGTTAGATGTCTGTACCCCCTTTCGTGTGTGGTGCTATAGGTCTCTATCTTTTCGCCCTTAGTTCTGACCACCGGTATGCATGTTCCATGCTGAGTCTGGCGGGCTTTGCTAATGAAACTGTAGAAAGGAGCGAGGTTATCACATCATCCTGGGCATATGCATCGCCGTTGTTGGCCTTAGTGTCACTGCCGCCACACATTCTCACACTGCAAAATACATAGGTTTATGCATTCTCCTCTTCGGCAGCTATATCTCGGCTCCGCTTACGGTAGCCTGGCTGAGCGGAAATAATCCTGGTATGTCAACCGAATTACATGCAGTCTATCGCAGAATGTTGTTGTGCTAAATGACCTTTCAAGAGCCGGGCAAACGCTCCCTCGTCCTCGGCGTCAACGGTTTCGGCAACCTCGCCGGCGTAATTGGCGGTCAGCTCTACAAGAAGAAGTACTCGCCTGGATATCTGACACCGTTTTACGCTACCCTGGGTTTCGTCGTGGCGGCCCTTGCAGGCTATACCGCTTACCGATACATACTTAAGACGATCAATGCGAAAAGGCTGAGGATAGTAAACCAGATGAGCGCAGAGGAGGTTGAAGCAGAGCGTCTGGAGGAAACCAGATATGCGGATGCAAAGTTGACGTTTTTGTACGGACTGTAGAGGCAAAATCAGCGCATGCATGTATAGGGGCGTCATCAGATGATCAGTCTCTTTTATCAGAGAAGGACGAGGTCATATAATCAAGCAAGCAAAGACAGTTTCTCTCGCCGTGTTGAACACGCTGTTTTGTGATGCACTGGAACGTCGCTCTTTCGTGTGCAGACAGCGTGCCTCGGCTCAACGGTCCATGCTCGGAGATAACGGCGAAGCGCATTGTCCCCGTCCATCCATCACAGCAGCCCACCGCCAACCCGCCAGCCCACTCGATTGCATGATATATGTAAGCCCGTTCCTCGATTCAAACAGCTGTTCCGCTGCATGCCCAGATTCCCGATCGGCCCAAAATTCTCGGCATGTTCCGATTGTCGTCTCTCCTACCTACCAGCCTCTTTGCCTCGCTATCAGCACCACCGCCACCACCACCATCCTCTGACCCACCAGCATCCCCTACTACCATGAGCGGCACAGAAGACGACTCAGAAACAGCATCGGGCGCCGCATTCCCGTTTCTGCGGCTCCCCCTCGAACTGCGCGAGCAAGTCTACTCGCACTACTTCCACCCGGGCGACCACCTGGTGCAGAACGCCGATCTCGAGGCCCGCGGCTTCTACGGCGGCGTGTACCGCTGGGACCTCAGCGTCTTGCACGTGTGCAAGCAGGTGTACGCCGAGAGCAAGAAGGTGTGGCGGCGCGAAAATGTCTTTGTCAAGGTGGCTACGCCGTGGCCCAGTGCGGGTATGTATCGCGTCTATGTGCTGGCGACGGATGGGGTGCGTGGGGAGCTGGAGCTGGAGCAAGATGGCAGCGTGAGAGTGGCTGGTGGCCATTGTTCGTGAGCTTCTTCTTCTTCTTCCCTCTTCTCCAGTTCTCTCTGTCTTCTTTCCCCCGGTTTCCTCTTCGGTTTCTCGTTTTCACGTGATTGCGTCGTCCATTCATGTCCAAGTGGTAAAACTAATTTTATCCTTACCTGGAGTTCTAGTCAACCATATTTCGTCTGAGGGCCTCGTGCCCATTGTATGCACCGACGCAAAAGCAGACGCCTTTGCAGACCACCATGCCGTCGTGCAGATTACCGCGCCGTTCCATGGCGTGGTCCCCGAACACACGGTCGTCATGCTCGTCGACGACTTGCATCTGTTTACAAAGACGTGGTACTACAGCGCGCTGTCGTATCCCATGCTGAACGAACGCCTTTCGACGACATTTATTCTACGGAATCCCGCGAAGACCGGCACTGAATTTTCTCACGACGACGACGACGACGTTGCTGCTGCTACGGCCCCAGGCCAGAAAGAAGGCCTAGGTGTACCCATTGCGCTGCAGAAGAAACTCCTCCTCCCCTTTGAGCACGTCAAAGGCCTCCACGGCATCCGCATCTACGGCTACTCGTCGTCGGTAAAAGCAGAACTCGCCCGCCTGCAAGCCCTACCCGTCCCCTCGCTCCAGGAATCGCTCGAGTCGGCAACAGACCTAATGGCCGCGGGGGACGCCGCGCTCGCCACGCACACGCCCAGCAAAGAAGACGCCGCCCAGCGCGCCCTAGACCTCTACAAACAAGCCTTCCACGCCATCCACATCCTCATCCACGGCCGCAGCCGCCGCGTCCTCGCCGACGTCTTTTTTCACGACACCATTCCCAGCGGCCGCTACGCCGGCCAAACAGGCCTTACCGTGCGCGTTATCCTGCGCCTCAAACTCGTCGCCCGCACCATCGCCGCCTACAACCAGCTTGCGCAGTGGCACGAATCTGCCTTCTGGGGCATGCGCAGCGCTCACATCCTCGACGACAACTTCAACCCGGACTTCGAAGCTTTCCTCACTAACGTCCTCGGCGCCGCGGATGTCGCGCTCATCTACCTGCGCACCGCAATCGCCTTCTGGCATATGGAGACGCATAAAGAAGATTGGCTCGGCGAACTGATTGCCTATGCCGACGAGGAAATGGCAGATAGCATCAAGTTGTGGGCCAAAGCTCGCGCCTTTTTGTTTAGGATCTCCAAGAACGAGGTTAGGGCTGAGCTCAAGGCGTACGGTGTCCCCCAGGATGTCATGGAGGTGTTTACAGATGCGTAGGCGGGGTATGGGGGTGGTGGGGCGTGTGAGGCGGGTGCGTGAGAGGAAGAGTGTGGTTGTGGTTGTGGTTGGGGTTACATACATACGAGTCATGAGTATAAGTATGTACATCGATAGGCAGATAGACAGACAGATAGACAGGCGAAGCAATACGGCAAGTACACAAGGTATGTGTGAGTTTGGTTTTAGGCTGGCTGTATTCATTCGGCCTCCAGAGTTTAGTGTTTTTTCTTCATACTTTGTCTTTTTTTTTCTTCTCCTGCTATGGTAGTCTCAAAAAAAATATACAGTATATATCGTACAAGATTTCATCATCCTCATTCAATACCCCGCTTTTCCGTGATTTACATGACTTGCATGACAAGGGTCGAGTTCCTGGTAGAGTGGAACGTGCTTTCTTCTTTCTTTGGAGTATGTATGTGTGTGTGTGTGTGGTATCTTCATCATCCCAACAGCAAAACACCAAAAAATGGCTGCACATGTGTCAATCAAACAAAAAGGAGTTTATTTACCCTGATTGTGACTAGCGGCAGCTTCTTGCGCCGAGGCAGCAGAAGGCACAGTAGCAGTTTGCGGTGCGGCGCCACCTAACCAGCCAAACGCACCGGCCTTCATGTCCTTGAGCTGAGCCTCTTGCATCTTCTTCTCCTCCTCGGCCATTTCCTTGAGCCACTGCTCGCCGTTTTCGCGAATCTGCTTGTCGAGATGGACGTAGTTTTGCTTGTTGAATTCGCGGTACATGTCAATCATCATTTTGCCCTCGTTCATGCCCTGCGAGATATTTTGGTCGCCTAGCACCATGCCTTGCTTTGGTGTGTCGAGACCGAGGCTCTTCATGAACATGCTTCCGGCGCTGCCCCTGCTCTTCTTCTTTTGCTCGGCGAGATCGCGCTGGAATTGCTCGCGGAGCTTGGCTTCTCGGCGTGCATATTCGATGGGAATGTCTTTGCCTTCCATGGACTTGAGGACAGTGCGGACGTCGACGGGCGTTCCGGTCTGACTCATCATGGCGAGGTATTCGAGGAAGGGTATCAGTGCTATGAGACCCTTGTCGTTGGGGTCGCCTTTCCACTTGGGCAACACTATGGCGTTCTCAGGCTGCAACTTGACGTGTGACGGGTCCGTATCGATGATGATCACCTTGGAGAGGTCGCGGTTAAGGTAGGAAAGATCCTAAGCAAGTTAGTAAAGCCATGTATAGTTATCACACCTACATACCTTGATGTACTCGCCCTTCTCAAACCGAGTCGCCTCGCGGAACAGCGGCCACATGACGAGGCGGAAGGGGTCGAGTTTGCGAATAATCGGATCGGCATCCATGGACTTGACCGAGGTGAAGATGACAAGCTCATACTGCGAGCTGAGGTAGCGCAGGAAGTAGTCAAGACCAGGCCGCTTTGCCAATCGGTACCCGTGCTTGGTAGACCATTCTGAGTGCAGCAGCAGGTCCTCCAAACTCAAGACAAGCGTCAGTTCGGGAGCGCCTCCTGGAATCTTGTCCTTGTCTGGGAGCAGTTTCTGGAAGGTAGGTTCGGTGTAGTAGGCCTTTTGTCCGTTGATGCGAGCGGCTGCGCGGGCATACATACCGCCCGGTGTCCAGCCATTCGGAGCGTCTGGGTGCGCAGCTTCCTCTTCTTCGCTTTCCCAATTCCTGCCCATGTAGACAGCCCCCGTGGCGCCGAACAGCAGCATGCCAATATACGACCAGTGGGCGACGCGGTTCCGCCGCCTATCGGTGCTCGTCTCGTATGCAGATTTGGGCAGCTCCCCGCCAGCGCCGCCCTCTCGGCCACCCGCAGCGCCTGGTGTCGGGTCTTCGTAAAGCTCGTTGGGGTCGTTTGGATCCCGCTTTCCTTTGCCCTGGGCTTCGGCCTGCTCTTCGGCAAACGTCGAGGGAATACCATATCGCAGATCGGGCAGAGGCTTTTGCGGCTGTTGCGGTTCGGGGCTCTCGGTGGTGGGATCAGTGTTTTCGGCCGCTGACTTGGGGCCCGACATCTCGGCCTGCTCGCTCATGTTGAAGTCGCTTCCTGCATCTCTTGAGGCCCGCGCGGCGCTCTCGGTGGGCCTGGAGGGCTGCGATGGGGTTGTGTTGCTCTCTGGTGCTGCGGCAGTGTCGAACTCGGGCTGCTCTGAAGGGCTTGCCGGGCTGGGGCGCGCCGTGCTGTCTTGGGCGAACTTGATGGGATCCGATGGTTTCCATGTGTTGTCCTTGGGCTTTCCGACCTTGGCGTATGTACGGTTCCATTGCCATGTCGAGGCTACGGACAGTGTGCGCGGAGCTGCAACGACAGGCCGCGTGCGCAGCGCCCGCAAGGCACTTCGCGGCAGCATGGCGGGCGGAGGAAAAGTCGGGCTTCAAGCGCCGATCAGGGAGCAGAAAAGGAGGAGCGAGGAGGAATTGAGCCTCTACAACGCATGGACGGGCAAAACCACGAGGGCGGGGGAGGCGTGGGTCAGGTGGCAGCGTGTCTGCGGCGTTGCGATGAAATAATTGACGGGGGCGGAGGGACACTTCTTGGCGCAATGACGCTCTGGCGCTGGCGGGTGGGTGGCTCGCCAGAAGCTTCCCGGCATTATGGCAATCGTGTCCTTCACCCGCCACACTCCACGCCATGTGGCCCCGCCCCATAGCCGCCTGACACGCTCCCTCCTGTCTCAACCCAGAGCACAGTCTGATGTCGCCTCACGGGCTCCTCTTTGCCCATGCGACCGACTGGATGGCCTCTACGGCGGAATGTGCCGATGCCCAGAGGATTGCCCCTTCACCCACTATGGACTCTCGTGCTGTGCATGTGCTGCTGGGCGACACTCGCATGCTGCATGACCGATGAGGCCATAGCAGCTCTAAGGTAACCCTGTGCTACCATTCACACGCAGTCTGTGCCCTGCTAACCCCGCCAGACAAGAGACTCGCGACATCTTTGACCATGGCTACGGCAGCTACATGAAGCATGCCTTTCCAGAAGACGAACTGCGCCCACTGACCTGCGGCCCACTCACACGAGACCGCAAGAACCCTGCCCACATCGAGGTCAACGACGTGCTGGGCAACTATTCGTTGACGCTCATTGACAGCCTATCCACGCTCGCTATCCTGGCATCGACTCCTCCGCCTACGCAAAATGGTACAAACAGACCTCTAGTAGAGTTCCAGCAGGGCATTGAGCTCTTGATTGAAAACTACGGAGACGGAAGTCCGGGGCCAAGTGGCCAGGGTGTCAGATCCAGGGGCTTCGATCTCGACAGTAAAGTGCAGGTCTTTGAGACTGTCATTCGCGGAGTGGGCGGTCTGCTGAGCGCACACCAATTCGCAGTCGGAGACTTGCCCATCCGCGGATACGACGCCACGTGGGAGAAGAGAAATGGCAGGGAGGGGATATTCTGGCCGACGGGATTCGTATACGACGGGCAATTACTACGGCTGGCTACAGACCTCGCAGAACGACTCCTACCAGCTTTCAACACACCCACCGGTCTCCCATACCCCCGCGTCAACCTGCGCCATGGAGTTCCTTTCTATGCCAAATCCCCACATAACATGGATGCTGAAAATGGCCAATGCGGTAGAGACCCCAACGATAAAGGCACCGAAATCACCGAGACGTGCAGCGCTGGAGCGGGAAGTCTTGTTCTTGAATTTACAGTCCTCAGCCGCCTGACTGGCAATCCTCAGTACGAGAAACTAGCCAAGAAAGCTTTCTGGGCGGTTTGGCAGCGCAGAAGCAGCATTGGACTGATTGGCGCTGGCATTGATGCTGAGACTGGGCAGTGGGTGAACTCTTACACGGGCATCGGGGCAGGCATCGACAGTTTTTTTGAATACGCCCTCAAGTCGCACATACTGCTCTCTGGCCTACCCTATGACGAAGCCGATGCTGCTACGGATTCCCCCGACGCCTTTCTTAATGCCTGGCTAGATGCGCATGAAGGCATCAAACGACAAATCTATCGCGGGGCGCAGCACCAGCATCCCCACTACGCCCAAGTCGATCTATATACTGGAGCCATCCGGGCATTTTGGATTGATAGCCTCAGCGCATTTTACCAAGGGTTGCTGACGATGGCTGGAGAGCTCGACGAGGCTATCGAGACACACCTACTCTACACTGCTCTATGGACGCGCTATTCTGCGATGCCGGAACGATGGTCCACTGCAACGGGCGGCATCGAGCATGGTCTGCGCTGGTGGGGCGGGCGGCCAGAGTGGATAGAATCCACATGGTACCTTTACCAAGCCACCAAAGATCCTTGGTATCTGCACGTCGGAGAGATGGCGCTTCGTGACATTAAGAGGCGTTGCTGGACTAGATGCGGATGGGCGGGCCTGCAGGACGTACGCACGGGTGAGCTCAACGACCGTATGGAAAGCTTCTTCCTAGGCGAGACTGTCAAATATCTCTTCCTGCTCTTTGACCCGTCGCATCCCCTCAACACATGGGATGCACCTTTTGTCTTCACCACAGAGGGACATCCTCTCATTATACCCAGGCGTGTAAGACCAAAGAGGTCAAAGTCACCGGAGCCCTCGTCTGGCGAGCAAGCCCTCGAGACATGCCCCCTCCCGCCGGCACATTTGCCATTCAGCATTTCCGCCACTGCCGCCCGTCTTGATGTATATCATGCCGCGAGCCTTGCAAAGCTGCATCTGATGCCAACCATAGACACACTGGAATCTCCACTGGTAGAGTTTAGCGCTGACCATCCCAGCATCTCGTTGTCGGACGTACAATCACCTTCTAACTACACATATTATCCTTGGACTTTACCTCCAGAGCTTGTTCCACACAATGCCACGAGCTCATCCATGGCGGTTCGGGCGACTTTCGACCTGTCGTTCCCCAATATGCAGAGTGCATCACTAGTCAACGCACTCCAGAGGGTGCAAGAAGGCATTCTCGTCAACTCGATCAGTGGACTGCGATTTGGCCTGGTGCGTGAGCAGGACCAAGTACCTCGCATCCAAAGTCAGGCCGTGATGGACGACCAGTTTCGCATCTATGCCATATCGAACATTGCCCTGGGACGCGATGAAAAAGTATTCATGACGCGTTCTACTATGGAAAACTTCAACCCCCTCGATCCGTACTTTACCAGGACACGGGACGCTCAGGTGCTGGATCTGCTCATTGATGTTCCGCCACGGAAAGCTTCGGCCGCTTCGAGCTCGCTGGCTGACCTTGTCAGTGAAGCACTGGACGGGAATCTGTCTGATATGGAAATTGCAAATGGCATTGAGCTGGGTGTTGATGCTGAAACGCTTGAAAACGAGCCATCGTATCTTTTGAACCTGCTCTCATCCCTCCAAGCTCTGTTGTCTGCACCTCTGCCTACTTCCACCTCGACGGCATCGTTGCCTAAGGACAAGGACCGCCAGCGTACGGTACGGCATTCTCTTCCGGGAGCACTCCCAGTTGGCCTTGGTGCTGTACCCATGCCCGACACAGAGGATCCAGGGACGACGTACAACCCCGACGAGCCACTGATGTGGTCCAAGATCTACGTGCACCCTACGACACTCTGCAACGAGCGCCTTCCTGTGGAGGTTGCGAAGCAGCACCAAGTAGTCGTTATTCCGCGCGGGGATTGTTCCTTCTCCGACAAGCTTCACAACATCCCCGCATTTCCACCGGACGCTGCATCACTCCAGCTCATCATCATAGTTAGCTTTCCCGATCACGAGGACGAGGATGCCAATCCTGCAGCGCCACCGGTTCAGCCCGCGTTGGATGAGGTACAGCATACGCCGAGTGGTGTACTACGACGCAATCCCATACCACTAGTCATGGTGGGCGGCGGGCACGCAACGGTAGACATGTTGAAGAGAGCAAGCGGAGTAGGGGTGCGAAGGCGATATTTCTTCCGTAGCCAGGGGGTGAAGATTGGGAATCTGATTGTCTTATAAGGAGCTGGTGGCTGTGGCTAGGCATGTAGAGGTGAAACGGTGCAATTCAACACAAGACATGACTGGCCGATGAGGGCAAGACATGAAATGACTGCTCGTGATACAGGGTCCAGTGGTAACATTGCATGCGCCTGTTGGTTATGTCAGATGTCAGGGGCACTGGCGATCCCCTCGGAGGGCGCGGTGCCACCCCGAGTACGCCTTTCCGCATTAGGTAGGTAGTCCAGCGGTGGCGCACGTGCTCCTCCAACGTCACGCCTCCTGTCATGCCGGTTACAACTCGCAGCCTTGCCAGACAAGCAGAAACTCAGCAACGCCTTCACATGCACGACGCCAACGGAGAGGGGCTTTGTTTCCACCAGCAGACGTCTCACGATGCGCCATACCGCCTCTTTGTTTCTGGCCGCCACACGCCTCACTGCCTCCACGCTGCACGCACTGCCCACTTCCCTTGTCCACTGGATCCTACGTCCATATTCAACGGCTTTTCCATCAGCCCTGCACCGGCATGAGTCGTTTCCGTCACGTCCTGCGTCTAATTTTGTTAGGCATCCTTCGCCATATCTGGGCGGGGCCCCCGATAAAGCATGCTACCGCCGAAGAGGCAGGAGGTCGCCTTGCCAAGACGCATTATCGTCCAATAACATACTATAGTCGCATTAGGGACATCCTCCGGTACCCATGAAAATACTCCACGAGACATCAGGACGACAGCCACCTCCGCCGCAATGCTCACGCCTCAGGCCAGCCGTGCAGAGGCAAAAGAGATTCCGTTTCACGGGTTCCTGCAGCCGCCGTCGCCTCAGCTTGGAGCAAAAGCACTGCCATGGATTGCTTTTCTCTAACTTCTGTAACAGGACGATATTCCAGGGGCCCACATTGTACGTCCGTAGTCTCGCGTCCGCTGTATATGGGCGGACATGACCTTCTCCCGCCCGTAACTGGATCCGGAAGGTCGTCCACGTCGACGCATTTCGTGACCAGCCTGTAGAGCCCGGTATGGGAGTTTTCCTGCCTTATTCTGCTCTTTTTTGCCAAGTCGCCAAGCTTCCCGTTTACTGATTTCCCGAGGGCTGGAAATGGACTGCGCATGAGGCGAAGCTGAGAAAGGAAGCCGGAGATAGACTGTTCAATGAGCGGGCACAATTACCACCAAACATCGTACGCCAAACACGACCGGCATCGCCCCGCGGGACCCTAGGGATCAGAGTTGAGTAAAGAGAAGGTGCTTGGGTGTCGGCGCTTGCGACTGGGACATTATCTATAAGACTGACGACATGCGGCTTCAGCATCTGGCTCTTCACTCCCTACCTCTGTCTTTCGTTCCAACTTGACTTGTATTCACGATGCGTTCCGTTCTTCTTGCATCACTGGCCTCGCTGTCGGCCATTGGCGTCCATGGCCACCCTCATCCACGCAACAATGGGCTTGCTCGACGGGCTGTCGACTTGGATGCCTTTCGTATCAAGCATGCTGCTGTGTACACGAACGTGACCCAGGTCGAGGTTGACCCCGCCATCAACTCCAATCTCACAAGACGTGCCAGTGCCCAGGACGTTGCAGATGAATTAGTCAAGTTGACTGTTCCTGGCGCTACTTTCCGTCTTTCTCCAGACTCGTATGTCGGCACCAACGGAGTAGCCCACTTTTACTACAAGCAAACTGCCAACGGTTTGGATATTGACACTGCCGACTTCAACGTCAACGTAAGTTCGCATAACCTCTGACCATATGAATTCGGATCACTAAAAATACTAGATTGCCCGTGACGGCAAGGTTTTCTCGTTTGGAAACTCATTCTACAAGGGTGATATTCCAGCACCACCAAGCCTGAGCAAGCGTGATGCAGCTGAGCCTGTCAACGCTCTGAAGTCGGCCGTCAAAATCCTTTCCCTTCCTGTATCTGCCCAGTCAGCTACTGCTGAGCCCAAGGAGAGCGACAAAGTATACACCATCAAGAAGACGACTGGATGTGTTAGCGACCCAGAAGCACGCCTTGTCTATCTTATCAACGAAGAGGGCAAGCTCTCGCTTACATGGAGAATCGAGACCGACATCCTCAGCAACTGGCTCCTGACCTATGTCGATGCCGAAAACGGCAACAAGGTGCATGCTGCCATTGACTATTCCGCCGATGCTTCGTACAACGTCTAGTAAGTGTTACTTTGATCTACTTCCCTACATCACTAACGTCTTGCAGCCCCTGGGGAATGGCCAACCCAGACGAAGGAGGACGATCGCTTATCAAAGATCCCGAGTACAAGCCAGCCAGCGAATTTGGATGGCACAGCGACGGTACCCAGAAATTCAACACGACCCGCGGTAACAACGCCGTGGCTCATTCCAACTGGGACAACGCATCCAGCAACCTCCTCAATCTGCCTCGCCCTGTTGTCGAGGATCTGGTCTTTGACTTCCCCTACTCAACCCAGGAATCCGAGTGGAAGTCATACGTCAACGCCTCCATTACCCAGCTCTTCTACACATCCAACGTCTACCACGACCTCCTGCACACGCTCGGCTTCAACGAAGCAGCCGGCAACTTTGAAATCAACAACAACGGCGCCGGCGGCAAAGGAAACGACTTTGTCTACCTCAACTCCCAAGACGGCAGCGACACGGACAACGCAAACTTTGCTACTCCCCCCGACGGCAGCCCTGCCCGCATGCGCATGTACATGTTCACCTCGACGACGCCCTGGCGCGACAGCTCCTTCGACGCCGGTGTCGTAATCCACGAGTACACACACGGCCTGTCCACGCGGCTCACAGGCGGCCCTGCAAACTCGGGCTGCCTCAGTCTGCTCGAATCCGGCGGCATGGGCGAAGGCTGGAGCGACCTGTACGCCACAGCGCTGCGCCTCAAGGCAGGCGACACGCGCAAAACCAACTACCCGATTGGCGAATGGGTGACTGGCGTCGCAAAGGGCATCCGCAACTACGTCTACTCCACCGACATGACGACGAACCCGCAGGTGTACTCTGACGCAGACAAGTACACGCGCGTGCACCCCATCGGCAACATCTGGGCATCGATGCTGTACGAAGTCCTGTGGAACCTCATCGACAAGCACGGCAAAAACGACGCCGCCCTCCCTTCCTTCGACGCAAACGGCGTCCCGACAGACGGAAAATACCTTGCGCTCAAAATCATCATGGACGGCATGGCCCTGCAGCCCTGCAACCCCACCATGGTCTCTGCCCGCGACGCCATCATCGACGCCGACAAGGCCCTGACCTCGGGCCAGAACGCATGCGAAATCTGGAAGGCCTTTGCAAAGAGAGGCCTCGGCGAGGGCGCCGTCTACTCGGCTACCGCGCGCACAAACAGTTTTACCGTCCCCGCCGGCGTCTGCTGAAACCTAATAGCCGTAACAGAAGCGGCTGAGAATTGATGAAGATATGATAATCATGGGTAATGGTAATGCCCGCGTTTGGGGAAAACCACCGCTACTACTACTACTGGCATAGCACTGGCGTTTTTAGGGCGCGCTAACGAATTCCCCGGTATCAAGAGCATTGGGGGCCTTTTTGGGTTTTGTGCAAGCGTCTCTCTTCAGCGGGGGGATATGATATAATTTTTTTTTTCGCTTTCTCATGTGTATATCTTTATCACGGATTAGTTTCCTATACCTTTTTATCTTATTTTTATTCATTGTTCTCTCTCTCTCGCTCTCTCTCTCTCTAAATAGGAACGTTTGACACGATATGTTTATGAGTCCAATGTTCATCGAGTTACTTTTGTACACATAGTTATGGAAACTTTCAAAGATATATATTTTTTTGTATAATCCATAGTGCTTTTCCGAGATGATGCGGATGCAGATGCAGATAACGACGACGACGACGACGACGACGATGAAGAAGAAGAAGATGATGATGATGAAACTTGATTCTAAAATAAGAGATGGAACCAAAAAAAAGAGAACATCCTCATCCGAGAACAATAACAAAGTAGGGCGAGACGGACAAAGTTTCAATATACATAGTGTACAGAAATAACTTTTCGAGTTAAACCTTGTTGTGCTCCCGTCCATGACGTAATTTCCCTTTACATGGGGGGACTTCATTTGATGGGTTTTGATTGCGCATCGTGCTCGGTCGCATCTTCGTCCACATCATCGTCCCATTCGTCTCTTCGCACTCCACTCTGTTCGGCTACCGAGGCCGCGGTACCAGACGCAGCGGGGAGTGGCGCATCCTCGTCACTCTCATCCTCGAATGCGGCCGGGTCTGCCAATGGCTGAGTCTCTGGGTTCCTCTCTGAGTTGCTGCTATTTGGCGCACCCTCGACGCCCTCGTCAGCAGACACGGAGATGCCTCGCCTTCCCCACTTGTTCGGCGGCTGAATAGAGTCGTTCCGCTGTCCTCCAGCTTCTTGGTCGTAGTCAAAGTCCATGCTCTTCCTGCCGATAAAGCGTCCAACCAGCCATCCCCTCCCCAGGTCGTCCGAGTCGACAACTCCACCATGTCGGAGCTTGACGCGCTGGCGTGTCCAGTAAACCCATGCAAAGTCAATCATGAGTGCTGTTTGAATCGAGCCCCAGACCCATGATGTGGGATCGTGGTAGTGCGACTCGTTGGCGCCGCGTACGATCCAGTTGAGAACATATAGAAAGCGGTATGTACCCAGCGCGACCAAGTAGAAGGAATCAATGACGGTCGGAACAGTAGTCTGGCGCAGGAGGAGGAGTTGGGGGATGACGCAGACGGATTCGAGGATTTCGGAAAAGACCCAGAGGACCTGTTGTCGCATTAGCACGTCATTCATTGGATCAAATGGAATAAGACGAACCTTGAGGAAACTGTTGTGGCCAATAACGGTGCTCTTGAAGATGAGATACCAAAAAGGAGTAATGGCGAGGCTACCGGCCAGACAATACATGCCAAACTTCCACGCCTTTTCCCGTTCTCTTGTGCGCGCATACACGCTTGTCATCAAGAAGATGATGTATAGTGAGGAGAGGGTGTAGAAGATCTAGAAGCCGTTAGACGTGCTTGTTCCGGGGGGCGGAGATCCGAAGTCGCCGTACCTTGAGGGAGAAGTTCCATGTGTGCCATACATCTCTGGTCGCCGAGGAGGTGAAGATGTCGAGATAGCGCGTAGCGAATACAAGGGCGTAGAGGACTTGGGTGATGAGCGAAACGCCTGTCAAAGTCAGCCACGATGCCAGCCTGGCAACAAGTCGGACAAACGCACCCTCTGCACTGCTGTTTGAGTGTATGGCCCATATCAATATGAGCTTGGAGCAGGTGTGCGAGACATCACCGAGGATGTGGAAGAGGTTGAACTGCATGTTCGGAACGACGGGTGGGGTGCGACGGCTACACAGCAATAGGCCAGCCGCCTGTCGCCGGCGTGTTGGGGTTCAAAGCGAAGTGTTGGCACTGTGTGCCGGAGCGATTGGCGGGTTGTCGAATGAGAATACGAGATGTTATCGAAGCAGAGGTCGCTACAGGATGCGGTAATAAGCGATGAGGAGGACAAAGATGGAGCGCGATTGTGTCGATGGTGAAGTGTGGCTCAGCTTGGTGTCGCGTCTACGCAAGCTACCAGGGTCTAACCGGGCTAACCCGATTGGGACTGGGCGGTGGGGTTGACACGGGAATGCAAGGCTGACCTGCCTTTTTAGCCCCCGCAATCCAACGATCCACGGAAAAACCCGAATGAGGATACTAACCACGGTACCACTGCGTCACTGTGTCATTCCAACCAAAAGACTCCAACGACATGGATAGATGGATGGACGGGTGTACTTGATTCAGCCCAAACGATATCATGTGACCAGGCTACTGGTTGCGAGTTGCAAGTGAACAAAGCACGCTGAGACACTACCTGAAGCAGTAGCGCATTAAGACTGTGTCTGTGCCACGCAATGCGTTCTGATGGTTACGACATCCGTAGTGTGAGCTCCTCGTGAAAAATCCGGTTGGTGTCTGCCTTGTCATTTGAGATTTTGGACATAAGTGGGAAACACAGACAGCGAGAAACGTACAAGGGAAGTGACGGTTGTTTCGTTTGGTGTATTCTGATTTGAAATCTTACTACCAAGCTTCCTGTCAACATGGGCTAGGCCTTCGTCCCATTTCTGTTACGTGTGAATCTAGTCATTGCGGATTGTGCTGCTAGGGCCAAGTATAGTGAAGGATTATGGCTGAAATGCAGATAATCTATCCAGTAAATCATTGTTCGTCTAAATGTAAACTGCCGAATTGGGCGGTCGAAGAAAAGACTCTTGTTTTGAAGGGCGTTGCCTCTATCAGCATAGGTTCATGGCGTACGGCATGCGAAGTCGGAGTGGCCCGGTCCGCCAGAGCAAACCCCCACATCCATGGGTATCATGTTGCACAAACACGTTGGCCATGCTTCACTGCTGTGAATAATATCCAAGAGTCTGTCGGTTCGGCTGGCGCCTCTTCCGGGAGAAGCCATAAAGAATCGAGTAAGGCCTGCAAGGCGTCCAACGCGGCATGTGCGGAGCCGGCTGACAGTCTTGTTCGTATCTGTGTAGCAGTTTAGCGTAAATCCCATGGTTTTTAATGTACCTGAGCACGATTAGGGCTACTGCGGCGCTGGGGAGCCTGAGACGTGTGACTTGGGTGGTCTGAGTCCCACAGTGCGTCACTGTGCCGTCTTGTGGGCACACGAGGTTACAGGCCCCACAACGGTTGTCCATGGATTGATTTACGGCGTAGCTGCTGCAGTTGTTGGCAACACGCATCAGTGCATTTTCACTATAGTCGAGCCATGCTTGGGTTGATAAGCGCTGAAAAGCCAAGGAGAGGGAGGCAGGTTAGGCGAGGCAAATTGCATTGAGCGACGAGGCGACGGTGCTCAGAATAGCAAGAGAAACGGCAGGAAAAAATAGGAGTGGCTGTATTCAACTTGGCGAGGCAGTGTAGGGGATGCTCCAGTCGGCGGCACAGTGCGGCGGCCATGGTTAACGCGCAGCCGCCACGGCAAATCGAGGCATCCGCTATGGGTGAAAAATAGACACGCACACACACCAGCAGGTCATGAGGGTTTGGCGGCATGGTGGGCATTCGCCAACGGGATTCGGCCAGACGCAGCAGGCGACTCTGAGGAGCAGAGAAGACAGACGGGAGACCGCAAGGGAGCGGGGCTCGCGGAATCGAGAGCTGCAGGACCATGGGCTTTAGCCGATCGACAGCGCACAGCCCGCGAGCGAGGACTAATGGCGATGGCAGGCAGTGTGGTGGGGGGTGACGTCCAGTGAGCAGCGGACTCGTCGTCGCTTTGGGCGGGTTTGGACGGCCAAGTCACACGAGGTGGGGCGAGTGTCGATGCGACGAGCACGCGCACCGGCTGGCGATATGGCGAGGGAGCTGGCGGTGGCAGTGATGGTTGAGGGCTGGGGAGCGTGAATGGTGGTTTGGGGAGTGCGAAGGGGGAGGAGGTGAGTTGGAAGGAAGGGCGGGTGGCACGGAAGCGGCGAATTAGCGGCCATTAGCCAACCGAAGCCGGCATTAGCGGCCAATGGCAGCCGCCGCAAGCAGGCATTTAAGCGCCTTTGAATCCGCGGGTGGCCGCTGACGCTCCGCATGCGGGGCAATTTGCTGTCTTTGATGCCAATTCACGGCACAGTTGAGTCCAGCACCAGTCGAGGGGAGATGGTGCCCCCCCTTGTTGGACGGCAGTGTGAGATGTCCGCCGGCACAGGCGCGGGTGGCTGATATGAGGGCGAGGGCGAGGGAGAGGGAGAGGCCCCGGGGGCTGCTGATATCGACGGGCGACGCTATCATCATCACCACCACCACCACGACAGCGGCGCCAGGACGACGGCCACGACCAGCACATGGAGCGACCCAGCATGGCGTCCCGGGTCAGCGTGTGGGCCGGACACAACCGTCGACTGGCGCTGCATGGCACGGCATGGCACGGCATGGCTGGCCCAGTCGCGGCTCAAGCGCAACGCAGCGCAGCACGCAGCCGGGGGGGTGGGCGACGGGCGAACAGGCGAACAGGCAGGGTGAAAGCCCGGGGCGCTAACATGCAGGCCTGCCAATCCTGCCCACCAGCCCGCCAGCCCACCAGCCCGCCAGCCCACCAGCCCGCCAGCCTACCAGCATACCAGCATACCAGCATACCCACCCGGCCGGCCATTGCACTCGACGCACTAGACAGTGACCTGCACCGCCAGCCCGCCAGCCCGCCAGCCCGGGTGGCCGTTACCATGTCGATAAATATGACTGAGGCGGCCCCCTCGACACTCGCACGCCGCCTACACCACCCCGCCCACGAGCAGCCGCCATGTCGACTCTACTTGAAGTTGGACTGGATGCCCAGGGGATTCATGCTCCATGAGAAGTTGACTGTTGCCGAAGGTAGCGAGGCTAAGCTGGCGTGGCTTCGATCCAGCAGGTGAGGCGGCTGGCCAAGGCGGAAGGCTGACTGGTGCAGTGCGCTGCGTACTTCGGACGGCGTCTCTTCTGGCGGACTGGCAGACTCGGGCACGACCGAGTCTCGCGAGTAGACTGTACCTGGGGACATTGCCACGGACTGGTCGAGCTGGGCGGTGGGCAGGGCGTGCTTGGCCGTGTACGAGTAGGCGGGGGTCGAGGGCGACAGGTTGATGGAAGAAGAGGCATGGGAGGACATGTAGTTGGTGTAGGCCGGGTAGGCGGGCTAGAGGGGAGCGTGTGAGCAGCCAATGTCGCGGCGAGAGTGAAGCACAAACCTCACTAGGGCCGTCGGGGGCCGAAATAGAGGGGCCATACCAGGCAGACGACGGGCCCGGGTTCACGTCGTGGGCGGGCAGGGGGCTTTCTGGCAGGCGGGCCATGGACGGGCGCAGCGACTGGGGGGACATTTGGGGGGGTGAAGCGGGCGGGGCGGGGTAGGCGAGGGTGTTGTGGTGGTGGTGGTGGTGGTGCTGCTGCTGCTGGTAGGCGCTCGGCCACGAGGGAGTCCTGGAGTGGTGGAAGAGGTGTGGAGGAGGGACGGGGCCGCTGAATCCTACTACCAAGCATTCCCAGGCCTCACTCACAGTCCTCGCGTCAGTGAGCCATCCATAGAACTACCCTCCCACAACATGGCCTCGCCGCAACCCCGGCGCATGTACACGCCCATCGCCCCTCTACCTCAAGAGACACCTCGCTCCCACAGCATCAAGAGGCACCATGACGACGACGAGGAAGCTCTCGACAACGCCAAGCGAAGAAAGCGCTCGGATTCGCAGACGTCATCCCAGTTTGAACTGAGTGACGAAGACCGACTGCTGCTCAAGCTCAAGGAACAAGACTCGATGCCGTGGAAAGACATTGCCGCCCGCTTCCAGTCAGAACTCCAAAAGTCTTACCAAATACCCGCCCTGCAGATGCGCTACAAGCGCCTAAGAGAACGCATGCGCGTGTGGACCGACGTTGACCGCAAAGCACTGCGCATGGCACACGAGTACTGGGTGCAAAACAAGTTTGAAATCATTTCCCAAAAGGTGTGCACTGTCGGTATTCTTTGAAGCAAATCATCTAACCAACCTGACAGATGTTGGAATTCGGCGCCCAAGAGAAATGGACTGCTCGCCAATGCTCGCGTCAGTGGCAAATGATGGACCACCCGCCAATACCCTACTCCCAGTTCGAACCTCATCTTCAGCACGGCTTTGCTCCCTACGCAATGAGTCCTGTTGAGCCGTCGTCAAGTAACGGCCCCCTTTTCTTACACACATGATGTGTGCTTTACTTTGCCATTCTACGGGGAAAGTCATTCATCATGACTTCATCATTCTCCTTCTTCTTTTTCTTCTTCTCCAATGACTACCTAGGGATGCTTCCAACCAATGTGCCGCAGCACGGACATGGCGTTATTCCAGAAAGACGGCAGCGAAGAAAAAAACGGACGGCTTGCAATGCGAGATTGAGGCACAGTAACTGCTCGACTCAGCATCGCCCTCCTTTTTTTTTCTCCTACCTAGAGGCTCACGCCGTTTATGCCTTTCCATCTTTGTTTCTTTCTTCTACTACCACTTACTCGCTTATTTACTTGCTTGATACCCTTGCTTAGAGAAGTCATGTACCACCCGCCCACCCCTCCATCTACATAGTAACGATTACATTCTTTTTTGTATCTACATCTCCACCCGTTTCGCTTCTCCTGTATACATGAAAAGAAAAACGCTGCTGCAAGGCGAATGAATGAACAGACAGACAGACAGGCGGAAATACACCGTCTTGTCCCATAGAGAGTCGCTATGCGACGCTCCATCAATCAATCAATCAAATCAAATCAATCAACCATACCCGAAACATGTCCCCTCTCTCCACATGCAGTGCACACATCCGCTTCTCCTCCCCACAAATTGCGGGGCCTCCCTTTTGCCTCTTTGCCTCTGTACTTACCCAACACAGCACATACCCACACACCGTTGAACCCACACATGTCCATCCAGCCACCCAGCCGCTATCCCCAAAACGAGTCCTATTACCGAAGTCCAAAAGAGAAACTGTGTGTGAGTGAGTGAGTGTGTGTGTGTGTGAGAGAGAGAGAGAGAAAAAAAACACCCCCCGCATGAACTACCGCGCCGCAATCTGCGACCCGACTCGTGCGAACTGCGCCGCAATCAACAAACATGTCCCCAGTGCCAAAGGCGACTTGGCCTAGATGCTATACTGTGCCTTTTTTTGGGGGGGGGGGGACATGTGTGCGTGTGAGGAGAAGGTAGGGGAAGGTATGGTATGGTATGGTGATGTGAGGTGGTTACATATATACTTTTATACTGTGTGAATGAGGTGGGAATCTAAGGGATGCATGGGTGGATAGATGGAGGGATAGGTACGAGAGTAAGATTGTAGTCTCAGTTCCAGTTCCACAGTTCTAGATCAGGTCCAGATCAGGTTTACGTTTGGTAGCGGTGTCGGCTAGGTTTTATTTGTTGGACTGTGGCGTAGTTTGTGCATACATATACATCTTCATTCATACATATATACATTGATACATACATACATATATGTATGTACTCTTGGCTAAGTAGTCTAGTCTAGTCCAGTCTCGTCTCGTCTCATCTCATTTCGTCTTGTCTCTGCACAACCACTACCACCATCATCACCATCTTCTTCTTCACCACGCTTTTCCAGATCCACACACACGCGCTGGAAGTTTTGACACGGCTAGGTAGGTTACTTACTTCTTTTCTTTCCGCGCGCCTGGCGCAAAGCGTATCACGTGTGTATGCATGCATGGCGCAGGGATACCTACTCAAGCCGCGCCGGCAGCGCTTCCAAATATCTAAGTATGTAAGTATCTTGCTCACGCGTGGAAAAGATGGAAATAGGGGGGGGGGGAGGGAAGGAGAAAGAGGGGCCACGCGTTTACGCCTGCATCTCCGTTTGCGTAGAAACTATGTGTGTGTGTGTGTGCGTGTGTGCCGTATTCGGCCCGTTTCCAGGGCGTCGATAGTGCAAATTGTGGATTCGGTATTCAAAGAACACACTCTGTGTGTGTGCTCTGCTTTCCTCTACTGTCCCATGTGTGCGTGTGCGTCGTGTGCGGCACAGGGTCGCTAGTGTGCGGCACAGCGTCCTCGCATGCGCATGCTTGATGCGGTTTTGCGGCACGTGTGAGTGACTGTGTGAGTGAGGGTGTGAGGGTGTGAGCGAGTGCGTGAGAGAGAGAAACTTTTTTTCTTTCTCGCTGGTGCGTGTCCAGGGTAAACGTGTGCGTGTGCGTGTGCGCGTGTGGTACGTAGCAAGAATGACACCCCCCCTCCCTGCTACTGCTGCTGCTGCTGCTTTTGGTCTAGTCTGAACTTCGTTTCTAGCATGGCGAGGTGCGTGTGCGCTTGGTGGAAGCGGTACGCGCGGTCGTTTGGTGGTACGGCAGCGGCCTGCCATCTGGGTGTTGGCGTACATACATGGTGCTGTTGTGATGGACGTAGGCGTGATCGACACTGGCATTTGGGGGTTTCGTGTGCTGTGTGCTACGCTACGCTACGTGCATGGCTAGCTGATGGGGCAGCCCTACGTGTAGGCTACGCTATGGTGTTCCCTCTCCCACGCGAGCATGTACGTAGGCGTGTTATTGTTGTCGTGTGTAAAGGATCATCAGGGCAGCTTGTGCTAGGGGGGCTCTCGCATACTGCATGCCCGACGTACGTAGCTCCTTGCCTATGGCGATCGTGACACGCCCCTGCATGACTATTGTCTGACGGTGGTAGTTGCACATTCCTAATCAGCCCTTTGATCGAGATCGTTTTCTTCGGCAGATCGTCAAGGCATCGGATCATGGTTTGGTCGGTGTGATTGGATGAGATCGGCGTTATACGTTCATGCTAGTGTATATCGACTATCTGGTCAGCTGAAGGGCATGTCCTTAGAAGTGCCAATATACTGCTTATGATGCTAGTGTGCTGAGATCAGGCCTAGACGCGAGAGGAGGATATATGGGAGTTTGTCTTGGCCGATTGAGCCAGCGCCAATGGCTGTGAAATCGCTTCGTAGCCTTCTACATCGAGCAGACCTACAGATTGTTCGTGCTTAGGCTGTATTGCATCAGATACGCGGCAATAACAAGATCCGTACATGGTACAGTGCGTTCAACGGGACGGGACGCTCTGCTTGCCATACTGCAGTACCCGTCAAATCAGGGCCTTCTTGATGTACAACACCGAACGACGCTTCGCCTACGTCGCAAGCAGAAACCTCGCAAGTTGGAGCTTTTGACGGCATATTGCCTAGACTCTTCTTCGTTTAGTCTGAACGCATCCATAGCAGCCCCAATATGGTCTGACGTGTGCCAGTATAGACTCTACGTCATCCATTAAGGCTTGCAAGGGCACAAGGCGTAGGGAAATGCAAACCAGTGCAGAGTAGGAAAATGTGTTCTCTACATATGACTGGTCCGCTGGGTAGGAAATGTGATGAATATGAATTTTCGCCTCGTCAAATGATGGTTCACAGCTTACTCGGAGAAGAGGAAACCTGCGTGCCACAGGTCCCAGCCCCAGTAAGCATACTTGCATCCGCTCGCTAACGCTGCCGCGGACCGTGTCCAAGGCCGGTTCGTTGTGCGCGTGGCTGGCTCTTCTTCCAAGTCTCCAGCGGCCCGGTCAAGCCTACTTTGAGAGCTAGAACGGCTGGCAGCGGCCTTGCAGCAGAAGGATCCAATGAAACAAGGGAAGGGCTAGGGCTTGACGTAGCCATGGCTTTTCTGCAAGCCTTGATAGGCTGCTTATTGTCTTTGTTGAGAATTCCAGAACGTGACGAGATGGATGGTAAGCGTCAAGGAAGCGTGCTTCACCCCCACGTCCACCAGTCGGGGTGCATCTTGCAGTGGCTCGGAAGTCACCGAAGTGTCAGACGCTGGCTGTTGAATGCCGACAGCAGCCTTTGGCCTCGTGTTGGAGAATTAGCATCCAATGGCAATACGAGCAGGGAGCGCGGGAGGCAGCAGGGCGTACTCGGCGTAGGTGGCATTGGTGGCATTGGTCAGTCCCACGGGATCTCCTCCGCATTGCCGAACGGACGACAAGCTGAGAGTCGTGAGAAAAGCATGCATGCGCAAGCTTCTCCCAATAGAGCCATGACCGAGAGCATGGGTCAACAGATAGAACTAGGTGGACAAGGTAATTATAGGACCAAACTGCTGGAACATGGCGAGGCAAACATGTAATTATGATCAACATGTGTGCCCATGATCAAAGTGTCCCCTTTTGTATGGATTCGAACAATGGGTTTGGCCAAATGATGATGGCCTTGTTGAACTGCAGCCATTTAGCCGCACCATGCAGCGTCTGTCGGGCGGGGGCAGATTTCTGAACAGACTCGTGAGGTAATGTCGCACGTGCGCGTCAGCATGCCACCCTCTTCTCGTCCATGGCTGACTGATGATGTCTCTAGCTGGCCGGTCCCCTTGTTCACACGCCGGCAGTAGGACCAAGCTTGAAGCCACCGCTGAGATGGGCCACCAGTTCAGAGGTACTATCGGAGACCGGAGACCTGAGATCTGAGACCTTTGAGAGTCGGTTGCACAGCGCGTTTTCGGCTAATGTGAGAAAAGTGTTGGGCGCCTACACTCTGCCAAGGCTAAAACCGCGAGACTGCTCCTGAGACGCTGCAGGAGGGCCAAACCCTACGTCAATCCACCGGTGAATATGGATATGGACTCAGGCCTGTAAGCAGGTACGTCCTCGGAGCAGCAGCATGCTCTTGGTACCATCTCAGAGCACAGAGAGAAAAGCCGGGGATGGGCTGGGTCCTGTCAGCCTGTATAGGCACCCAAGGTGGCTTCTGGCCGTCTCGACCTGTGCTTTTCGCCCCACTGGCGTTCTGTACTGCCATGTTCCCCAGATCTTCTTCGGCCCTTCTAGCGCTTACGGCGTCCGTCGACTCGGGTTCCGTGCAGCTGAGGCCCGCGAAGCCGCCCAGGGTACGCATGGCACGTATAGACGCGGTGCTTGTGTCCAAGTCTTTGAGAAAAGAAGATGCGAGCGGCTGAGATAAGCGCTTCGAGCGTGATAGGAGACGGCAGATATTTAACCGGTTGATGGTGCTCTCCGGGTTAATTGCATGCTGTGCCGCATATCCCGGCGCTGTGGGACATGGATGTGGGAAATGGACACTAATAGACCCGTTCTGGGGCGGATGGTGGCATAAGACGGCAAGGCAGCTGTGCGACTAATTAGTATGCGGCCAAGTCGTGAAGGCGAGGGCGTTGTCATGGCGAGCTCTGACAAGTCCGACGAAGCCCGAAAATCCGGCGCAATCCACCGAGAGCAGTGCGCGTGGCTGATTGGTCCGCATGCCTTATTCCCGAAATCTCCGCAGCCCGCCCGTATGTCCGCAGGCTGCGTACTTGATGCGTCAGTAGGTGTACAATTGATGCTTTAAAACTCACAAAGCCCAATTGCACACGGCACATGCACCTCTCCCTCTTCACCCAGCAATAGCATGCAAACTGCTCTGAGAAGAGTCCTGCACCTGAGCTCTCAACTGCCCCGCACCGCGTCACCACGCTTCTTTCACACCTCTTCGGCCACCATGGCGGGTCTGAGCATCAACTCCCAATACTCGATGCCATCGGGCTACATGATTCCTGTGCTCGGCTACGGCGTGTATCAGACGCCTGCAGACATTGCTGCAGATGTGGTTCACCATGCGCTCAAAGTCGGCTATCGCCATGTCGACTCGGCAGTAGCCTACAAGAACGAAGCCCCTTCTGCGCAGGGAATGAAGCAGTCTGGAATTCCAAGGGCGGAGCTGTTCTTCACGACAAAGATCCCACCAAAGGAAATGTCATACGACACGGCGAAAAAGCACATTGAAAATACGTTGCAGATTACTGGGTTTGATTACGTCGATCTTTACCTACTACACAGCCCATACGGTGGCAAGGAAAACCGAATAGGCGCATGGAAAGCGCTGGTTGAGGGTGTACAAGCTGGCAAGATACGCTCCATCGGCGTGTCCAACTACGGCGTGCATCATCTGGATGAGCTTGAGGCCTGGATCAAGGAGACGGAGGAAAAGGAGGGTAAAGGAAAGGGTGGTGTGATTAGCGTCAACCAGATCGAACTCCACCCTTGGCTTGCACGCCCTGATATTGTCGAGTGGTGCAAAAAGCGAGGCGTCTTGTGCGAAGCATATTCACCGCTCGTGCGGACTACAAAGAACGACGATCCGCTGATAAAGTCGCTTGCGCAAAAGTACAACAAGACACCTTCGCAGGTCTTGCTGAGATGGAGCTTGCAGATGGTATGTAAGCAATTTGATACAGACAACCATGCACTAACCATGATAGGGCTTTGTGCCGCTTCCCAAGTCTGTTACCAAGTCGAGAATCGAGGAGAATACCCAGCTTTTTGACTTTGAGCTCACGCACGAGGACATGAAGAGTCTAGACCTAGGAGTATATGAGCCTTGCGCCTGGGATCCTACCGTCAGTCACGATTAATGTAAGAAATTCAACGTGTTCTCTTCTAGATAAGACCCACTATGTGTTGTGAGCGACTATTGCATCTCCACTTGCTCGACTAGATGCTTACATTCATGTCCATGTTGTGTCTCGCTTGACATTCCACTTTGACTTTTTTTGCCCTCTATCTAGTATCCATGGAGAGACCTACTCCATGTCTTGTTCGGTTTTCCTTCCCCTTGCGTGTGCTAGCGTGTTTAGGTTAGGTGAATGCCGAAAATTCTAGTCGCCCTGGAATATGCCTGCTAAATGTGCAGCTGTGTGTTGAGCGATGCTGTCCCAACGGTTTTAGTCTGTGTAGACGAAGTCGAGATGCACGAGTCATGCATTGTAGAAGCGCCGAAAAGGGAAGGAACGTAGCCATTGCACCTACTTGCAGCATGCTGATATGCCGAGATCGTCCGGTAATGAAATTACGGATTTGGCATTGCAAAGAAGATCACATAACCAGTTGGGCTGTCAAGTTGCGTGTGACGTTGGCAGCGCGTCGATATTTGGCTACGTCATACTGACCTGCGCATGAAACCAGCAATACCTTCATCAACAAAACACATGGTCATCTTTTCAACCTCGACAACACTACCAGATGCCCTTCAATTCTCATCTCTCTTCAACCTAACAAAAAACACCAACGACAACACCTGCATACAATCACAATGGCGCCAAGCAAAAAGGTCCTTATCATTCTCTCCGACGCCAGCTCGTTTCCCCTGTACAACACGGGCAGTGATGGAAAGACAGTCTCCCAGGATTCTGGCTACTTTCTGATGGAGCTTGCGAAGCCCCTGTCCAAGATCCTAGACGCAGGCTATGAAGTCACGTTCGCCTCGCCCGAAGGCAAAGAGCCCACACCAGACCCTCTGAGCGTCTCGCTTGCCGCATTTGCAGGCAACTACTACGAGAAGCAGCGCGAACTGGAGCTGATTGAGAGGATGAAGAGGGAAAACGGATTTGCGAGGCCAAGGAAGTTTTCTGAGATTAGCGATGAGGAGCTCAAGGGGTTCAGCGGCGTCTTCATCCCGGGCGGCCACGCGCCCTTGAGGGATCTGGGCGACAATGCGGAGCTGGGCCGAGTGCTGTCCCATTTCCATGCCGAGTCGAAGCCGACGGCAGCCATTTGCCACGGTCCCTGGGCATTTCTGTCGACCAAGTACGGGCCCAAGAAGAGGTTTGAGTACAAGGGCTACAAGATGACGAGCTGGTCGGACGCCGAGGAAAAGGTCATGGAGACGATACTCAGAGGGGAGATTGACAAGGTGGAGAGTGGGCTAAGGGAAGAGGGGGCTGACATGCAGGAGGGCGTTGCGAAGAGTGCGGGCAGTATCACCGTGGACAGAGAGCTGGTGACCGGAGACAACCCCATGGCGGCGAATGCACTGGGAGATAAGTTTGTGGAGATGCTGGCAGCCCGATAAGGCGTATGTGTGTGTGTGCTTGGGAGGACGGACGAAGGTAGCCGGGCGATGGGGTAGAAGGCAACGATACACAACATCTCGTGATAGAGTTTCGGATATTACATAACATGGGTATAGCAAGGATGCACATGCCAGGTCACCACTAGCAAGGGGCCGTCTTCCCTAGCCGACAAAAGTGAAAGCTACACAGGGCTGACAGGCTCTGCTAGCGGCAACGGGCAGCGGCAGCGAAGCTGGGGCCGAGCTAGCGATGCGGTGCGGTGTAGCAATGGGTATAGACAGCGATGGTATAGCATAGCCAGAGTATAGCATAGCCAGAGTATAGCAATCAATGGCCATCGGGGGGAGCGGAGCAGCACATGACGACGCACGTGCCCGCTTCTCTCTCTCGCCTCTCTCGCCTCTCTCGCCTCTCTCGCCTCTCTCTCCACCACGAAGCTATCTCGACGTCATGCAGCGCACTGCAACGGCAACGGGCAATTCTCGCAGCCCTCGCGCGCCCTACACCCATCCCAGGCCCCAAGACGGCTGTTGTCCACTGGCACTGGCCGCAAACCGAATCAGAATCGAGACTCCACTCGGCGGGCCCCGCACGCCAGCAACCATGTCGGTGTCGGTCGCGCATCGCCGGCCAGGCCCAGAGTGAGTTATTGGAGCCAAAAATTCGACGGCGCTGTGTGCGCTCCTTAGACGGCGGCCTTGCGTAATGGTGCTGCTAGCAGCTTCGCGTGGATTGTGCTGTACAGAGTCGATCGCTGCACTAAGGCGACAGCAGCACCCGTGGGGCAATTGATAACAAGTCTTGGGACTTGGTTAGCTGCCGTTGCCCGTCGTCGGTCGGCCAGAAAAGCATCGTTAAGGCATGACGCAGCGCCGGCCAGCGAGAGGGCCCGTTTGCCGTCGATGCTTATATAGCTGCCCGTCGCCCGTCACGCCCAGCCATCGCCACGCCACCATGGCTGTCCCAGGATACAGGCTGGGTGTTGATGTTGGAGGGTGAGTAGTGTGCCGCTACCAAAGACTTGCTGTGCAACGCGCCCGCGACAGCCGCTATCCAGTGCTCGAGTCTGGCTATGCATCGCATCTCCATCAGGCGCCACCCCCCCAAGACCGTTACCGACGTGCGGCTGACACACGCCCAGGACCTTTACCGACGGTATGCCTTTGGCTGTGCAGCCCTCTACAATTCAGCACCTAACCGAGTCTAGTCTGCGTCATTACCCCCACTGGAGAGGCTATCCGCACAAAAGTCCCCACCAACGTCCACGACCAGTCGATTGGCGTGCACGAGGGCGTGCAGCAGGCCCGCAAGATACTAAAAGACAGGCACGGCTGGGACGGTAGCTTTGAATACATCCACCACGGCACCACGACCGCCACCAATGCCGTCCTCGAGGGCAAGGGCGCCAAGTGCGGCCTGGTCGTCACAAAGGGCCACAAGGACATCCTCGCCGTCAGGCGGAGCCACATACCAGGTGGGCTCGGCGCCTGGATGAACTACCACCAACCCGAGCCCCTCGTACCTCTGGAGAGAACAGTCGAAGCCAAGGAGCGCATCAAGATTGACGGCAGCGTCTATTCCGAGTTTGACGAAGAGCGCTTTCGAGAGGATCTGCAGGACCTCAAGCAGCAAGAGCCACAGGCAATTGCCGTGTCGCTGCTCAACTCCTTCGCCAACAACACCCATGAAAAGCGGATCAAGTCTATTCTAAGTGAAGAATTTGGCCCGCACATCGAGATTGTCACGTCAACCGACGTCCTCCCAGAAATACAAGAATACGAGCGCACCGCCACAACGACCGCCAATGCAATAGTCAAGCCGATAGTCAAAACATATATGCAGAATCTCCAAAAGAAGCTTTCCAACGACACCGATACCATTCGTATACTAAAGTCTGATGGGGACCTGACTTCGCTGCAGCTGGCGGGCGAAACGCCTGTGCGAATCCTCATGAGTGGCCCAGCCGGTGGCGTCAAGGCCGTCTCGCATCTAGTTTCCAAACAGACACCTTACAAGAACCTGATTACTTTTGACATGGGCGGCACAAGTACTGACTGCGCTCTGCTCTCGGGAGGCAACGCCATCATCCGACAGGAGACTGAAGTCGGCCATTTGTCAGTGCGCGCACCATCCGTCGATGTGAATACGGTCGGGGCCGGAGGCGGCTCTATTGCTGTATACAACGACTTCACCAAGAGTCTACGTGTGGGGCCAGAATCTAGTGGTGCAACGCCGGGACCTGCCGCTTATGGAAAAGGCGGCACCCAAGCAACCGTTACGGATGCCAACTTGGCCTTGGGGAGACTTCCGTCCAAGCTGCTCGGCGGCAAATTCGAACTCGACGTTGCCGCCTCCACTGCAGCAGTCGAGTCCATCGCCAAACAGATGGGCATGGACACTGTATCGGCTGCTGAAGGTATCATTGATCTTGTCAACGAGTCCATGCATGGCGCTCTTCGGTTGGTCTCTGTTGAACAAGGCTATGATCCAAGAGATTTTGCCCTCGTTGCACTCGGTGGGGCTGGGCCTCTCCATGGCAACGCTCTGGGTAAGCTGCTGGGCTCGTGGCCTGTAATTGTTCCGCCGTCTCCTGGAGTGCTGTGCGCACAGGGCGATGCCATTACAAAAATGTCTTATGAGCAGAGCTGCACGTTCATCCGCAATTTTTCACAGATTTGCGTAACGGAGCTCAAGGACACGCTACATCGTCTCAGAGAAAGCGGTATTTTCAAAATGAAGGCTTCGCTTGCAAACGATGACGCTGCACTGAATGTCGTATATCAAGCCGACATGCGATATAAAGGTCAGGCCATGACGCTTGCCGTTGACATGAATCCTGGTGAGCTTGATGGTTCACCAAACGTACTCGAAGCTTTGCGCAATAGGTTTAATAAGGCGCATGAGAAACAATTTGGCTTTGCGAATGCCGATACTGATATCGAAACCATGCGCTTGCGTGCCAAAGTCATTGATGCTTCTGAAGAAGTGACCTTGAAGCCTATCGAAAAATCTGACACGTCAGAGCCATGCGAGGATGCAATCATGGCTAGACAAACCATTACATGCCAAGGCAAGCAAGTCGAGGCAACATTCTGGGACCGTACATTACTTGGTGGTGCCGGCAAAATTATTCGTGGTCCAGCCGTCATCTCGGAGATGGACTCGAATACTTTGATCCTGCCTGGATACTTTGGTGAGACGGACTCCATGGGAAATATCCTCATATGGCCTGTAGAAAAGAAGGAGTCGAAAAAAGCGGTGCATACCAAGGAATCCGCACAAGCACTTCTCAAAGAGCAACCCATCATCGCCACTCTCATCGCTTCTGCACTTGGCTCCATTCGAAGGGAGATGGATACCCTGGTTAGTAGATCGACAAAAAGCGCGAGATACATGCTGACTTGATCCAACTGTAGATGCTTCGCTGTGCGATGAGCCCGGCTATTCGCGAGCAGCAAGACGAGTTCAACGTCATCACCAATATCAGTGGCGAAATGCTGGTTGGCCAATTTGGTTCTTTTATCCCGGAATTTCTGAACAGCTGGGATGGTTCAATTGAGGAAGGCGACATTTTCATCACCAACGACGTCTACCAGATTGACGGTGCCGTGTCGCACCTCAATGACCTTGTCGTTCTTCTGCCCATATACTACGAGCATCGGCTCATCGGTTGGGCTGCAAACTTTGGTCATTTGACTGATGTACAAGCCAAGGTCCCGGGATCCATGAGTATCAATGCCGGCACAATCTTCGAAGACGGTCTGCAGATTCCGATTGTCAAGCTCTACGCAAAAGGCGTCTACAACGAGAGTCTTGCAACCGTCATGTTCCGCAATTCTAGGATGCCGGATTGGTTCCGTAGCGATCTTATGGCACTTGTCACTGCATGTCGCACTGCCGCTACTCGGGTCGTGGAGCTCTGCGACCGTTATACACCCCAAGTGTACGAGGCCGCCGCCGATTGGCTACTGGAGCAAAACAAGATTGCTATCAAGACCATGATCGATGAGAAACTCGGCGACCAAGTAACGAGTTTTACCGATTTCATCGACGATGACGGACAAGGCGTAGGCCCATATGCCATTTCTTGCTCCATGAAGAAGGAGAATGGCAAGCTCGTATTTGACTGGGACGGCACATCGCCTCAGTCCAGTACTTCGATGAATTTCTACCTCTCAGTCACAATGTTCAAGATGTTCATTGGCTATTATCTTCTGGCAGTCTACGATCCCCACGCCCTTGTCAACGACGGTTTTCACGACCTAATCGACGTTCGGATCCCGACCGGTTCGATTCTTCGTCCCGTCCGCCCAGCTGCCGTCAGCTGCCGAACTCATCTCCTTGGCCGAGTGATGGATATCCTGCAGGCGCTTTTTGGCCAACAGAACCCTGATTATCGTTGCGCGGCTGGCTTCTCAGACTCACCACATCTCTTTTTCTCTGGCTTCAAGCCTGATGGTGAATTCTTTTTGCTCTATCAGATTGGATTTGGCGGCGTTCCTGCACGGCCTATCGGAGATGGACCTGACTGTCACTGTCTGTTTCCAGCCATCAAGTCAATACCGTCTGAGAGCATCGAGCTTTATTTTCCAGTCATCATCGAGGCGAACGAAGCCTTGCCAGACTCGGGAGGTGCCGGGTACTATCGCGGTGGCAATGCACAAAGAACGATTTACAGATTCTTGTGTGAGGGAGATGTTAGCATCCATGACGATAGGTGGCTGGTGAAGCCTTGGGGTGTGAATGGTGGCAAGCCAGGGAGCAGATCGAGGAAGGTGTTGTATCGGAACAACAGCTACGGCACGGCGGCAGAGAAGGAAAATACTGAGATGTGTCACTCCAAGCAGGACTACATACACGTCTACCCAGGTGAGTTCTGAATCGGGAGCGACTCAACGTGATGATTAACAGCTTCCAGGAGACACTCTTGAATGGATAACCTGGGGCGGTGGAGGTCTTGGCGATCCCCTTACACGTCCCCCGGAGCAAGTGGCCAAGGAAGTCCACCGCCGTCTTGTCACAGTTGAAGGGGCCAAGGCCAACTACGGCGTCATCGTCGATGCTCGCACATTTGCAGTCGACGAAGCTGCCACGTCACATCTTCGAGGAAAACAACGCGACGAGCGTGCGCACCAAGGCTATAGCACTCATGACACGATAGATCGTGGCGGCACGATCAGCGACTTGATGCGCACGTGTGAGTTAGAGACGGGGCTGAAGCCGCCCGTACATCAATGGGAAAAGAAGGTATACGGACCACATGCGGGGCTAGAATACGTGAAGAAGTGGTATGAAACAATGCAGATGGAGGGGCTGAAGAGATGGGATGAGGCGTGCGTGGGTTAATGTTGCTTCCACAATGGCATTCAACCATCATCTCTTCCCTTACTAATTGTAAGTGTAGGATCTACTTACCAGGGTAGTCTGAGTTGACACTGAACAATTGTCGAATGATTGCTTCCATATATACGAAGTACCAATATGTACAAGAATAAATTGTGCATGTCCACTCCTCAAATTCAGAACACACTCAGCAAATAGTCCGTCCACCGTTACCAGAGAGGTTCCACTTGGTCTTGTTGGCCGCACAGGGGCTCTCTCTGACCGTGGTTCCATCAACACGCAGCGTGATGGCAATGTCTTTGCTGTTTGCAAATTCCGTTCTCGCCGACAAACGCACTTCTCCGCCGCCATTGACCGTTCCACCCTTGATGTTGACGTTGTAGCAGTTCTCAATCAGAACCGCGTTGTTTCCGGTGTTGGCCAGGTCGACGGTCCCGATTTCCGCACCACCAGACTGCGATACGCAAAAGACGCCGCGACCGCCTCCACGCGCCTTGACGCTCGACACACGGATGTTGGTCGAGTAGGCGCCATTCAGCTTTCCGGCTTCATTCGCAAAGCGCAGAGCCGCATACCCCGTTCCAGCACCGCAATTGTCGCAGTCAACCAGTCCCACATTCGCATTCGTCACTTTCTGCAGCAACAATCCGCACTCGCCGACGTTCTTGCCAATGACGCTACCCACCTCCAAGCGATCGATATTCCACGTCTCGACGCAGTGCGAGGTGCCGCCATTGCACGTGATAGTATCCATCTTGACATTGGTATTCGCCGCGCGATCGCGATCAAACCGGATGCCCATGCCGTTCTGCAGATTGAAATTAATCTTGCCCAGCGTGAGGTCGCGCGCGCCGGAGAAGCGCATGCCAAAGTACGTGGAGCCCGCCATGGTCAAGTACGGGATGTTGACGCCAGACTGGTCCGTCACTTCGATGTTGCCTCTGCCGCTCTTGATGGCCGCGGTAATGGTACCGCATCCTTCGAAAGTCTTGCCGCTGGTAATGGTTATGGTGTTGGCGCCAATGTTGCCCGAGGCCATGATGGACACGCGCTGTCCGCTGCTGATGCCGTCGACGGCGCTTTGGATCGCGCGGTAGTAGTCGGTGCCTGTGTATAGAGACTGTGTCCCTTTCATCGCAATAAAGGTGCCGCCTGAGCCTGTGACTCTGGCTGCGGGCGACCCGGAGCCGCACTGCGCAGAGGCGAGAGAGGCCAATGCCAGCACGGCGGCTGTGAGGCTGGGGAGTTGAAGCATGATTTGGAGGTGTATTTTGCGATGAGCAAGAAGGAAAGGAAAGAAAGAAAGAGAAAGAGAAAGGAAATCAAATTTGGGAATTCCCTTTCCCACAAATTTAAACAAGGCCAGTGTCAGAGAGAAGGAGGAAGGCCAAAAAGAAAGGAACCGAGCCACCCTTGCATACACACCAAGACACACCATCAAAGACGGAATAATATCCACCCTTTTTTATTTTTCTTTGCGCTCCGCTGCCGCAGTTATGCATGGCCTATGCACAAGTCTACTTGGCAACGAATATACATACATACATATACATACATGCACTTTCCGAGGCCCAAGGCGCAGAAACACATCACACGTCAGAAGACGTAAATACCCCTCCCCCCCCCCCCAGAAAATGGGGACAAGCCCTTGGAAACAACCAAACGAGCGTAACGCTAGATATTCTAAGCCCAATCTAATTACCGTTTTCCCCACTGGCCCCCCTGGCTCCTTCCATTTTCACTTGTACATACTTCCCGCTGGGCCCTGGTTCCCTTGGCCGCTTTGCACGACTAAGCGCGGGGAAAGGGGGAAAATGGGGGGATCAGGTAGTGCGGTGCGGTGCGGTGCGGTGCGGTGAATAGTTCTATATAGGTATAGATGTGTGCTGGGAAGAGAAGACAATGGAAGAGGAAGAGGAAGGAAAGTCAGAAAACGCCTCGTCAGAAAGAAAGAAAAAAAGGTCATGGATAAATATACATACATGGCTAGATTTCCTAAGTAAACGGTCCCAAGCAAGCGGAACCTACTGTACATAGTAACCAAACTCAAAATATATTTCTTATTCAACTTTTTTTCTTCCTCTCTTCCTTCCTTCCTCAATCTACTTACCGTGTCCTCTTTCTTTTTTTCTTTTCTCGCTGCTTGATTGATTTGCTTGCTTCTGTCTTGTCTGCATTTCTCCCTCTCTCTCTCTCTCCCTCTCGCGCGTATCCCCCTCCGTTTTGTCCCCACCCCGCGGACTTGAAAACACACACGGAAAAATATACTGTACAGCACACTTTATATCACGCGGCATGTGCAGGGATCAACGGGGCACTGCAGCAAAAAGGGCTTGGCAATCTCGGCCTTGCATGTGCAATTTAAAGTTTTGAAACAGTCACTTTAATAGCGGGTTGGTTAACTACTTACATAGTTCTTAGTCTGATCAGAGTCCTTTGGTCGTGTGTGTCCGCGGAGGGGGGTTCTCCATGGACTTTTTTTTTGTTTCCACTTTTTGTGCTCTTCTTTTTTTTTTCTTTTTTTTTTCTTTTTTTTTCTTTTTTTTTGCTTGTCGGAGGATTTGGTAGTTTTGTCTGCTTTTCTTCTCTCCCTTCTTTTTTTTGGGGGGGATTCTTGGCGGTGCGGTGGAGAATGCAGGGGGAGGAGGGAGGAGTAGGAAGGGAAATATGTGTGATTGGATGGGTGGATGGAATGACTAGGGTAGGGTAGGGGTGCTATGGTGTAACTGTATATCCGGCTCCATCTGGATATGTAATGTATGGGACTCATGCTGCAAACTTAGTTTGTGGACATTATCGCACGCTTTCCGCTTACCTTCCTTACTCGCTTCCATATATGATTAATTTTTTTTTCGCAAAATCTTCGGGTCGGTTGCGTATAATCTACTTCGCTTGCTTGCTTGCTTGCTTGATTACTTACGTCTCGCTGTGTTCTTACTCATGTCAACAATCCCAATCATTCATTCATTCATCCTCACGCTTAGGCATGTGTTATCCCACCAGTAACCTCACTACGTACCCCGATGCATCGAAATAACCCACCGCACCCGCCCCGCAGCCCTAGAAGTAGATGTGATCGCCACGCAGCACATGCCCATATCGATAAGGTACTCCTTGTTGCTTTACCCCGCAAGCAGGAATAAAGGAATCAAGTAAGGAATAGGAGAATGCCGCTCCACACCCCGCTCTCCGCAATCCTTCATCTCTATGTAGTACGCCTCTATATGCCGCCCGCGAGCCTCGGCACTTGCCCACCCACCTTCCTCATCCCGCGCCGTTTGATATTACAGCGGAAACCCCAACTAAACCTGCAACCCTTTTTTTGGCGTTGGCCTCCCGCGTCAGTACTAGCGCGCTGCGTAGGCACAGTACAGTACTGCCGACGGCACCAACGAGAAATCGTCGTAGTACTTACGTAGCTGGCTAGCTAGCTAGTAGCGAAGCTGCGTCTCGCACGCGCGCAATCAATCCAAATTTCGCAAGTCCCACACGTGTGTGTATGTGTGTATGTATGTATGTGTGTGTGTGTGGTGGAAATTTCTCCGCCCCGTCATGCGTGCCGGCTTGCTTGCACATGCCACATGCAACATGCAACATGCACATGTGCCGAGCCGTTGCCAAGATGGATACATGGCCAAGACTCCCGATACGGCTTTTCCAAGCACAAGAGTGTGAATTGGGGGTATTCTATGTCAAACCCGGGTGGTACTGAGGCGTTGTCTAAGGGTTGTGGGTTTGTGCGTGTGCGTGCGAGTGTTTTGCCGCTTATTTTGGTAAGGGAACGGGGGAATGCGTGGATGAGAGAGAGAGAGAGAGAGAGAGAGAGAGAGCGTGAAACACGCTCACACGTGCGGGTAAATGGGGTGGTGGTTCGTGGGCTGATGATGACGGGGTATGTTGGAGCGGCATATCTGCACTGGGTGATTGAAATGGCTTCGGGCAAATGGCAAATCCAGGAATCTTACTTTTGCATTGATAGTTACAGGGCTACGTGTTATTTGCTTTGCTTGCTGTCCATGTACGGATACAGGGGGGGTAGGTACAAGGATGATGGGCGGGGGGATATGGAGCTGGGTTGTACGGGGTATGGCAATTCTCTCAAGACAACGCCGCACATCCTTTAATTTCCCGCTTGTCGCATTAGCCCAGCTCACTTGACATGACTGTTTCGAACATGCCGTTGGGTAAGGAGCGATCACAGCTCCGACGGAGCCTGAAATGACGCCAGACAGTGCGGTTGAGTGAGCTGGGCTCGCTTCATGCTTGGTGTGGTCATCAGAAGAGAAGAATTCATATCAAGACTTGCAGTGGTGACAACGCAAGTGTGTAGTAGATGAATTGGAGCCAGTATGAAATACAACATAGTATGCTATGAACGCCATCATACATTGCGACCAAAGGTTCGTCTCACAGGTACTTCTTTTATGTATATAGTCACGTCACCTGCCGTTGAGCCATCTGTGGTGACTCGAATCTGAAGACTGCCGTCTTCCATTGCCTCGTACTCAGGTGAGTCGCCTGAGGCATAGTATCCTTCATCTACGTAAAACCGTACGGCTTCTTTGTTGGCTTCCTTCAAAGTCTGGCTGGTCCCGACGACACCCGTTTCGTCCTCCACGTAATGACTGGCCGTGTCCGCAACGATCTCGTAGCAGTAATCGAGATCGACTTCGTCGGGATACATCTTAGCGCATTCTTCCAGCACCTCTTGGAGTTCTAATGGGAACTCGGCCATATCATCGTCGCTCAACTCTTCTAAACTCTCGCGGCGCGTCTGCTCGGACGCTTGCGGCTGTGACGGAATTTGACCAGAGGCACTTTGCTGAGTATCACTCTGCGCTACCACTTGCGACACACCCGCAAGATTGGTAGGGGAATCAATCTGCCCATGGCTCAGCAGATCTACTCGGTGGTCGTCCATTTGCGCTCGTATGGTATCGTTGGTCTCCTCGAAGCAATACGTCTGCGTGCGGGGGCCGAGGTTTCGTTGATAAGATTTCAGGTCGGAGCTACAGTCGAGATTGAGCAAGTCCATGACTTGAAATACGTGTGCGACTATGATGATAACATGGTAGCGGTAATGAGACTGGTGAGGAAGGAGGTTACCCTAGTAGGGACTTGAGGGTTTATCGTTTTCACGTGACGTCATGCATACAGTATCTGACGCTAGCCGACTGCCTTCATCGTCATGACTGGACATTGCAACAACATTTCCCTTAGAATGGTTAAGATACTTGTTATCACATCTATTGTGTCAGGTGTTGTGCAAGACTGACTTCCCCTGGAGACGTAGGATAATACGATAACAGACGTCCTTTTTCAAGCTGTATCGTCGGTCAGCCTCGCGTCTGTAAGTATACGGTCCACCATACCAAAGTCCCTTTCCCTATTTTCTTCCTATTGGGCACCCGTACACGGCTTTGCCAAGCGCCTTTGGTACTTATTTCATATGTTACGTGAGCTACTGTACTGGGACTAGCCCTAGAGCCTACGGTATATATAGCTGACCTGCTCAAGTACTTTTCTCGAGCAGTGATCCAATACAAAGATCACTTGAACCAAGTTTCTATCTGCTATTTGCCTCCACACTTCCCTCTACTCTTCAAGCACTCAGTAAATACCACTGCAGCGCACCATTCCAAAACGCCGCAGTACACACAGTCTCTCGTCGAAGTAGTGTGACATCAATCTTTTACTATGTACTTGGACACAGGATTATTCCCTTGAACAATAAGCCCCAATGTCACCCATCCCCCTCCACACAACCAGAAACCATCCCCCAAAGTACCATGAGGGATTTCTGAAGGAAAGCATGGGGTGCTGTGTAGGGTAGTCATTCAGTCATCCAGTCAGTCAGTGTCAACATGGCCAAAGATGTCCATCCAAAAAAAAACCCCTATATCCAACACCAACACCCAACTCCACACCAATTCCAAAGCAAGAAACAAATTCTCAGCAAGAAGAAGAAGAAGACACTATATGCGAAAGAAGACTCTGCGGGAATTTCTCTTCAATTGCGTGACTCAAATCACTTGACACTTCGCCCAAGTACTACCCAGTAACTCCATATCCAAAAGGCTAAACGACAGAACAACCAAGTATGAAAAAGCCACAACACGACCCATCATGCACGTCCCAAAAAAAAAGAACGAGGGGAACCCAAGACGAAAAACGAACCAAACTAAACCTAACCTCCACCTACTCAAAAACATCACTAACAAAGCGATCCTCCTTGACCCTCTCCAGCCACTCCAGCGCCTCCTCCTCCGTCTTCTCCGGGTGCAGATCCCTGAAAATACGGATGACCACTTTGGCGGTACTCTTGGCCAACTTACTCGCACTACCACAGAGGAAGATTTTGGCGCCGCGCTGACCAAACAATTCCGCCAACTCCTTGCGCTCATCCCACATGCGGTCGGGCACACGCTGCGGTTTCTGGCCTGCTGGCGCGGACTTGGAGAAGCAGGGGCGCACGGTGACGATGCCGTCGGCTTGCCAGCGCGCGAGCTCTTCAGCGTACATGTAGTCGTGCTGGTAGTCGCGGCATCCAAAGTACAGGATTGCGGGGCCGAGGGCCGCGTTGCGGGCTTGCTTGATGGTGGCGCGTTCCTGGATGAAGCCGCGCATGGGCGCGATACCGGAGCCGGCGCAGATCATGATGAGCGGGGTGGTCGGGTCGGTGGGGAGATGGAAATTGGTGTTTGTCGGGCGTGTGAAGCAGCGGATTTTGTCGCCGGGCTCGGCGCGCGCGAGATACGTGGATGCGACGCCGTAGAAGCGGCGGTTGTGCCCGCTCCATGCCGGCTCGTCGTGTACGTCGTACGTCACGGTTGCGGTGAGGCGCTGCGCGGTGCTGCCGTCGGCCGCCTGGACGAATTCCACGTTGGCGAGCGGCGAGCTGGAAATGCTGTATTGGCGGGGCGCGAGCGGTTTGAGTGAGTCGAGGTAGACGGAAAAGGGGAGGGTGCAGTCTGGGTGGTCTTCGAGGAGGTCCAGCATGGTGAGGCGCTTGGGAATGACTTCGCTCTTGTATACTTCGTCGCTGGCGAGTCTGAGCAGCTCAGCGCGTTTATCTTCTGGCGTTGCGTTTGCGAGGAGCTGGAGTTGCCTTTGCGAAATGGGTGTGCCGAGCTCGACTCGCGTCATCAGGAGCTCATAGACGGCAATCGGAGCGTCGGTAGAGAGAAACGTCTTGTTAGTTCCAGTAATGGCAATGGTGTCGTCTGGCGCCAGGTCGAAGCGCTTCAGGACCCGTTTTGCTGTAAGCGTGTTGTTCAGTGGCAGCACAACCATATAGTCGCCAGAGCGATACGAGGTATTGGGCGGCAGCACGATTTCCATGTGCTTCTTAGCCAGTCCGACTTCACTGCCGCCCAAGTCCTTGTTGACCTGGACGAGGCCATACGCAATGTCTTTGCCTCCAAGGTACGTGGCGAACTTGGGAGGCGTGATTTGAGCCTTGAGTGCGCCATTGAGGACTTCAACCGTGGTGCCGCTCGTTTCTCGAAGTTTGGCCCACATCTGCTCCGACCAGCTTTCCCACGAGCCCATGAGGTCTTCTTTGACGTTGGCAAAGCCAGTCTCCATGAAGCGTGTTGCACCCATCTTTCCAAACAGTTCGTCGGTCAGCTTGGGCACGCGATGGTACGTGTGAGTCCAATCACTGTTGCCGACACCAAACACGGCATACTGCACGCCCTCGAGCTTTTTCGTCTCTGCACTGCTTTCCAGCCACGCGGTGAACTTCTTCGCATTGTCCGCCGGCTTCCCCTCGTACGAAGGCTCAATGATGATGACTGGATGGTCCTTTGGGATATTTTCAGTCGCAGAGTCCAAACTGCTCACATTGGCTTTGAATCCGTATCGCGCTGCATTTGACTCGAGGTCCTCGGCGTATGACTTGCAAGTGCCTGCATTCGATCCATAGAGTACGGTAATGGGCTTTGCGTCCCTGGCATCTCCGTCTTTGGCCTCTGCGCCGGAGGAGGCGGGCGTTTGCGATGGAGCGGCACCTCCAACAGCGCCCAGACTAGCCATGCTACGTCCGGGTCGTCTGCGGACCTTGATGTTGAAATCCTTGGGTTTCGACGTGAGAGACACTGCTAGGTCTGCAATCAATCAGCAATGAGTAGGCATTCGGGCCATGACGGATGTACTTACGCAGTTGGTATCCAGGGTCAGCCATTTCGACCTGGAATTTCTGCATAATGAGCGCAACAGTCATAACCATTTCTTGCTCGGCAAAAGCACGTCCAATGCAGGCTCGCACACCGTCACCAAATGCCTTCCAAGAGTTTGGCGGTAGATTCTCCCAGCCGCCATTCAGGAAGCGCTCAGGCCGGAATACATCGGCGTCATCTCCCCAGATCTTGGGGTCGTGATGCAGACCTGGCAGATTGCAGACAATAATATCCTCGGGTTGCACTTGGTATTTGCCCTATCAAACTCTTAATTACTACTCACAACCGAAAGAGTGAAAACTTACGGCAATCTTGGTCGGCTTCAATGCATGTTTGCCCAGGACTGCAATGGGCCCCTTGAACCGCAACGCTTCGTAAATGCTAAACTTGAGGTAAACCAAGCGCGAGAGGTGCTCAAGTTTCAAAGGGCCGTCTCCGACAACCTCGTCAACTTCCTGCTGAACCTTGAGGTATTTCTCGGGGTTCTTGAGAAGATGGTAAAACAGGTAACCAAGCGTACCGCTCGTGGTTTCATGGCCAGCGATCAAAAAGGTGACCATGTTGTAGCGGATCAACTCTTTTGACATTCTCTCGCCAGTGACTGGGTCGACGCCCTCAAGCATGGGGTTCAGCAGGTCCTTGGCACCGGGTTGCGGGTTTGCTATGCGTGCCTCGATAATCTTGTCGCAGACATCATGCATCTTCTTGATGTTTTCCTGACGGTTGGACTCGGCAAAGATGCGTAGCTTGTTCTCGAGCGCGGTTCGGCCGGCGCGTCTTCCAGATTCAAGCAGAACCTGGACCATTTGGTCGACAAACGGGTGTGGGTGGTCAGTGTAGAAGTTGTTGAATCTGTATCCAAATGCGCACAAACCAATCATTTCGAATGTGAGCCTCGTGAAATCATCGCCGCAGTTGATCTCGTGGTCTGGGCCGAAACGATCCCAGCGAAGCAGCATCTGGCTGGAAACTTCCATCATCTCGTCAAACATCTTGCGAATACCCATTGGGCCAAAGACAGGCATGAGCAGCCTGTGTGCAATGCCCCAGCCCTGAACTCTCGGTTAGCTGTATAACTTTCATAATCTATGGTTTTGACCAACCTTTTCTCCAGAATAAGCTGTGAACAGGCCATCTCCAGCGAGAGCCCGGACCTGTTCGAGGGCAGTATTGATGACCTTTTCGTACCGCTCGCCGTCACAGCAGTCGTTTATTGTGTCGTAGGAAGAGGCAACAATGACTTTGCCCTTGCGGCCTGGCATGTCCAGCTGGAAAATCTCGCCATATATGTCTGCAAGCCGCTGGAAGGAGCTGCCTGAGTCATCTGGATCGATTTCTGTGAGGTTGCCAGTAAAGTAATGTGGAGGAGGCTGCGGAATTGGGACAGAATCAGCAGAGTCGGACGCCATGATTGCAGGCTTCCTGGACGATTTGAGAGTTGTGAAATGATAGCACAGGTAGACTGGCCTATATAATTAAGAAAGAAAAGGTGCTGCCTGAGCTAAGACTCAGCGTGGTCCCTAGCTACATATATACCAGGTAACTAGCACATGGCTGGACATTTCAGCCTCGCATTCCCTCGCGGCTCACGGTGTGGTACTTCGGCCGAGCGCTGTCATAGCTGGCTGTCTTACGTCTGACATTGCAGGAATACCCGCCACGCAAGAAGAAAACCGGCAACGCACTTGATAGGCAACCGTTGGGGGCCAAGCGGTGGTACGATTGGCAAGGCTAGGCATGGCGGGCTTCAGCTGCGTGCGGCTGTGTCATGCCTCCCCGGTATGAGCTGCAGCGGTGCCAGGTGTGTCAGCAACCCCAACGTTGAAAGTAACGGGCGGTTGAGCCAGTAGATGTGGGGTAAAAAATATTGTACGTACGTACTGCATTCGCACGAACTGACAAGCTCGGCCGGCTGCGCGGCCTGCTGCCCGTAAGATCTGGGACCAGCCTATAATGGCGCTGTCAACGGCTTTCGCCTGTGGCAAGTTGCATGCATGCATGTTTGGCTAAGCTTTAGTCGGCCTTAGGAACGATCAAGGGGGCGTCTTATAGGGTACTGTCGTCATAGCGTGTGGTGAAGAAGATTGTGTTGAATCGAGTTGGTCGTGCCTCAGGTGAGTGCAACCATGGCTTTGCCAAGGCATGTTGCAATTAGGTACGTAAATGCCTCACAAGGCCCTTGTATTTTGTCAGGCGTACATTGCCTTGAACCTAGTCAGCGCAAGGTGTATGCAATGTAAAAGAGTGACACTTGGTAGAAAATCCATGCTTGAAGATGGCTGCTCAGATTTGTCTAGAGTGCTTTAATTTAACCATAGCGGAGTAGTATGCAAGTGCAAGTAAAACTACGATTCACTTGGGCGGTCAAAAGCAAAGGTAGATGGTAACAAGCCAGGGCTATATTTGGAATTTGCCGGTATATCAAAGTGTCATAAATGCGCTATGCCAAAAAACCATACAAAGTCCTCTTTGAATCCAGGAAACCAATGGACTGTAGGTGCAGGACTAAAACCCCCCCCCCCCCCCCCCAGACGCCATGCTCAATGCTATGCTGCGCTTCAACAAAGGAAAATCTGAAAGAAAGATTTTAAAGAAAAGGCCGTTGGTTTAGGCGAGTCCAAAAACTCCCTTCATACGCCTCCAGAGCTCCTTGCCCATGGCGCGCCTCGTGTCCTCGGTTCGGAGGGCAGCCTCCTTGTTCTCACTGGCCCTTCGAAGCAAAAAGTTCAAGCACTCGGTGGTGGTGCCCCAGGTCATGCACTTGACAACCTTGGCCTGCTTGTCGGCCTTCATTGTCTCGTCCTGGACCAGGGCCTGGGAAATCTCATCGGCCATGCCTTGGAGTTGGGCGTAGGTCAGACGTGGCAGCTGCTCGGCGGGGGTGGTGAGCATCTGAGCAGCACGGATCTTCTGGGCGGCTTGCACCGAAGCAAGGTTGTGGGTTGCGAGAACAATGTTGACGCGAGGGAAAGGAGTGCCGGGAGTGGGGGCAGGCACATTGTCGGTCCACTGCTGGCGGACAACAGCATCGGCGCAGGCATCGTAGTTGGCGTCGGTCCCGGCCTTTGTGTCAAAGGTGAGGTGCTTGGGCTCCGAAGTCAGGTATGCGCCGCGTACAAGCTTGACACCGGCAATGTAGTTGCCCTTGGAGGCCATTTCGAGGTGCTTGGCCAGACGCTTGGAGATGTCGCGGAGGTAGCACTGGTAAGTGATGTAGAGAACGGCGTGGCCTCGCTCGGGGGTGTTGTACTTTTTCTGGAGAGCAAGCGTCCACTTCTCAAGACCCAGGTTGGTGGCTTCTTCCTCGGCGCCAGGAAGGAGGCTGACGCCCTTTGCGGCGGCAGCATCGCAGGCTGCTGTGATGGCCTCCCACATCTCGGGGGTAGCATCTTGCTGGTTCTGGAGGAGCTTCAGCGCCTGGCGTCCAAGACCTGACCATCTACAGCATTGTTAGCACGTGCTCTGGGGAAAGGCGGTGCGCGGGTGCACGTACTTGAGTCCAACAAAGTCGCCTGCCTTGGCCATCTCGACGCTTTGCAGCATGCCCTTTCTCCATACCTCAATCTCCTTCTTGGTCTCGGCGGCGGTCGGGGCCTCGCCGCCCAGTACCTCGAGTGCGTACTCAAAAAGGATGCCGCCGTAGCCCAACGTGCGGGCAAAGTCGGTGTTCCTGACCACCTCGTCCTTGTGCTCTCCGACGCAGAATTGAGCATAAAACGTCTTCTTGAGCAGGTTGGACAGCACGGGGTTGCGGTCAATGCTCATGAGGTACGACTTGGAGTTGAGCATGCGCTGCAGGAGGGCAAAGCATGCATTGAGGAGCAGTGGCTGCGAGGACATGGCGGTGATGAGGTAGGAGCGGAGGACAGTGGACGTGGGGAGACGGGCGAGAACTGCCCTTGTCTGGGCGACGTGCGTCTCTGGCTGGTGGGCAAGGAGGTGGTGGGATGAGGCAGCCGATGACGTAGGGATGGAGACATTCTGGCGTGCGCTCTGGTGGACGTATCGGGGGGTGTGTGAAAGGGTCCTGGCGGAGTGGGCAAGAGCAAGGCTCTGGAAGCGGTGGAGGTTCTGTGTCCGGAGCATCACGGTGGTGGGCGTGGGATGGTGTGGTGCGGTGTGGTGTGGTGTGGTGTGGTGGTGGGCCGTCAGGCTGGGGCGGGCGGCGCTCTTGTAGGGCGGCGTGGGCGTCAGTGCGGAGCCAGCGATGGAGAGAGTCTGGGGTTGCAGCCGGTCTTGTGACCTTGGGCCATGGCGCGTCCGGGCTATATATCGTGCAGCATGGTCGTGGTGTTGGACATGGCGGCGCACGATGCTCGGCTTGCGTCGGCTCGCGCTAGTGAGGGCAGGGCGGTCGACCTGGAACCAGACTGATGCAGTGGCTTATTGGGCCATGGCGTGTGGGGAGCAGTGGAGAGGGTGGGAGCAGAGTGGAGAGCGGGAATGCTTATTGCGACTGAGGGGAACCGGCGCCCTGGAAACGGCCGCCGTCGCAGCGGCCGCCGTCGTGTTTGCATGGTTTGCGGTTTGCGCTGGGCGGGTGGAAATGCGTCGAAGCCGAGAACAAGAGGGAAAAGGCGCCTACGTATGCCAAGCCTCGCCTCTGCCACCAGCACATGGCGACACCATCTGCCATGTACACAGCGCTTTGCTTTTGCTACCGCCAGCCAGCAGCCACAGCCATGGCGACCTGACATGCCGCCGGCCTGTCTATCCCACAGCCGGCGACATTGCCTTCAGCGTGGGCGGATGGACATGGTGCATGGCCTATGGCAGTGTGCATGCTCTGCCACCCACCCACGCACAGAGCCGAGCGTAGCCACGGCCTCGCTCGCCCCTCTCCAATCCTCCTATTCTTCTGACACGACCATCTCCACCGGGGCTCGGCTCTACAGCGTCGACCGGTATCGGATGGGATGGCATGGAGCAAATTTTTGTTGTGCGTCGTTGAAAGCTTCTCGCACATAGTACATGTAAGCGCGAGGAAGGCCGTAGCGGCGGCGGAAAGCGTCGGCGGGCCCACAACGGCCCTCCGAGCATCCTCACGCTAGCACCATCTCCAGTCCAAGTCTGCCTCACTACTCGACGCCCACCACCGCCCATGGTGTCGTCCGAGAATACATCAAGACTCTGCATGGCCCCGTATTTGCTGTTTGCACATGACGCCAGCCCGTCTACGCTCAATCCTGCCTCCCGCGTGCTGCGTGCTACATGGTGCCAATCACATGACTGGCCTCACTTTCTATTCGACCCTGTCTGGGGACAGTTGCCGTACAGCCATTCGACTCTCTGTGATTGGGCAACTGTGATACTGGCCACAAAGTCCCTCATAAAGTTTCTCTCCAGTCACCGTTCAAGCTTGCCCCAGCTTCGTCAATTACTCTGCATCATGCTCTTACGCCCATAGTCTTGTTCCGCTGTAAACTACGCAAAGCAATTTCTCGAGCATACATTAACTAAAACCCCACCAGCAAATGCCCTGAAATCTGGTCGTCACGCTTCATCATACGTGGAGAAGATCACGCGTGGGGGACCACTCTGACTCCCCGAGACTGGACGTGCGTCATCAGCTGCTTCGGCCCTCCCTCTGAGCTTGCGACACGTCGAGTGATGACAATCGCCTCGAATACGCCCGTAATTCACGCCTTGCATCCCTCCTATCGGGAAGGCGAACCGACCACCTTCCCCAGAAGACACGCCATCTTGGCAAATGGCCCATCCTCACAAGCGTGCGGGTGAACTTTTCGGCGCGCCTTGGCCTGAGAAGTGCATCTTCAAGACTGGAGAATCGGTCCGCGTAATACTTGGGGTGGGGGATCATGGAGCCTGGCACATGAGTGTGGGGGCATGGATGCTCATGTCTGCTGATGCGTGGGTTGAGCAGTCTTGGGTTGGGTAAGCTTGTGGATGAGAATACATCATCAGAGCTTTCGATATGGTGTCCCTATAGGCTGTAAAAAGCTGGGTATGGCACGTGATACCACTACTTGCTGGGCCACTACTATCCAGAGAAGCAATCATAGACATAGTTAAGTAACCGATATTTCCAATGACACTAAACGTCTATTCCAAGATTCTTCACTCCAAACTGCATGCATACCATTCATGTGACCCTTAGACAGCACCCGCTCCTGCCTCTGGCACCTGCGCGCCTTCCTGCCCAGCCTGCACCCTCTCGCCATTCGTCTTCACAGCCTCGCCATTCGTCTTCACAGCCTCACCACTCGCCAATGCCTTGAAAGCATTCAACAGATCCCTCTTCAAGTCTTCCCAGTTCTCCACGCCGATACTAACACGCAACAGCGTCTCATCCACCGTACTGTCGCTCATCCGCCGCCACTCAATCAGGCTCTCCACACCACCCAGACTGGTAGCATGATGGAAGAGACGCAGTTTCGAAGGAAGCGCTCGCGCCTGCTGAATCTCCTTCATGTAGATGCTGAAGACGGGGCCAAACCCGTTTGGCATTTGTTTCTTGAGCCACGACATGTCGGATGTCTGCAGTGACGCATGCGACACTTTGCTGACAACCTTGCTGACTGCTTCGGCATCTTCCCCCTTGCCGTTGAGTGAATCATGCAGCCACGCAACAAGACGATCAGCACTGGACGACTGGCGTTGAACACGGAGATCCAGAGTACGCAGACTGCGTACGCCGAGCCAACCCTCCAGACTGCCCAGTACACCCCCGAGAAAGATGCGCTCGACTCGGAGCGTCTTTGCGCGCTTGAGGCCCTCGGGTCCAGCAGACGTTGCGAGAATGCCGCACAGCATATCGCTATGGCCGCCAATATACTTTGTCCCACTATGCATGACGACATCCGCGCCCCATTTGAACGGGTCCTGGAGGCCCGGCGGCGCAAACGTTGCATCCACGCTCAGCAATGCGCCTCTCTTGTGCGCCCTCTCCGCATACTTTGCGATTTCAAAGGCCTCGCCTGTGGGATTCAGCGGCGTCTCCAGATGCACAAGATCGCCTTTTCCCAGGCCCGCAGCATCCCAGGTCGCCTCGTCCGCATGCAGATCCACCGTCTTGACACCGTGCATCTTCTTGTGCAGATCAATCACCCCATGGCACCCGTGATACCCGCCACTGATGGCCACAACCTTGGGCACCACGTTGACCAGCAGCGCGTGGAACGCACTTAGCCCGCTCGAATAACTAACAACCTGGTTGGCCAGCCCCTCACTTCCTTGCAGCTCTTGCTCCGTAGCCTCAGGATACAGCAATGGCGCCAAGATGGTTTCCAGCCGGTTGGTGCTTGCGGATGCGAGTCGTGAATACACCAGTGGCGTCTGCAAGTCTACGTATTCGACCTCCTCAGGAACTGGCTGGAGAGCGTCTGGGTCGCGTAGATACCGGAATGTCGTCGACGTGTGAATCGGCGGCGCGACATCAGCGAGCACATTGACGCCGTCGTCGGCATGGATACCGTGAGTCGAGGGATGATACGACGACATGCCAACCGCAGCAAAGGGGAAAGACCAGCACACAATTTCAAGTGAAAAAAATAAAAAAAAAGGATTAAATCTAGAAAAAGAATTTCACAATCTCAAGATACTTGCCAATTGTACCTTAACCCTACTTACTTACAAGGACTCTGTGGTTTGTGAGTCAATCGAACGAAGAAGAAGGAAAAAAAAAGGAGAGAAAGAACTCTATGTACGTAAATTTCCGTAATAACAACACGCACGCACGCCCGCCCTACGTGTACTTTTTTTTACTTACTTACCCGACTTACTTCCTTACTTAGCGACTTTTAGCTACTTACTTACGTACTGTATCCCATGCCGCAGCGGCGCCCCGAAAATGTCGACATCGCACCTCATTATTCGCGCTGACGCCAAGAAAAAAATAGCGGATCCCACGCCTTGTGTGCCCCGCCATCACTCCTTATCACTATCACTACTGCTAAATACCCTACTTACTCCTGCTCGTGTATCTATGTAGATTTACTCCCACAGCTAAATTACTGTGTTGATTTGAGATGTTATACCAGCGCGATGCAACAAAAGTGCGTGCAATTCCCTTCCTTCTATCTCACTTTTCTTTCTTTTTGGTGTAAGTAGGTAAACTTACTTAGTAAGGCTGACGGACAGAAGTGGGGGGGGAGTGTTGTCAAGTAATGTCCAACGCGCCGTTTGCTAATCTCATTTCAATGCAAGTATAACTTGGTATGCATGAATGCCATGGAACAGGACTCGGACTAGATACTTACAGGTAAATGTTCAAGTCGGAATGGCTTCGCCGGCTCGTGGCGGCAGGCCCTTGTCTTGTCCAAGGCGCGCATCCATCTCACCAGTGCTGAGTGCGAGAGCCCTATGACGAGTGCGGGGTAGATAAGTACTGGTACGGTAGTAGAGAGAGCTGCCCCGCACTCGGGCAACAAAATTCATCACTGGAATCACATGGGTATTGGGGGGGGGAGTCCAGCAAGGCGTGTGCATGTGTGGGGAAAAAATATTTTTAGACATGGACATAAAAAAAAATTACATTGCATGTGAGAGACTTATAGCTGGTTGCATCATTTACTTCATAGCGCTCGCATCAACCAAAAAGTGGCCTTGTCTACTTGGGAAGAAGATCGTGTGCCCTCGCTAGCCCCATTCTCAAATAATCACAACCATCTATTGGATTCCAGCTGCGACAATAGTAGGTGGGGCGTTCTTGTTCTTGATAGTACCGCTTGGGGAGCCGCATGCTTCAATGGCTCGGACGACCTTGTACGACTCGACATCGCCCTCGGGAACACCGCCAAACACCACGTGCTTACCGTCGAGCCATGAAGTGACGACGGTGGTGATGAAGAATTGTGAACCGTTGCTACAACCCGTCAGCTTCAACCTAGTATACGAATCTGTCGACGACGTACGTGTTGGGACCGGCGTTGGCCATGGAGAGGAGGAAGGGACGGTCGTGCTGCAGCTTGAAGTTCTCGTCGGCGAACTTGTCGCCGTAGATGGACTTGCCGCCAGTGCCCTGGTAGTCTGTCAGCCAGCTGCTCTGATTGTGTCTCGCCAGGCGCCTACGTTGCCGCGGGTAAAGTCACCACCCTGGAGCATGAACTGGGGGATCACGCGATGGAACTTGGAGCCCTTGTAGCCAAAGCCCTTCTCGCCCGTGCAGAGAGCGCGGAAGTTCTCAGCCGTCTTGGGAACTACATCGTCAAAGAGCTCAAAGTTGATGCGGCCGGTTTGTTCTGGACAGTTCCACCATCAGTGACTGACATAGCCTCGGGGCTGCTTTGGCCGGGGTGCCATGGGGCGTAACTACCTGCTACTTCGCCGGTTTTTGTCACAGTGCCGGCTTGGTCAATCTCGACGGTTGGGCCGCTCCAGGTGCAATCAAAGTAGGCTTTGATGGTCATGTTGTAGGCCGAGGGCGTGAAGAAGCGTTTGGTGACGGGGGCGCGGAATCGGGGAGCTGCACGGAAGGCAGATAGAGCAGAGGCTCGAGGTAGGTGGGGCATGATGCAGGCGCGGGGTGTAGAGTCTAACCTGAAAGGTAGTCAGGCCTGTGTACCTTGGCGGTGAATCGGGGGAGACCAGCGCGGCGGCTGCCGGCGCAGAGTGCCGTCTTCGCGGGCTGAGGCGCTGTGTCGGTGAGGGGGATTTCGCCTTACTGTAGTCGTCTTCTGGCGATTGCCCGTGGTTGATGCACGGCCGACGGCTAGATGCAGAGGCGATGGTACAGAGAGACGGGCGCAATGGCTTCGCTATGCAATGCGGGGCGTGGAATTGACACAAGTATAGCACAATGGCGGGCACAAGACCGGAGAGAGAGGGAGCGGCTGGGGCAGTTGAAGCAGACGGGCGGAAAACTTTGGATACCTCGAGCTCGAGCACAAACCGCCAGCGTCCTTGGCGCGTTCCCCGATTCGGCACGTCGATTGCTCCCACATCCAGGATGGGGACATGGGCTGCTTCTCCCCGTGCTGCCGTTGCATATCCATGTGCCATGGCCGTCGCCAGCACGTGGCAACCCAGAGCTGAGCGCCTTTCCGTCTCTGCGTCGCCGCATCGATGGCAGAACGGGCGTTCATGCTGAGGGGACGGGGAGGCCCGGGCGCTTGTCACGTGCATCGATTGGGCATCGGAGAGCCCCTCGGCCATGCCACGCAACGACTGGGTTTCATGGCCATGTAAAAACATAAACAGGAGCAACTTGTGCGCGACAAGGTGAATTGGCGGCTGAGACCCTGCGTCTTCACACCATTGGCTTGAAACCTGTGTCACATCTTTGTCTTTGCCTGTTTCTGCGAGGCGCCCTCGGGGGTCCGCTACCGAGCCCTCCACTACCCAAGCTGCCACCCCAACCCGCTCACCCACGACATACACCCTCCCGACCACGCGCGCAATATCCACAATCATGGACCTGAGCAGCTTAAAAGACCAAGTGACCAACCTCACCCTCTACGACCTCAAGGCGGGATTCCGCAAGGCCCAAAATGGTACGCCGCCGAGACTGAAGCCAGCTGGCCCTTGCTAACGCGCTGCCCAGCCGTCATGAACTACACCGAGATGGAGGCCAAGGTGCGCGAGGCGACGAATAACGAACCATGGGGTAAGCAGCTCGCGCGCATTGCATGAGTCGAGGCTGACAAGGTGCAAGGCGCTTCGTCGACGGCATTACAAGAGATCGCCAATGGCACGTTCAACTAGTAGGTCATGTTCCTGGGAAGCCCACGACTGCTGCTGACGGAGCAGCCAACTGCTGAATGAGATTATGCCCATGATCTACAAGCGCTTTACAGAGAAGGCTTCGGAGGAATGGCGACAGATCTACAAGGTACGCCACATGGCTGGGGTCACTACACAAGCTGACAGCGTAGGCTTTGCAACTTCTCGAGTACCTGATCAAGCACGGTTCCGAACGAGTGATTGACGACGCGCGGTCTCACGTATCGCTGCTCAAGATGCTGCGCCAGTTCCATTACATTGACCAGAACGGCAAAGACCAAGGCATCAACGTACGAAACCGCGCCAAGGAACTCGCCGAGCTTCTGAGTGATGTTGACCGTATTCGAACCGAGCGCAAGAAGGCCCGCGCGAACCGGAACAAGTTCGGTGGCGTCGAGGGCGGGGCGATGGGCGGCTTCTCCGGCAGCGGAGGCTTCTCAGGAGGCAGTGGAGGCGGCAGATATGGCGGGTTTGGCAGTGAGTCGGCAGACTATGGAGGCTACAGAGGGGAGGTTTATGGCGACGGTGGCGGTTTTGGCGGCAACCAGAGCGGCTTCGCCGACACACAACAGCGACGAGAGCGGTTCGACGAGTACGACGAGTACGACGAGGGTGAGAGCGCGACTCCTGCACCGGCACGAAGAAAAGAACCCTCGGCAACCCGAAAAGAGGTCAAAAAAGAAGAACCAAAACCCAAAGCACCGGAGCCAGTGGTGGATCTGCTCGCCTGGGACGATGAGCCTGCGCCAGCCTCGACCGCAGCTGGAAAGAAGCCTGCTACGGCTGCACATGACGACTTTGGAGACGACGATGATTTCGATGACTTCCAGTCGGCAGCACCGGCGGCTCCAGCAGCCAAGCCAGCTTCGTCGGCGTTCAACATGGCGCCTCCAGCATCTACGTCTACCATTACTTCCTCGACCCAGTTCGCCGCACCGCAGGCTCAGTCTGTCTCACAAAACAACAACCTGAACAACCTGTTTGCGACCGTCTCGCCACCACCCGCCGCCAACAGGATGGGCGGACCCCCATCTGTCGCTTCGCCCATGGCCCAGCCACCGCAGCCGACTGGATATCAGGCAACAGGACCCAACTACTTCACCTCAGTACCTCAGCCTTCTCCTCAATCGAGTTCCTCTACACCTTCTGCCATGTCTGCCGGCGGGCGCATTGGAGGAGCTGCCCCCAAGAAGGCTGGCGGCGACGCCTTCGCATCCCTGCTTGCTACTGCCGCACCCAAGAAGGCTGCTACGCCCACACAAAAGGTCACCATGGGCGATCTAGCAAAGCAAAAGACGTCGCAAGGACTGTGGGGTGCTCCGGCAGCTCCGTCCGCCAGTACGCCTGCTACTCAGACACCGCAGTCAGGCTCCAACGCTGGTGGCGCCTTGGGTGATTTGCTGGGATGAGCGATGCTGCAGCACCTAGTCCCCATAATGTATGGCGTTGAGGGGTAAAATGGGGTGTTGAGATGGGTTGGTCAAGACGATAGTGTAGCGCCCGAGAATACAGCAAGACCGGATGGGATGTTGGTTGTGTTTGGCGTGCGCCGGTAATGAGGTCTCCGCAAATGCAACCATGCTATTGGCTGCCGTGCCGTGACCCCCCTGCATCACTTTCCGCGCACACCCCCGCGGCCAAGATGAATGTGAACGTGACGCGCGATATGTGAAAACAACCGCTCCCTCTCCTTGCCGTACACAAGCATGCTTCAATGCAGCTCTCGAGCCTTTTCCTTCGTACCGCCTTGCTGCTGCTGCCCATAGCGCTGGCCAGCACAACATGGCTGTACCTGTACCCGGTCTTTCACGGCTGCGCATTTCCCGCACCACCGCCCGCCCTTGCGCAGCCCCTGGCGCCCTTTCGCCTTCTATCACTCGGTGATCCCCAGCTCGAAGGCGACTCTTCGCTGCCTGACCCTTATGCCCTCGTCTTTCCGTCAGTCGAGAACCTCGTGGCCGACCTGCGCGGTGCTGCAGACGTGGCCGAGCAGCTAGACATAGCAAGAGAGGCCGCCAAGGGCGTTGTCAAGGACGCGCAGAAATGGCTAGAGGGAAAGAGAAAGGCCGTTGATCTCTGGGGCAACGACTTGTATCTCGCGCATATTGTGCGAAGTCTTCGGTGGTGGACTGAGCCCACGCACGTTAGCGTGTTGGGAGACTTGCTGGGCAGCCAGTGGGTGACTGATGGCGAGTTCAGGAAACGCGCGGGGAGATACTGGAACACGGTCATGAAAGGTTTGGAGAGGGTGCCGGATGCCGTCTTTGGTGCTGGCCATGTCGAGGTCCCGAGGGAAGCGCCGGCAGAACCAGCTGCGGAGGAGAATGCGGAACACGACGGTGAAAACACAGATAAAGACACCAAGTCAGAAAAACCCGATCCTGACGAGGAGAAGCCGGAGCGCCAGGTGCATTGGGGTGGCACAAGAGAAGTCTTGGGCGCAGACAAGGACTGGGAGAAGCGAGTTATTAACATTGCAGGAAACCATGATGTCGGCTATGCAGGAGACCTCACGGAGTCGCGTCTCGACCGGTTCGAACGCGCTTTTGGCAGTGTCAATTGGGACATTTGGTTCACACTGCCCGATGCCCTGCGTTCCAACGAGACGGCTGATCTGGACAAACGACACCCCGACAGACCCCCGACCCTCCGCCTCGTCGTCCTCAATACCATGAATCTCGATACTCCTGCCTGGTCTCCCGCACTCCAGACCGAAACATACAACTTTATGAACCACATCATCACCAGCTCGCTTCCTGTCACCGACAAAACCCACGCCACCATTCTTCTCACACACATTCCCCTCGAGAAAGAAGCCGGCATATGCGTCGACAGTCCATTGTTTGACTTCTACGATAGCGGACATGGAGTCAAGGAGCAGAACATGCTTTCAGACCATGGCACCAAGACGATTCTCGAGGGCGTCTTTGGCATGAGTCGCAGTCGCTATGTGGCTGGTGGAGGCCAAGGCAGAAAGGGCATCATTATGAACGGGCACGATCATGCTGGCTGTGATGTGGTGCATTATATCAGACAAGATGGTGGCGAGAGTACGTGTCGAGCGGAGGAAATCAAGAAAGAGGATGCCTACTGGCCGACCAGCGCCACCAATGAGACTACGATCGCTACGTCAATGGAGGTTCATGGCGTCGACATGAACGGAGTCGCAGCCAACGAAAGCGAGCAAGATCCTACGTCCAACGATACCGACTCTGCGTCTGAATCCTCAACAGAGTCTTCAGAGCCTGTTGCAGAATCTCCCCCCGAGCCTGCAACACCGCAATGGCGCGCCCGCCGTTTTCCACACCGCCCTTATGAAATCACGCCTGAAAATGAATGCACCGATATCAATGCCTCTCCACATATCCGCGAAATCACCCTGCGCAGCATGATGGGCGAGTACTCCGGCTACGCAGGATTCCTGTCTGCATGGTTCGACGAGCAAAAGGGGGAGCGAGGCGAATGGGTATTTGAGTTTAGTACCTGCGGCGTCGGAGTGCAGCATTGGTGGTGGGGAATCCATATCGTGGATCTGGTGCTGCTGATTGCCCTGCTTGGTGCTGCCATCACGCGAGCAGTCGAGCAAGCAGCAATGGGCCAGGCTGTGACGGGCAAGGCCAAGTCCGTAGGCCTAGAGAAACGTGCAAAGCCTGCTGAGGTGCAGCGGACTGTATATAGCAGCTCTGGCGGGAGAACGGCTTCCGTGACGGAAGTCACGAAGCGCCGGATATAGATTTGTTTTGTTCGTGTGCATAGTTATCTGAATACAGTAGATTTGTTGCATGATAGAAAGGTACATGTCGTTTGGACATGATGTGGATACGCAATTCCTCGCGAGTTCTATCATGCTTGCTACATGGCTTGCTTTCTACAATCACAAATACTTTTTCTCGTCACCCCCCTGTAAAGCGACACTCCTCTCATTAGTATCGTGTTTATCAAAGCCAGGTCGGGACTACTATTGCCTCCATTCCTCCACTTCCTACTCACAGCGGATGTGAACTGTGTATGTTACTTATCAGTCGACGCATACTACCCTGCTTATTATATTTACTCGCCACATAGTACATACGACGCACCCTTGTGACACCTGCCCAGCGTGCAATCCATCGTGGACAACCTGCCTCTATCGTCGATATACTGCTGATTCTCTAGTTCAAGAATCACGACGACAACGCGCTACCTTCATTCACTGCCGCACGCGCGCTGCACGGCGGATAGACGTACCCAGTCTCTAAAACAAGCTACAGTTTCGGGACTGCCCTCCCCTTTGCATCCTCCTTGATCAGCTCCGCAGCCCCCTCGCCAATCCCATACGCCACCATCTGCGTATGCCCGTTATTCACCTTGGGCGCCGCCGACACATCGGCAACACGCAGGTTCCGCACACCACGCACCCGAAGACGAGAATCAAGCACCGCATTCGCATCATCGGGTTTCCCCATGGCACACGTACCCGAGGCGTGATAACCTAAGCGAAACCCGCATTAGCACAGTGAGATGCAAAAGCGCAAAGTCATGGACTTACAAGTAGTAGCATGCTGTCTGACGTGGCTTTCCCAATCCTCCCTCTTCGTAAATCCATGGTGTGCCAGATCCGCCGGCCAACTCCCTTTGATAATGTCCTTTGTGCCTCGTCCCTTCATGACAATCTCGTTTGCAAACTTGCACGCCTCGGTCATGACGAGCATGTCGAGCGGATCATCCAGATACTTGTGATCGACAACGGGGTTTTCAAGCGCATCTTTAGACCGCAGCTTGACACTGCCTCTGCTATGCTGGTTGAACAGCAGCGCACACATGGCGAACGCGTGTTTGCGGTCGACGGGGAAATCCGTGTATTGCTTGGGTCCGCCGTAGAGCTCCGTGTTCCAGAACTCGATGTTGGGCTGGTTGGGTGCGAGGCCCATGGGGTCGCGGCCGGGTTCTCGCGGGGCCTTGTTCCAGAGAGGCGAGTCGTTGAGGCGGTCGTCGAGACGCGCCCATCCGAAGATGCCAAAGGGGAATGTGGAGAGGATTCCGGTTTTCTTTTCTTTCCAGAGCTGGTAGGTGGATTCGGCGGCGTTGTCGTGGTGCGCGAGGTAGTCGTTTGTGAGGTTGGGTTGTGAGACCTCGTAGAAGATGAAGCAGAGCTGGTTTACGTGTTAGCAGCAGCAAGTGAAGTCTTGTTCGGAAGAAACGTACAACATGGTCCATGAGGTTGCCACCGACACCAGGGAGATTGACAAGACAATCGATGCCGTGTTTCTCTAGCTCTTCTTTTGGTCCTATTCCCGAACGCATCAGGATTGGCGGACTGCAGTATGCTCCTGCGCTGACTATGACTTCTTTCTTTGCTTCATACTCGATCCTCTTGCCGCTCTTTGAAATGGTCGAGACGCCAGTCGCAGTGAGCCCGTTTTTCTCGTTCTTTAGCATGACTTTATCCACGGTCACTTCAGTTTTGATAGTGATGTTGTTCCTGCGATAGGTCTTGGTGATAAAGTCTGCGGCTGTGCTTCGAATACCCTGGTGCACCGTTCTTGGTACGTCGCCGCATCCATGTGCTGTTTCGCCCGTGGTAAACATGTCAGCGTGGTATGGGAGCCCTTGATCTATGAGGCTTTCGCGAACTCGTTCAGAAATGGGGGCTAGATCGTGTGGCTCTGTGTGAAGAGGGCCTGATGTTCCGTGAGCTGACGCATCGGCCTTGTGCCAATCTTTGCTGTGAAATGTTTCTGCCTTTGCAGTCGTTAGTTTTTCGATCTGACCTAGTAGAGCCAGTACCTCTTACCTTTTTCATATAATCAAACATCTTATCGCCAGTCCATTCATCCAGACCCCAGTCGTCATAATCTTGTTTCGTCCCGCGAATACACAAAGTGCCATTGACACCACTCGAACCACCCAGGAATCGCCCTCTACTGACTTTGACTTGGCGGTTGTCAATCTTCTCCATGGGTTCTGTGACAATGTTCCAATCCGTTTCGCTGTCAAAGTTCTGACTCCATCTGCAAGTCGTTCAGCTAGGTTCACAGCATGCGCTAATGGTGGACTTACCCGCCTGCCATATGGACATTCTCAAGATCTGCATTATCAGGTCCAGCCTCTAGTACGAGAATCTTCGCATTTCGGTCTTCAGCAAGGCGGCCCGCTACAACGCAGCCTGCATTGCCACCACTAGTAATAGTTAGGGATTCGGAATTTACTCTCAACCTCAAGATGAGTTGTTTCTATCTTTGTTCAAGTATGAAAACCAAGACTCTTACCCGCAAACAATGTAATCGTAAACCTCGACCGGCTCAGCCGCGTTGATACGTTCGGTAGACATGACGGCAGTAGTATCAACTGTAAACCAAACACAAAAAGCAAAACCGCTGAAGCTGCAACATCTCCGTAAACCTCGAGGTTGAGCACGATCTATATAAACCCCTCGTTTATGGCACCGTACTGCACGGAAAGAAACCGCGCGCCCTCCCAACGCAGCCAAGCACGTAAGATGCCAGCCACGGCATTGCATTTGCGAGAGAACAAAAGAAAGAATGCGCTAGCCAACCACCACAAGCAACAATTCCAAAAACTTCTGTCCAATGGAATAAGCACCGGTCTATACAGCGCACGTCTTACAGCTGCAAGCATCAACCTTAACGTTCCAGCACCAGGTAAGAAAGGGTAAAAAAAGCGGAATACATCCGAGACGCCAACGTGGACGCAATATGGATACATAGTCTATTTTTTTCCAAGGAACCTTTCTTGACCGCTATTGGGCCAGCGTTTACAATTACCGCCTTGGGGCATGGCACCGAGATCTGAAGAGATACATAGGCCTAAGTAGCGGATACGGGGTGCCAAAGTATTCTTCCCCCCCCCCCCCCGCCACGCGGGTCCGCTCGTGTGGAGCAGCGGATGCGGGGTAAGTCGCGGATGGAGGAGACGGTACTGCTGGACTTGAGGCTCCTCTTTTTTTTTAAAAAAAAAAAAGTAAAAAAAAGTAAAAAAAAGGTCCGGGAAGAAAGAGTGCGCTTACTGGATGCCATGAGTAAGAACAGATACACGTAAGCAGTAAGTAAGTGTACGGCATGTGGATTTTGAGTCAGGGTATTTGATGACGTGCATCTGCTGGCCTTTGCAGCCCCCCGACCTGTCACGTCCAAACCAGGCAGATGACACAAATCAGGTGGGAATTAAGAAAGTTTCCAAATGCATTTGTAATACACCGAGGGCTTTTGTTTCGCCCTGTTGTTCCGTCTTACTTGTATGGCTTGGCCGTTTGGTCACATGACTTTAGGTCCCTGCACGACATTCACCACACCCAGCTGTCTTTGAGATAGTCCCAGAAACCAGTAGAAGTCGCATCCTCTCCTATACTTCTTCATGTTAATAGTCAAGTGCAATGCGAACTGCGCAAAGACAATGCTTTACACAGCGAGACTGTACCGGTGTTCCTGCGCTGAGCTATGAAACGAGTCATGCACAGACGCTGTTCCATAGCATCACCAGGCCACGCCTCCTGTCCTCCCCTTCATCCCAATGACAAATGGCAGGTAAACCATACGCCTTGGGCTTACCGTAGAGGCGCCAGGCTCGGCCGGAGATGCTGCATCAGGCAGAAGACACCGAGACTTGGCCCATGTTGCAAGCGTGAAGCACCAAGCGCGCCTCCGAAACACCGCGGCCCCATCAATCAAACCACACACGCTGCATCATCTGCGGATCAAACACATATCACCGATACAGGCTATGTGCGCTCCAATCCAAGTGGCGGAAGATGTGCCGTCGAGCTCTCCAAGCGCAGGATGAAGCTCCTTGATCAGCTTGGCTACGCAAACGAGTGTCTTAATGCGAGGCTGTGGAGACTCTCAGTCAAGTGCAACTGAGTGACTAACGGTATAGATGCAGTGAACTCCCCCACAAGTCTTTTCCGTTTCTCCTTCTCTGTATACTGCCGTGCGGTATTCCCCATCCTCTCCTGTGCTCCACCTTTTCTTCTCTTTGGCCGGTCCACATCTTTATCTAATTTTTATTTTTTCCATCAACATACCTATTCCGGAAAACATGTACAAGCTCATCGCCATCTCGCTGCTGAGCCTTGTGGCTGCTTTGCCACAGCGAAATGGAGGCGGCCGCCAAAAACAGACTGCATTCCAACAGGCTGCCAAAATCCCTCAGGGTGTCTCCAAAGCCACCGATGGCTCCATGATCCTCGACGACACTGTCATGATCAACAACCTACCCATACGATTCAAGATCTCCGCTCCAGCAGACCAGTTCCTCCCGGCTTCAGGCGTACCCGGTGCGGCGGCCACATCAGGCAACGGAACCTTGGGAGCAAACGTGCTGCTTCATGGCGATGGAGGACAGAGCTTCTTTGACATGCCAAACCAGGCTGTGCAAGCTAATACCATGGGCGTTGCCCTCCTCGCACCTGACGACAACCTGTTCTGGGGCGGAGGTTCCGGTCTGCAGCGAACAGATGGCGTAGCACACTCCCAAGCCGTCAACGACTTTATCCAAACCGAGCTCCCGAAACGCGTCGCCGTAAACATGTCCAACATTGTCTTCACAGGTGTCAGTGGCGGAAGTCTTATGCTCAGTGGTTTCTTCATCCCGGCGCAGATGAAGAACTTTCCCAACAGTGCTGTTGAGCTCAACTGTGGAGGCTTGGCACCACAGGTCCAATTCCAGAATGCAGACACGGTCATGAGCCAGACACGGATTCACTTCCAGTCTACACAGAGCGACCTCAAGTTGCTGCAAGGCAGTATCCCAAAGGCTGTAGTAGCGTACGAGCAACTCGGAGCTAATGCGGGTTTGACCGCAGACCAGATCAATCAGTTGCAGACTGTGGATAACACGCCTGCTGGAGGACACTGTGAGTTTGATGGAAAGGACTTTGTTTCTGGCGTGCAGACCATGTCGTCGAGTTACGCTAGTGTCATGCAGGGGGGTAACGGCGCAGTCAAGGGTATTGGTGCGCCAAGCAACGGCACAGTCACCAAGGGTGTGGTTGGAAACGAGAACTTGAAGTTTGTTGGCGGACGCAAGCGCGATTACGACATTAGAAGCCTGGAACTCGAAGCCAGAAGCATGGTGCAGATGCGGTGGGCGCAAGAAGTTGCCGAGGAGGCCGACTTCAAGATGTTAGCATGCGACCGTAGTTCGTGCTCGTCTACCCAGCCCAGGGTCTAGGGATCCTAGCATTCAGTACATATATTTTTGACAATACCACAAATCAGTAAAAACCAATGTTTTCATGACAGTTCAAGTCTTTTGATCCAACGTTATTCTCAGCTCGACTATCTTGTTGCGCTTGATGGTAAGTCGAGTCAGTCAGCCATCACTCGAAAGTCGCGGTACACGATGTGGTTTGGTCGTAATGTTCATTTGACTGGTACTGTGAAGGTCGTCCCATTGCTAATCGTAGTTGCAATGTCGTCGCCCAAATCCTTCACCCCGTAAATGCATTTTCGCCGTGCCCGTGAACCCATGAATGTTATCGAAAGCAGGAAAAGAGACCCCTCACATGACGACACCGGAGTTGGAGGCGATACGCTGGACACTATTAGCAAAACATTTTGGCGGCCATGGGCTGTACGTACCGGCCACAGCTCAGCGGCCTCCTTGGCGACAGGACCAGTGATGGCGGAACCCTTCATTTCACCCTTGGGGTTGACAATGACACCGGCGTTGTCCTCGAAGTACAGGTAGATACCGTCCGCTCGCCTCCATGGCTTGCTTTGGCGGACAATGACGGCGGGCATGACCTTCTTCCTCAGCTCGGGCTTTCCCTTCTTGACCGTGGCCATGACCATGTCACCAGCGCCACCGGCAGGCAGGCGGTTGAGACGCGCACCAATACCCTTGACGGAGATGATGTACAGGTTGCGGGCACCCGAGTTGTCGCAGCAGTTCATGACGGCACCGCTAGATTTCCATTAGCCTTGATTCCTCGTCTCGTATTGCGGGCGCATCGCAGGCGGGGGCAGGCTCGGCGGAGCGATCGCGGCGGAATCAAACGTACACTGGCAGACCAAGAGTCATCTTGAGCTTGTTACCGGAGGTAGAACCTCGACTGCGTCCACGTTAGCCAGCATTCCTCTCCAGGGCAGCATCGGAAGTTTCTTCTGCCTCTGCAGCCCAGGCCGAGAACGTACCCGCGCTTGCCAGACATTTTGGATGATTATAGGCGGAGGATATACGATTTGGCGGGTTTCGGGTGCGTCGTCGCTGGAGTTGTCAAAGGCGTCGTGAAGTTCGATAAGAGGTGGGTTGCGCTTCGCTAACGAAATTCTGTGTGCGTGGTCCGTGCGCCCGTTAGTGCACCGCGACTCCGATCCACCCAGGCTGCGCTGCCTAGCCATGCCGAGCATGACGGGAACGACCTGGGAAAACACGAAATGGATCTCCATGGCATGATGAGTTGGCAAACAAAGAGGGGGCATATGATTAGGAGGCTTTCACTGGAAGAGCAAAACACTGCTCCTTTACTACTGAGAACTCGCCATCAAATGAACCTTGTCTCGATTATTACCACATTTCATGTGTTTACAAGACCGTCAAATCATCTCTTTGTCAACTTGGAATGCAATAGGAATGCCGCAAAGACACCCCCAACAGTGGACCGGACATCAGAGGGCACGAGAGAATATACTGAGCCCTTGCGCTGTCGGTCCTAAGGCCAGTAGGCAACACCCTCATTGCCCAGTTTGTATCTATAAGAGGTTAGTGTTTGCTTAGTAAAATCTGCCCATGAGATAGATGAGCTCACCTCCATTACTGATTTTCACTAAGCTTGAAGCAGAATCCGATGATTTCTTCCTCGTCAAAGCAATTTTGGATGCGAGGCTCTCCAGCTTGCCATTGGGCGAGCGGCCATCCAAGCATATCCTCAATCAGGATGTAATTTCCAACTGTTCCCCGTACAAACATGTTGTGGATAGCACGCTCGAATAGATCACACCGCATGGCTCATCCGGCACGTGAAACTTCATACGCAGCCTTGTCATCCATCAGCAGAATGGGCTGCAAGTTCTTGACCACATTCCCCCTAATGGACTCAACTACTGCTGTGTATTACTGGCGATGACCTTCTGGAATGCTCGAAGCCAAATTAAGCAAGCAATCGATCCGTTTATCTAGAGGCCACTTCGGTGGGTCGATTGGGTTCGCCAATTCCTCTTCTTCATCAATGGTGTGTAGGTGAGTGTGCTGGGCTCCATTCCTGTTAATGGTTGGAATTTTCTGGTAGCCAAACTGTTTGCTTGCGTCTTGTTCCGTCGACTCTTCAGGTAATTTGAAGAAGCTAAGAGTGGGCGCTTGCGTAGCTTCGCCCTTTGGACCAATTGGAATGCTAAAGGTCTCTGCATGCTTTCCCGCCATGTTCTCGATGTGTGCAAGCTCTTTCTGACCCTCAATTGGAATTTCGCATCCGGCTTCTTCGCATGTAATTTCTTCTCCTGCGTTATCCAAAAGGTCTTCGAGCCCAAGCCCCTGTGCTTCCAAGGCACTGCGCTCGAATTCATCGTAGTCTTCTGCAGTGGGGTATAGGGATATGGAATCTGCAAAGTCTTGCCTCCTACGTTCATCTAGTGTCTTTATATCCTCGCGTATCTCCTCTAGCGCCTTGAGATAGCCTTGATCATCGAGATTTTCTGCTAGAGCATGGCTCCTAGCGTACTCTTGTTTAGCTGAAGTCACGTAAGGATGTGCACTGGACCAGCTGTATGTGGCAAATGCAGCGAGGATGCAGTTTTGCATGCGATAGTAGGAAGGAAGAGAAGGATCCCTAGAATTCAGATTTTCTGGCGTTATTAATTGTTGCCGTAGTTATCAGAAAGTGCTTACGACAGGTTGGACTCTATCTTCTCGAGGGTTTCATCCATTCGGTTCTTCTCGTACAAGGCTGCTGCGTCCTCGTACAGCTTTTTGTATGGCCCAGACTCGCGCGAGCCATCCCATATCAGAGTTTGGGGCTGTCCCGGCATTTTGGATTGATATAGCAGTTCGGTGGGAGGAGGAGTGAAAGAATTGGTAATTGGAAAAGGTGAAAGTTTGTGGTTCCAGGTGGCAAGAGCAAACAGTGAAAGGCTCTGCGCCAATCTTAGTCACGCTCACGTGCTGAGACAAGCGAAGGCAAACAAACTAGGCTGCAATCATGTACCTGGTCATGGGATCAAGAGAAGCAGGAAACTAACCACTCCAAACTTGGCATTAGAAAGTCAATCACAGCATCATGTCGCTTGAAAAAGCAATCAGTGTACAAGCACAAACGCGAATGATCTGGAATGTGACCACGCGCATATCAGTCGGATCGAGTTCGGAAAACTGATTGCTTCACTCTTATATTATGTATTTATACAGCTTGTCCACTCATTATTCCTACAACATCTTTCATATATCACTTCAACGGTTGATCCTCTTGCTCCACTCACTTGAAAATGAAGTATAGTAAGTACAATGTGTAAGACACGGATTTCAGATACAGAACTGATGACCCGGTAGTATAGCAAAAATAGCCACTACGAGCAGGCCAACGACGAATAGTTCATATGCACCGCTCGTATATGTGAGCAAGGGCTGGCATGCAGAGAAATTCCAGCCACACTTTACTGTGGAACTACATTACATCTTCTCTGTGAAACGGACAACTATATACGCAATCCCGGAATCCAGCCAGCTTTGAATGCGACCGTGCTCATCCAACTCTTCATACGTTGTAGCATCGCGATCGCCGGCGCAGTCGTTGAGGCGCGCGGCTCGTTCAACTCAACCCTTTAGTACCTCGCTGTTATATAACGACTACGACAACGACACGATTGAGCGTGCCACGGGGCCCGCTGCGAGTAGCCTGTCGCTGACAACGATGCAATAATGGCCAAAGGCCTCTATTGTGCCGAGGCACAGGGTCGCAGAAAGCCTGCACTTCATATTCCAGCGTCGCCCATGACGAGGTAGGCCCAGCGGAGATGACTTCTAGGTCAAGCATGGCCACAAGCCTGCCGGAAGGCCAGTGTACAAGCTTCACCATTCCGATGTTGGCAAAACCGCTAGGACTCATTGACCGCTGAGGCTTCTTCTGATCCAAGGTCAGCGTGTGGACGCTCCTGGCAATATTATCGTCGGAGTCATCCGCATCCATGTTGTCCTTTTCGTCTTCGAGCTTGGTTTTCGTAACGTGATTGCGTCGTCGACGTTTTGTCGCGTGTGACTCTTCGTTGTCGGAATACGGTTCGGCAGACCGTTTCTGGTTGTCGTGGCCGTCGTTACCCGAGTCACTCCCACCCAGCGCGCGTTTCTTTATGTATTGGGGGTATTGTTTAGACCGTGTGATCGAGCCTTGTGCTTACTGTGTACTGCTTACTCACAACCAGAGATAAATTGCTAGTCGAGTCCATAGGTAGTCAACAACAATACAACATGTCTGAAAAATATCCTTCGTCTGAATTTACGATCTTTTGTTCTTCTCCCTTAGCTGTAGCATACGGCCGAGGGCGGAAGCCCTTCACGTTGCTCTATCTACCGAAAAGACATCGCAGTTCTACACACACAACACGCGTACACTATCAGGAAGAAGCAGCGATCCAGACAACAAAGACATGGACATGGAATACTTAACGAACATGTATGGTAGACATGCGGGTGGTGATTCTTATACCTCTCTCGCAGATCAGATTATTTCTTTTGGGAGGGGGCAGATGCCATGGTCTTGTCAAACAGTATATCAAGTGCTAGATGTTGTACCCTACTGCGTTCTGTATTCCTCTACTTCTACGTGTGACTCACTCACAATAAGTAAGAAGTCTCTACTTAAAATAAGGAGTCCCTGGGACTAGAAGCCTAGCCTATACTTTATCACAATAGTATCCAGTCTCGACAACGACCCCAGCTCCCAGTTCTGGATATAATGGCGGTTCATGACGTGTATTCCTTTGACCCCTTTGTCTATCAAAACGCTAAGCTGCCTTGTCACCAAGATGGTACCGTATATTTATCCTTGAGCTTTGCCCAAAGTATTTTTGTTGTATAATGGCGTCACACTACTTGTACCAATTCAGGTAGATGGTGCTTTGACAGACTTGACGCCTCGTAAAAAGCAACCACTCTTAACCCCTCTCGTTCGTAAGCCTTGGTCTAGATTACGGCTGTGTTGGTTAGAACTGCCGTATTCTTTGGAAAAAACATCTCGCTTATAATAGGAGTACAGTAGTGGATGGAGGCGCCGGCTGTCCTAATTTAGTCTAGCTTGACTTGGGTCCAGCATTTAACACACCTTGGACGCTACGCTTTGGGACATTTGCCCCATAGCTGCGTCATTGTAGCTTCTTTACGATTCGCGCATATCGTAATAGGGTATCCATCCGTGCTTTCCAGGTCAATTGATTTTACAAATCACTGTGTCGGATCTCAGAAGCCGAACCTTATTTTCAAATCATGATCGACACCAGGTACAAGATTAGAGTGGGCTTGGTGCGGAAAGCTAATGCTGAAAGGGGCACGCCATGTGCAAAATTCAGGTGGATCGATACATACACCTACTGTGCTTTGTTCTCGACATCTCTTCGCTTGCTTGGCAACACCAGGATTATCACGAGAAAAATCAGCTAACCACGTAGTAAAAGCCGGTGGCATGTAGTCGGCCGAAGGTGAGGACGTAGCGGCTGCGCGACTCATGTCAAAGAGCTGCGTTTAAAGAGATGGCCACCCCGTGTTCGAAGATGAGCGGCAGGGGCCTTGGATATTCCCATTCTCTCGGCTGCATCGTCCCGGTTCTCAAGCGCAGAAGTCTTCAACATGCGTTTCTCTATCTCGTCGATAGCTCTTTTGAGCGCCATCCACCAATCGCTCGCTGCACCAGCACCGGCGGCCATCGCGGAGCCATCTGTTCAAGGCGTCACAGAAACCATCAAGGAACGCCAACTCCTAGGAAATCTCTTGCCCGGCCTTGTCCCTGGAGTGCTTTCGCTCGTTGGCAACCTTCTCAAGGATGTAAACGCCGCCGTCGCCAACGGCAACCCTACAGAAGTTCTCAATATACTCGAGCAGCTTCAACCCACAGCGCGGCCCACGAGCATTGCCGCGGCTGTGGCAGGACAGTCTGACATATGGAAAAAGTCACCAACAAGAACAGACTTCTTTGCTGCCGTTGCGACCCAAATAGCCGGAGGTTTAGTTCTCGACCAAACACTGAAAGCTGCTTTCACAGGTACTTTGCCAGTAGGAGAGAACAGCGTCAGCAATACAAACCCACCCCCGCCGACTCCCATCTACCCCAAGAAAGATGATGCAGACGCGCCATACGCACTTTCTGAGACGGCTCTTCGCAAAGCAATTTACATCCCATCCGGCTTCACATACGGCGCCAAGCGCCCCGTCATTTTCGTACCTGGAACTGGTTCTTACGGTGGCGTAAACTTTGCTGGAAACTTGCGAAAACTACTCACGGGTAAGAGCTTTGCTGATCCAGTATGGCTCAACATCCCTGGCGCCATGCTCGGCGATGCGCAAACAAACTCGGAGTACATTGCCTACGCCATCAACTACATCAGCGCCATCTCGGGGCAAAACGCGCAGAACATCGCCGTCATATCCTGGTCACAAGGCGGTCTCGATACCCAATGGGTATTGAAGCACTGGCCATCGACACGAAAGGTCGTCAAGGATTTCTTGCCTGTAGCCCCAGATTTCAAAGGCACGGTCCTGGCAAACGGCCTTTGCCTGTCGCCAAACAGTGATGGTGCCATCTTGCCATGTAATCCCTCTGTCATCCAGCAAGAAGCTACAAGTGACTACATCCGAAGCCTAAGGCAGGATGGTGGAGACAGCGCTTATGTGCCTACAACAACATTTTACTCTATCTTCGATGAAGTAGTCCAGCCACAGCAGGGAACTGGAGCATCTGCTTACATGAACGACGTACGCAACGTTGGTGTGTCGAACAATGAAGTTCAGCAGGTATGCGCGGGCAAGCTGGCTGGTACATTTTACGGCCATGCCAGCGTTCTTTTCAACCCGCTTACCTACGCACTCATCGTCGATGCGCTGCAGAATGAGGGCCCTGGAAATCTGGCACGGATTAATTTGAACACTGTTTGCAGCAGCTATGCAGCCCCAGGACTCGATCTTGACGATGTTTTGGCGACGTACGGCATGATTCCAATCGCGGGCGGCTTGTTGCTATTGGATCCGTCGAAGACTTTTAGTGAGCCGTCGCTGAGGGCTTATGCAAACTAGACAGTTGAGTATTGGCGATGGTACAAACGACGTAGTCCTGGTGGATGAAATGTGTACATGTATTTGTACTTTATATTCTTACTTTTGACATTTAGCACTGGCCTCCATTCGGAGGCTTTGCATGCATCTCATTCCGTTGTAATTCACCCCAAGACTATTTATTTATATCGGTAACACACTCTGCATGGAGTGGTCCTCTTATATACGGTACCAATTCTCGATACTTTGCTCTGCATAGTATGCAGTCAATAGTAATCATTTTCAATCAAGGATGGAAATCATAAAGCCCTGAAGTAGTTGACTGTTGTGCATCTGATCATTGAGATAAGTGATAAATACTAGATGGAAAGATTTCGAAGAACTTGTATGACCGAAACAGGATACCTGCTGAACTGTTGTAAAGTCTCAAGCTCATGCTATTCGCCCTCTTCAGTGCCATTCTGATCCCCAAAAGCTTGATTTAGCATTGGCATGCTATGTTCCATCATATGAGACTCAGTTGTGAAGCGAGCCATAACTAGATCACATCATCCACTTCATCGATGATTTGCACTTTGATGCTTCCGTTGTTGAGATCAGCGCATGTATGCAGTGCATCCAGGGCCTTTTCCAGTGGAAACGTATGGGTAACAAGTGGCTTGAGGTCCAGTATGCCACCAGCCAAGCACTGCAGACCCGCAGGCCAGGTATCGCGATAGCGATTGATAAATCGAAGGTCAATCTACACGAGATATCAGGGCGGGTGTGTCATGATAAACAAATGCGGATTCACATACCTCAGCTAAGCTCAGATGCATAAAAGGCAGATTATGCATAGTTTCTTTTCCAACGCCAATAACCATGACGGTGCCACCCCTTCGCGCCGTGTACGCAGCGGTAATAACACTGCTTTCAACACCGGTGCATTCCAGCACCGTCTCTGGCGCTCCATACTCGCCTACAATGCCAAAGTCAAACAGCTCTCTGATCTTCTTTGCGTTGCCTGCTGCATCAAGAGTCCGTTCAACTTGATAGGTAATAGCTGAAGGCACAAACTTTTTCGCAAACGCCAATCGCTTCGGCTCAAGATCTGTAATGACGAGCGGATGCGCTCCACTTGCCCTGGCAGCTGCCAATGCAATGAGACCAATTGGTCCAGCACCGCATACCACAGCACCGCGGCCTAGAGAAAGACCAGCGGACTTGATGCCATGCATGACCACAGAAAGAGGTTCAAGGAGCGCGCCTTCAGCAAAGGATATGTTGGAAGGGAGCTTATGACACCACTTTGCAGGATGGGTTTTGTATCGCTGGATGGTGCCGTCGTAGGGGTAGACACCTGCAAACTGAACATCTTCACACAGATTGTACCGCCCATCCATGCACAAGAAGCATGTGCCGCACGGTACTCCAGGCTCAACTGCTACACGGTCGCCTAGCCATCAAGTTAGAGGAGAAGAGTCCTTTCGGTGAAGTAAGCACGTCACGTACCAGGCTGCAAGGTTGTGACGTCTTCGCCACACTGTAACACGATGCCTGAGGCTTCGTGACCGAGAATGCAATCTCCTTCGACGACTAGAGAACCTATTCTGCCGGCTTTCCAGACATGTATGTCGGAGCTGCAAAATCTCTTGTCAATTTCTACAGTTCTTTAGAAGCTGTGAAATCCATACCCGCAAACGCCCGTGGCTTTGATATGTAACAAGACTTCTCCCCTAGCCGGCGCATAGACAGGTGCATCTTGTTGTTTCAACTTGTGGTCTGCAGTAACTTGTAGAGAGGGATTTGGCAGTGATGTTGTGATTGTCGCGTGTGCTGTGTTTGTCGACTTGGATGGTAGCGCATCTGATGAAGAAGTAATATTGACTGGGGTCATGGTGAGATCTAACTATGCTGGAGAGATTATAAGACTATCGTTGTGAAGAGCAGGAGCAAGCGCAGTCAATGCTGGGGTAAGAGGGCAGAGTGGCAGAGGACCCACGTGTTCAGCGGCTCCTGTTTCCCTCGCTGCAGAAATAGCAATTCCTTCCTCATGGCCCTCCACGCTGTGCACCAGGTGGCGTTGAATTGCGGGGAAGAAGTCAGTGGAGAAGATCGGTGGTTAGCATTACTGCATTCGTGTAGGGACGCTTGCGTGCACCAATAGGAATCTAGCATACCGGTCCTCTTCCGTCCGAAAAACGCATCGGGTTGCCTATTTGGGTATACCCGGCGGCTCGACCTTTATGTGTCGTAGAAATCTGTTGTCAGTCACACAGTGCAAGAAGTACTTAGATATCTTGTGCCGTGAGAACGTCCGGTAGCCCTATCTCTTTCTCTTCGCCTCTGTGTTCTTAGTATTAATCTCTTGATTCCTTGTATACCTCACATGATGCATTCGGCACAAGACGCACCTCAAGTAAACGGCTCCACAGCCTATGGCAAAAGTGCCGTGGACGGTTTGAAGAAAGAAGAAAAGCGAGAACAGTCGTCGGTGCGGAAGCTATCAAAAGAGCACGACCATGTCTTGAAGACATTCAGACTGCTCATTGCAGACCTGTGTCAGCAATTCAATGGTGGCCATCCTGGGCAAGTTTTGCGAGCCATTCGCGAGAGCTATCGCTAACAAATATTTAGAGGAGCAATCGGCATGGCGGCCATCGGAGTTGCGTTGTGGAAATATGTTATGCGATATGCACCACACACTCCAGATTACTTCAACCGCGACCGATTCATTCTCTCAAATGGTGAGTATCTTGCGAACGCCGATATGGCCAAGATTACAGCTAACCAGAAAAGGCCATACATGTCTCTTTCAATATACATTTCTTCACCTCACAGGCTATAAAGCCATGACTTTTGACCAGCTTAAATCCTACCATTCAGACCGCGTTGATGCCCTATGTCCAGGCCACCCGGAAATCGAGCATGAAGGAATAGAGGTGACGACCGGCCCATTGGGTCAAGGTGTAGCGAACGCAGTGGGCCTTGCAATGGCAACCAAAAATCTCCAAGCAACATACAACAAGCCCGATTTCGACGTGGTTTCAAACCACACTTGGTGCATGATTGGAGATGCGTGTCTCCAGGAAGGAGTGGCTTTGGAAGCGATTTCATTTGCTGGGCATTTGAAGCTGAACAACCTTACAATCATCTACGACAACAACCAAATTACTTGCGATGGCTCAGTTGACTTGACAAACACTGAGGACGTCAACACTAAGATGAGGGCATGCGGTTGGGACGTAGTCGATGTTGAAGATGGCTGTTTCGACGTTGAGGGTCTAATTGAGGCTCTGAACAAGGCACGAGCATCGACTGAGAAGCCCACATTTATCAATGTTCGAACCATCATTGGCGTCGGCAGCGCTGTTGCTGGTGATGCAGTTGCTCACGGCGTAGCTTTCGGCACGACCGACGTGGCCAATATGAAAAAGGCATACGGCTTTAACCCTGATGAGCACTTTGTCGTTAGCGATGAGGTGCGCAAGTTCTTTGCGGATATACCTGAAAGAGGCCAAGAGCTGGTAAAATCATGGGAAGAGAGGGTGGCGGCGTACGAGACCAAATATCCCGACGAAGGTGCAGATTTCAGGCGCCGCATAGAAGGCCGATTGACTGAGGATTGGAAGTCTCTCGTGCCAACCTCGTTCACTGATGCACCGACAGCGACGAGAAAGTCATCTGGGCTTGTTTTCAACACTCTCGCTGAGAAGATTAACAACTTCATGGTCGGTACCGCTGATCTGACACCCTCAGTGAACATGACTTGGAAGGGCAAGGTCGATTTCCAGCACGTAAGTCGCATATTCCCCAGTATTGAGCAGTTTCACCAACCTACTCCAGCCTGACCTGAAGACAACATGCGGCATAACTGGCAACTACAGCGGCCGATATATTCACTATGGCGTTCGTGAGCACGCAATGGCGGCCGTTTCAAATGGCTTAGCAGCCTTTGCACCAAACACTTTCATCCCAGTCACATCTTCATTCTTCATGTTCTACTTATATGCAGCGCCCGCAGTTCGTATGGGCGCGTTGCAGCAACTGCAAGTTATCCACGCAGCTACACATGACAGGTATGCGCTTTCTCGCCCCCTTGCAACCCATTACTAACCAAATCTAGTATTGGAATGGGTGAAGACGGACCAACACACCAGCCCATTGAGCTCGCAAACCTGTACCGAGCCATGCCCAATCTTTTGTACATCCGACCAGGCGACAGCGAAGAGACAGCAGGTGCCTGGATCACAGCAATCGAGGCGAAGAAGACTCCCAGCATTATTTCGACATCACGACACACACTACCTCAGCTACCCCAGACAAACCGCGACATGGTCGCAAAAGGCGCATACGTGCTTGAAGAAGTTGAAGACGCAGACGTAACACTAATCGGTGTGGGTGCTGAACTACATCGCGCAGTTGAGACCGCCAACGAGCTGAAGGCGAAAAACATCAAGACGCGCGTCGTCAGCTTCCCCTGCCAGCGCCTCTTCGAGAACCAGTCTATCCAGTACAAGCGGGAAACACTGCGGAGACATCTCGGTATCCCCGCAGTAGTAATCGAGCCGTTTGCGCCCAACGGTTGGGAGAGATACGCTGACGCTGCGTGCTGCGTGAAGCGCTTCGGGCACAGTCTGCCTGGAAAGGCAGCTTACAAGTACTTTGGCTTTGACGTCCCTGCGTTGACGGCGAAAGTGGAGGGCTACCTGAAACAAGTGCAGGATGATCCACTACTCAAGGGAGAATTTGTTGACTTGTGAGCGTTTAAAAGTTAAAAATCAATAGCAAATCCTAGTATCCAGCTTCTTACAGAGTATGATTAGCGTTGCATTAGCGTTATGTTGACTGTCGTCATCTGCTATATGTGCGAGTCAACGCAAAAGCAACTCCTAAAAATGGTAGCAAGGGTTACTGGGGTTATCGTGTAGCCTGGTAATAAGATCGACGGCATGCTTCACAGTCTATAAATCCCTGTCACTCTTGCATACCGGTCTTTTGTTCGGTCAATTTCTACATGCCGGGATATCTTCTCATCTGATATCAGATGACTGAACTTCCAAGTGTTCAGGAGATGCTGCCCTTCCCTGGAGACTTGAACAACCTGGCATCTCGAGATTAGCTTTGATTCAACATTGAGTCTTGGCAGATGTTTTTATATTCGCTGCCAGGATATTCGGCTGAAATGGTCTCACTACCTATAGTCATTCATATTGGCGCTGTCAAGTTCAAATTCTAGAAGTAGCGTGTGCAGGGAAGTTTCGGTATCTCCAATAGCCCAGAAATGTTCGAAGTTCGATTTATATCCAACATATCTTCTTTCCCCACTCATATATACGTTAAGTCTAGTAGTGGTGTGCGCAATAGGAGTGCTCTGTACGCGACAGATGTGTTCTCGTGCAAGACCTCACTGCACAGACTGTTCGATAATTAGATGGATTGGTTGAAAGTAACGAGGGAGTTAATAGGTACAAGAGTGCTTCAGAATTTGGAAAATTTCAGCAGGTTGATGCCAGGCTAAAAGTAAACTCATGAACAGGGCGGGGACTCTGCACGACTTGGTGCATAGGGTTTCCTAATTGGGACATGACGTAACGGACCACATCTGGTTACGTCCACCAACGAGACGGCTCGATGGCAGATACTCAACTCGAAATATTCAATCTCAGTTCTACAGACAGTGATACCTCCAGTTTTCATAAATTCTGCAAAGAGATGTCGATTTGCATGAATAAGTCACTGGATCCACGGTTCCTACTGCGGCTTCATGAGTACAAGAGACTACCATCTCACGCTAGTTTCACCCAATCTTCATTTGATATTCAAGCGGATACCTCCGCCTCAAAGACGCTACTCTTCAAGAGGTCCATTGCCATCTAGAACGATAAGAATAGCCTTTCATATGTACAAAGCAGCGCCCCGCTATCAGCCATCGGAAAGCCCCGCACTGCGCCCTAACGGTGGACTCCGACGCGCAGATTCAAATGCACCAAAACCCGAGCTTCCTAAATGATAAATTGTAATTGACGGCGCTCTGATCAAGCATTCTCTTGACTGGAGAACAGCCTGCGCCTTCCAACTTCAGTTCAACCGGCATTTCTTGAACCAACCACCATGTCAACCAGCGCGGAAGCAATGCGCCCGGCACCTGAGAAACTAGTCTCCCAACTTCTATCTACGATTGAAGAGCGCATCATCCCACTTACACGACAAGGCGTCTCGAGCGGATCCAAGCTCTTTGGAGCAGCTATTCTGTCCCGCAAGGACCTTACACCTTATACGCTTGCCACAAACAACGAGCGCGTCTCGCCATTACTTCATGGCGAAATCAACTGCATCCAACAATTCTGCACAGTCGACTTTCCCAACCCGTCGACACGTCCCCATCCAGCCAAGGATTGCATTTTCCTCGCCACGCATGAGCCTTGTTCGCTGTGTTTGAGCGGCATCACGTGGGCTGGCTTCAACGAATTCTACTACCTGTTTACCTATGAAGACAGTCGGGATTTGTTCGGGATCCCGTACGATATCGATATCTTGCAAGAGGTATTCAGAGTCCAGGGCGAGGGCGAGAGCGAGCAGCAAGTGCAAAAGAGGGAGCTGTATAACCGCAAGAACAAGTTTTTCACCGCGAAGAGCTTTGCAGATGTAGTGAGCGAGATTGGTGATGAGAAGGAGAGGGATAGATTGACGGCAGAGATTGAGCGAGTAAAGGGGCTGTATCATAGTTTGAGTGAAACATATCAAGAAGGAAAGAAGGCTGGTACGGAAAGCTCGAGTGTGTGGAAGTAGGATATGGAGTCGTCATTACGATACTTCGTGGTCAAATGGCTTGCATGGAGCTTGATGTGTGATGATGCGATGCCTTGACCCTTTCCCCAGTGTATTGCTTCGAGCCCCACATTTATCGATAACAAAATTCGTCTAGCTTCGACCCCTCCAAATTCACCCTCGAGCCGCAAGAATAGCGCAAGTCTGATCCAGTTACTGGTCTACGCTTATCGACGGGAAATCAGCCAATTGAATCACCTCAATTGCAGTGCGACATTAATTCTGGAAAAAATTGATCGTTCAAACCGTGCATATCCAGACGGGCAGCGTCATAAGACCCCACTACATTGTGAAATAAGACGAATTCAAAATCAAAATCACAACATCCCCAGTGAGATCCGCTGTCGGTTCGAGGGATAGGCCAATAACCTCCAAGATGGCGGACACATCCCAGGAAGAAAACACCATCTATCTCACTGAGCAAGAGGCGGAGCGCATCAAGACCACTGTCGAAGAGCGATTGAAAAGGTGCACCGAGCAAAATGGCAACGCAAGAACACCGAGAGACAAAACCGCAGCACACCAAGCTGCCACTGGCGCTGCCCTCATGGCCGACATGGGCGGTGCACAGGACCCAGATCTGTTGCAAACCCAAGGGAAGACAGCAAACACGATCCCAGCCATCGGAGTCGGACAACCATATCCCCCATGTACGACTCCGTTGTCGCAGCTCGAGCCCATGAAGATGGGTGATCTGAAAATGGAAACACATCACCGCGGCCGCAAGCTCGTCATCAAGCGCGAAAGCCCAGTAGTCACGCTCGTAGCCAGATCGTGGACCATGGTGCAAGACGAAGACAGTACCGATGCAGAGCGATTAGAAATGCTGCTGCACAAGACGAGACACGGCGAGGAGATTCTGGAATCAAGCAAACTGTTCATCATCAAGGAGCCGTACTTTACTCTTACAGACCAGGGCGAGCCTACACTTCGCATCGATCACCCCTCGGATCTCGTGGTTTGCCACGACGACATCCAGAATCCCAAGCACTTCGATGACGCGGAAAAGGCCGAAAAAGCCGCTACTAGATTCAAGACTCAGGGCAACACTGCGCTCAAGCAGCAGGATCTCCCGCTAGCCCATGAGAAATACACTGCGGGACTGGGAATCGCACAACAAGACATTGTAGTAGCAAGCAATCCCGATCTCGCACGCGACATCTTCCGCAACCGCGCCTACGTGAACCTGCTACTGGGTCGGCTCGACGAAGTCAAGGCCGACGCCAAAGCCTCACTTACAGGGCGGGATGATCAGAAATCCAAGGACCTCGACAGCAAAGCCTACTACCGCGCCGGCTGCGCCGCATACAACCAAGGGCAATGGCACGAAGCCCAAGCCCTCTTCCAGTCGCAGCAAGCCCTCACGCCCGACGACAAGGACGCAAAGACGCAACTCAAGAAACTCGAAGCGCGCCTCCGAGAACAGGAATCCGCAGCCTACGACTTCAGCAAACTCCGCGCTACCCTCTCCAAAGCCCGCCCCCGCCTCGACGCCGCTACCTACACCAAAAACACCACCGTTAAAGACAGTCCGGGTAAGGGCCGCGGCCTCTATACCACACGCGACATGGCCGCGGGGGAGCTGCTCCTCTGCGAAAAAGCCTTCACCGTCGCGTGGGCCCACGAACCCGACGCCAGCCTAACCGCCATGACCTACGACACGCGGGACTCTCAGATCCGGTTGTCGCCCGTCGGTCTGTGCAAAGCCGTAGTCGAGAAATGCGTCAACGAGCCGTCGAAAACAGAAGCCCTGATGCAGCTTTTCGGCGACTACACGGGGGATGGGAACAATGTCTTTGTAGATGGCGAGCATGGCGCTGCCCTCGTCGATGTCTTCCGCGTCCACGATATAGTGGCGCGCAATGCGTTTAGCGCGGGCACGCCGTTTGGCGCGAAGAGCGCGAGTACAGGACTGTGGACGCACGCTGCGTATATCAATCACTCGTGCGTGCCGAATGCAGACAAGGAGTTCATCGGCGACATGCTGGTTGTGCGCGCCACGCAAGCGATCCCCGCCGGGCAGGAAATCCTCTTCGCGTACCACGCTGCGCTGGATTATGATGCGCGCCAGGCGTTTCTGCACAAGACGTGGGGGTTCAAGTGTGCGTGTAAACTGTGTGAGGCCGAGGAGCAGGATGGCAAGGAAGTTAGGGATAAGCGGATGGAACTGGTCGGGGAGGCGGATGCGTTTTTGGAGAAGACGCCGTGGGCTGGGGCGAAGCGGTTGGCGTTGCGGAAGGCGCAGAATTTGGTGCGTGGGATTGAGGGCACGTATGAGGGAGAGCGGTGGGAGGCGCTGCCGAAGAATCATGCGGAGGCGCTGAAGGCGTGGCTGGCGAGAGCTAGTCCTAGGTAACGGGTGTATATGACGTATAGGTTTGATTCGAGATGAGCATTCACATGTTCGATTCTGGGCATGCAAAGCAAGTCATGGACATGTATCTCAAACTGGATTAAATAGTTTGCGGCATGTGCGTACTATAGCGACCGGCCTGCACCCAAAGAAAAGCACTGGAAAGTCATCCATCTACACTGCATCCACCACTTCCAAATATCGAATCTGCAGGAAGTGAAAACTCTCTAATGCTTCTCTTGAAGAGGCTCGTTGTAGGTACCTTGGACATGGCTCTCCTCGCTGGCAAGCACCATGATCTCGTTGGCATTGTCAATCGTCTCCATGGGCGCCACGGGCTTGTCGCCAAGCGCAATTTTGCTGGAAGGAACGATAAAGTTGAACCAAGAGGGGAGCAGCATGCACAGGACAATGGTGGGAACGACGAGGTGTACGATGCTGAAGCCGTAGATCATAATGGGGTCGAACATGTGTTGGGTGGTGAACTTGGGGAACGCCAAAGAAAGGACGATGGCGAGAATGGGGCCGGAGATGAACTGGAATCTCGTGTTAGCTTAGGCGGAATGTAGAGCTTCTAGGGGTGAAAAAGACGTACCTTCATGATGGGAGCCCAGAAGTACGGGATGCTCCAGTTCTTACCCACGCCAATGACGACGTTAAGGTCGCGCGAGAGCTGGTAGCCGGGGTAGAAAGAAACCCACCAGAGACGGTTCAAGTACTTGTTGTTGCCCCAGAACCTGGGTGCGGGAATCGCTGGGTCCTTTGCTGCGAAGAGACTGAGGAATGTGAAGAGGATGAAGAAGGCAAAGCCGACGCCAGCACCAACACCGGGTTCCGAGCCGTAAGCAACGCCGACACCGAGAGCCTGGGCAGTGACGAATCCAAAGGTGAAGATGAGGTAGCCAGACCAGCCGACCTGGTTGGCGACATCCTTGCAGCGGTACAGCGATGTTGCGGCAAAGCTCTCGCACCAGACGACGAAGAAGAGGGCCACGTCGTTGATGTAGGTGTCGACTGCGTCCAAGGCCTGAAGACCGAACTCGGTGCAGTAGATGAGCGAAATGAGAGCGGATATGATTGTCACGGTAGTGTAGATGACCCAGCGAGGGAACCTCTTGCCCCAGTCGGTGTCCAAAATCATCGTCGTCATGACATCGAGGAGGGAGAAAGCAGAGGTGAGACCCAGCAGGAACAGGGTGAAGAAGAAGACGACAGAGAAGAAGGGTGCACCGGGCATTTGAGCCAGAGCCTCTGGGTAGGTGATGAAGCCAGTGACAAAGGTGCCGAGCTGTGCGCCACTCGAAGGGTCGATGCCCAGGTATCCAACGACGCCAAACACGGAAAACGCGGCGATGATCTCGACAGCCGAGTTGCTGAATCCAATAATGAGAGCATCTTGGACAGCGTTGGAGTGCTGTGAGCAGTAGGACGCCCAGGATGTGAAGTATCTGTGTCGTTAGTATCAGGTCTAGTGTTTATGCAATTTACGTACCCAAAGCCGACTCCGATAGAAAAGAAGATTTGGCCAAACGCCGCTTGCCAGATCTTAGGACTCTGAAGTGCAGATGTTCTCCATGTGGCAAAATACAGCTTGATACCTTCTCCTGCATTAGGGAGGGAGCATCCACGGCCGATCAGAATGATGATGAGAACGAGTGGAAGGCCCATGGTGACGTAGATGACGCGGCCAGTCATTCCAACACCCCTAAAGATACAGAGCCAGGTAACAAACCAAGTGAAGATGGCCCAACCAGCAGTCTCGCCCAACATGCCTGTACCCGCATACTGTGTGTAGGAGGCGACGCTGCCGTCAGGGTTTAATCTGCCGGTAGAGGACGCAGGCACATTGGCAACGATTACATTAGCAAAGTATTCGCTGAGATCCTGGCCTTTCCATGGCAGCGGGCTCTGGAACGATCGACTAAAGTACTTCATCACCCATGCTAGGAGTGGCACGTAGTAGGTGACGACAACGTACTAGACACATTAGTGTCGTTCCCAAGTGAGCTAGAATTTACTTACACCATTGAAGACAATTGAGAGTCCAATGCCCTTGGCCCGCTTGTTGTTGCTATGCCACGCGAGAACAGGGCCACCACGGTAGACGGTACCGATGGAGATCTCGAGGACCAGGAGAGGAAGCGCAACGAAAAACAGGGCGATAAGGTATGGAATGAAGAACTGGAGGCCGTAGTTGTTGTATACGACCGAGGGGAAACGGAGCAAGTTTCCGAGTCCAACAGCACCGCCCATGGCGCAGAGGACGAACTGGATGCGGTTGCCGAACATGTCGCGGCCATCCTCGCCCTTTTTCGGCTCGGGCGAGAGCTTCAACAAGATTCTTTTAGCCGCGTCCATGTTGCGTTGACCAGGGTACACGTGAGGGTGTATAAAAAAGAGTTGATGACTCCAAGCAGAGCGTCGGGGTCAATGAACCTCCCCAAGGGACAAGTTGCCGGGTGCAGGGAGAGCAGATTCAGCCGTGAGCCTTGCAACAAACGAGCGTGGTATATAACGAGCGCAGGCGACGGGACCCGATGCTCGACTGCACCATGCGTATCAAAAGCCCAAGCATCGCCGAGCCCCAGCAATCGCCCACCTTCCTTCTACAACCAGCACTAGCAGTGTGGCGTCTGTTCCCAAGGTATCCCCAGATGCTGTGTGGTGGCTCAGCTAGCGCTCCAGCCAGAGGGCCCATGGGTCGGGTGTCATGGCCATGGTAAATGCCATTGGTCCGGTCCTGGAACAGCGCCCTGGCAAGGTGCCGAATCCGTTCCAGACAGGCGGTTGTCAGGGTGGGTGGATATTGGCATGACCGCCACCGGTGGTAACAATCGCGTAAGCGGAACAGCGGCACTCTTGGTACCAACGGGCGTCGTCTTGGCCATGCGATGGAGCGCAATCACGCGACATACGGGGGTTGCCTGGATTCAGGGCGGCATCATCGACGAGGCCCCGCGGTGGGCTGGGCGTCAGCTCGACTGCAAAGGCAAAGGCGCTGGATTCCGGTGTTATCAGTTGCAAGGGCTTGGTCCTGCGGAATGGCTTGGCGGGTGGTGGTCCAGCCATTTAGCCAGAGTTGGAGTGGTTCCAATCGCTGTCCTGGGAAGCTTCAGGCTCGAGCCATGTATGTGAGGGGCGGTTAACAGCGGCATGTTGTTGGTGTTAGCGAGCCTGTGCCAGCGCTGCCATGCCTAGGTGTAGGTGGACGGCCGTGGAAGGATTTCCAGTACGACGTTGCGTTGTCCTTGTCTTCAGGCGAACCAACAGCGCTAAGAAGGAAGTGGTCTAGCGCCTGACCAGTGATGCCATGCCATGACATGACATGAGAGACAGCGAGCCTTGACAAGTGTCGGTAAAGTCAAAAAACCTGGAAAAAAAGTGAGCAAATAAGAACAAGGCGAAGAGACGAAGTAAATGGTCGAATCCAAGTGCAATGCGTCGGGGAAGTGCAGTGGGTTATATATCACAGCCACTCGATCACTTGCAGCTTGTAGGGCGTGTGGGAACTAGCGCCGACAAGGGCAGAGTCGGAGTTTTGAAGCGGACCAGGTACTTGGGCAGCGGCGCCATGAACTTAATTCCGTAGGAAACGGGCATCTGAGAAGAATGATGGAAACGACAGATAGAGATATTTATTGATATATCTGTATTCTGCCACAATAGACACCCCTTTTTCACTGAGGAGGGTTTGAGACGAGGTACGTTAAGTGATCGACTAGAAAGCGTCGAATACGAGTCTTATGCTGTACTCTCTCCAGATCACTATAGTCATTCATACCAGCAAATTATATGTGTGATATAATAATAGTTGATACTATTACTCCTCTCATACCCAGCACTACCACATCCCTATTACCTCCACAGCCCAACAAGACCCTCCCCACTCTCGCCCAACACAGGATCGCTCTCCGGAATAGGCAGATTCCAAACGTCGCCCTCCCTCCCCTCATGCTCGCCTCCAATCTTGAAATCCCACACGCGCCCATACGGATACGCGCCCATCATCATAAACTCGCCGTTTACGCGCACTTGCTCAAAGAAGGCTCTTCGCTGCGCCTCAGCCTCGGCACTGACGTCTCGTGCATTTCCCGCCTCGATATCGTGTGGCTGGTGGAATGCCAACTCCAGCGACTCGGGTGACGGTGCAAATGTCTTGTGCGACACGCCCGCAGGAATGATAAACACGTCGCCGATGCGCGCCTCAATCTCCACGCCGCCTGCTTCACCGTCAGGGCCCCTCGCGCCCGGAGGATACAGGGCTGGCTCCCATGAGGGCGAGTCGGCGACGCCAAAGCGGATGGTGGCGCCAAGGCCGGATATCACCGTCATGGCCTCGTGCGTGGTCGAGTGGTAGTGCGACTGGATGTCTGGGCCGTACTTTGCGATCCATTGGGTTTGCCACCCGTTTTTCGCGTACACGTCTAGCAGCTGTGTTGGGCGGAAGTCTGGGGCTGTGACGGTGTCTTTGAGCAGGCCTGGGTAGTGCAGGAGCGGGTAGGGCGAATTTGGGATCAGTGGCGTCGGGGGCAGCTTGTAGGAATGGACTTTGATAGGCATGGTGGCATATGAAATTTGGATGTTTTGAAACCCGAGTGTGATGTTGGTCTGCAGCAAGGACATATATTCATCGTGTATTGTCCAAGTGTGGTAGTCGAGGGAAATGCTTACCCGAACGGGAAACGACATGGCGGGGGTTGACGTCAGACTGAATGGACGGGAAGAAACTAGCGTCGCGATACTATGAATTTTATCATCCAATATGGCTATATACGCTCAGAATTCAAGCGCAACTTTGCCAATGGCTTTGCCGCCCTCGATGATGTCATGTGCCTTTCTTATACCCTCTTCGTCGATCTTGAGCTTCTGCGTACAATGGCACTTGATGGCCCCGTCATCTAGCATTTTTGCCAGGTCTCTCAATATCTTTCCGTGGCTCTCGACCTGGACGCCATAATACGGCTTGGTCCCCAAGAGGGCCCAGACAAAAGTCAGACTCTTTGCCATGAACTCGGTGCCGTACATGGACATTTCCTTGTCTTGGACAATGGAGCAAACCTTTCCAAAAGGTGCGCAGACCTTTGCTGCAGGTGCCAAGTAGCCTGATGTCGGGGTGTGTGTGATGAAGACGTACCTGATGGGCACACTTAATTTCAGCTTGTCCACCTCGTCGGCAATATCATTGTGATGATTGATGGTATGTGTAGCGCCTCCGACGTCTTTTGAGAAGCTGACTGTTTCGTCTCTCGATGCCGTGGTCACTACAACCGGGAGATTGAGGACGCGGCGCGCAATTTGACTGGCCACGCTCCCGACGCCGCCTGCGCCGTTGATGATAAGGATGCCGGCGTTTTCGCCCTTCTGGATGTCCATGCGTTCGACGAGGGCTTCGTAGGCGGTGATCCACGTCAAGGGCATAGCAGCAGCCTGACCCCAGTCCAAGCTCTTCGGTTTCAGGGCTACAGCTCGCGAGTCTACGAGCTGGAATTCTGCGTTGCTTCCATGGCGGATAGGCGACCCGGCATAGTAAATTTCGTCACCAGCTTTGAATTCTTTGACGTCTGATCCGACACTCGCGACAACTCCAGCACCGTCGAAACCGAGGATCTGGGGCAGGCTGGGGGTACGCTCATAGTAGTCGGGATAGTCGTCGTAGGTGCCCGCTCGGACTTTGGTGTCGACTGGGTTTATGGAGCAGGCGTGGATGTGAACGAGGACTTCATGACCCTGAGGATCTGAGGGATTTGGGATGTCAATGGCTTTGAGATTGGCAATGGGACCATATTCTGTGACTGCAATGGCATGCATTTTGGGAGCTGATGCGGGACATGTTGTGAGTCAATTGGGTTTCTGTCTATTGGAATATCCGTCCTTCATCTATGACCAGAGATTGATCGAGCAGTGGCTCGTGGGATCCGCTGTGATGAACATTGCACGTAAGGATAACGGCGATGGTCGTGACGTCACTTGCATCATGCATATTGCAAGGCTGAGGGCTGTGGTTGTGAAGCTCGCAATCAGCCAGATAGGGTGGTCTGGGGAATGCAGCACTGCGATTGCGCCATCGTGATGGCAGGCAGAGGACGATCTCGTGCTTGATTTGGCGGCGGTACCTGTGGAATGTTTGAAGGGCTAGTGCATGCTCATGAGGGTCCAAGAACGAATCGTGGAAATGCGTGGCTCACTAGCGGCAGCGTTAAGATAGCGCGTCTGACGTGTCATGGTACGACAACCGCTCCGAGCTTGTATCGGGGTTTTTTTTCGACATGGACAGGCCGAGAAGCTGAAACAGCTGTAGGCGCGTTGAGTCGTGGTAGTGCATGCAAGCTGTGCTGGGCCGAGAGGGGCGTGCAGTGGGGACAGCTGCATGCGCCGCCAGGCTGGAGAGGCAGGTGTAGGTATAGGTACGTACCGGTACCGGTCCGGGCGAGGTGCCTGGTACTTGGGCAGATGGCTGGGCACATGATTGCACGGCGATGCGGGCAGCCGGAGTGCCGCTGGGCCTGGGGGTGGGTGGTGTGAGAGGGAGGGAGAGGGAGAGGGAGAGGGAGAGGGGAGTTGCAGGCGGTGGATGCAGCGGCGGCGGGCGAGCAGCGAGTGAAGAGGAAGGCGCAGAAGGGCGTGGTGTTTTAGTGGGGGGGCGGCAGGGCGAATAGGACGAGGGCATTAGCGTTAGGCTGCTCGCTGCTCGCTGCTCGCTGCTCCACGTTCGCCCGCCAAGGTCATGTGCAATTGTGCATGCTGGGGGGAAAGAGAGGTAGAGAGATACTTACACGGTTGCCTCTCCGCCGCATTGCATCCATCACCACCGCCCCCGACGACGACGACGACGACGACGACGGCGCAGAAGCAGGCCCCAGGAGAGAGAGAGAGAGAGGCGCTCGCAGCTGGACTCGTCGCCCTCGGCCACCCAGTCGCCCGCCCGAAACCTTGGAGGCCGCCATCTGCGTGCCCAGACGTGTGCGCGCATCGACACGGCGCCAGCTCCCCTGCCTGCTGCGTCCTTTGCACATTACATACACATACACACACACACATACATACCTACATACATACATACGTGCACTAACCCTCGAGCCCTCTCTTCCTCTCCTCTCTCTCTTTTCTCTCTTTCTCTCTTTCTCTCTTTCTCTCTCGCGCCCGCCCGCCCTCCCGCCCGCCTCGCCCGCCCGCCTCGCCTCGTGCGCCTTTTGCCTCGCCATCCCGTCGGCCGTCCGCCCGCTCGCCCGCCAGCAATTCTCGCCTCTCCCACTCCCACCGCTCCCCAAGTGCGCCCGCTAGGCCTCCATCGTGAACGCTTGGCTTGGCGCTGCAGCTGCGAGGCTACCTGCGTCACCGCCCACGGTTCTCGCCATCGTTGGCGGCTCCCTACATACACACACATACACCCACAGACCAATCCACGCCAGGGTCCTGCTGCTGCCCGCCCCCCCGACGCCCAACGACATGGCCCTGTCCTGAAGCACTCTCTCCCAGTCCCATCTTGCAGCCATGGCTGAATCCAAGCCTGGCCTCTATGCCAGGCTCGAGTCGTCCTTCCAAGCCGCGCCCAACCTCCGCCACTCCAAGCACTTCCCTAGCCGCCCCGACCTGCTGCGCGACGCAACCTCGACCCCGGTGCCCCTGGATCGCCCTGATGTGCACTCGACACACGCCGGCGACGACAGCGACTCCACTCTCTGCAGCCAAAACAGCACGCCCCTGGCCTCTCCAGGCATGCGAAACGGCGCAGACACAGGCCTGCCGCCCACGCCCCCCACCGCCTCGCAGGACGGCAAATCCGTCGACCATGTAGACCCGCCGCCGCATGCCGACAGCGTGCGCAATTCGCTCATATCCCACAAGTCGTGCCTCAGCACGCCTGTCAATGCGCGCAGTCCTCCAACCCCCGACCCAAGCCCGCCGCGAACAAACGCCTCCAACACCTCCAACGCCACCCTTCAACGCCCGCCAATCCTCACGTATCCCTCTTCGCGGGCCACGTCGTACCAGACTGCGCGAGAAGAACCCTTTTTCTCGGACCGCGAAGAGAGCACGTGTGCGACGCCTGCAGACGAACGCCCAAACACCGTCGAAGAAGACCGCGGACGGCGACTCGCTTTCGAACAGGACAAAAATGATGTCACGCCCACGACCCCCTCACGCACCGCCTTCCCTGCTACGGCCGACGTGGATGCAGCCGCCAAACAGGCAGGTGCAGACAAGGATTCCCCGACCATGGCCGACATCCCAGACCGCGAGTGGAACACCGAGCTCATGCGCAACATAACAATACGCAAGAAGCGCAGACCGCAATCAAAGTCGCCTAAAAAGACTGCGGATCCCGCCGTCACCGTCGTCGAAACCGCCTCTCCCTCGCCCACCACCCGAGCCCGCAACGCCCCCAGCCTGCGCAAACGCGTCGAAGTCGGCCACAGCAGCCCAGTCACGCCCTCGGTCGAAAACTTTGCCCAGTCAATTGGTTGGCCCGCCGACAGCAGGCGCATGTCTATCGACAAGCAGCGCGATGCGAGCAGCAAGCGACTGTCGACATCGTCGGTTGCCTCGACAGTCGTTTCGGCCCATGTTATCGTTACTACGCCACAGAGGATGCAAACCTTGCGACACTCGGGGAGGAATATGGCGTACAGAAGAGACGTGAGCTCACCAGCAGAACTTGGCTCCGACACCCATTCAAGCCGCAACTCGATGATATCCCAGGCCGACAGCATTCCGCCCCATCGTTTGGTGCATAAGAGGACCAGCATCGTTGACAGAAACAGAGGCAGCGTCGGCTCGGACATATTGGCCTCCCAGCGCATCCTATCCCCTTCATTATCACTGCGACAGAAAACCATCGACAGCTCAGCTCATACCATGGCGCATCAAGAGTCTGTACGCCATGTACTGCAACCTGCCGCGGACATACTGAGCAGACATAGCGCAGCAGCACGACTGGGTGGTAGTCAACACAAACGCATCAACTCTGCCCCCGAGCCTTCGAGACGTACAAGTCGTTCCTCAAAACCGCGAAACTTTACCGAAATATTGCCTCCGCCAAGTCCAAGCCCTAGGAAAACCCCCTTCACCGAGCCACCCGCACCTGAGCGCGTACCATCGCCCACGCTTTCGCCAAAGCCACGCCAGCCATCACCAACTTCCAAAAAGGTCCGACAGCTGCCTCCCGTTATCCCAGACACGAAGCTGCCGACTGGTATCGAGAACAATCTCCCCGACCTGCCCGACCAGGGCGTAGATGGTCCGGCGGAGCGTGATCTTTTCCTGGGTGCCAGTCATCCCCCCGGAGAAGCCCGCGTGCCATCTGCCTTGCTGGATCGGGTTCGACACCTGATTGGGGATGCTCAGGCTACCGAGGAATCCAATGTAGTTGCTGCGAATCCCAATCCTGCCACGACTGAGAACCTGAACAAGCTCCCGCCGCCCAAGGAAGGGTCACCAATTATGCGCCAAGGCTCACGCGCGTCAAGGCCAGGATCCTGGGACCCAAAGCGATTCTCTCTTCACAACGATCGCTCCTCCGTGTCGCCCGAAATGAGGTCCCGATCTGGCCTCAGCGATCATGAATGGAAGCGTTACTCTGCCAACTCTGGAGAACATGGCCGTGTCAGTTTCGATCGCTCAGCCTCACGGACCGAGGAGCATGCTATGGCCCGCCATCTCTATTCTCAGTCCACGCCGTTTTCCCAGTTTTCTGATACGATTGAAGTCACCGAGGCCACTGCTGTTAGCATCTATCCCCACAACAACCATTCTCTCCTTGTTGTGCAACAGTTGGCCCGAGGTAACTCAATGCTGTCTGAACAACGCCAGTTGACTGGCGCCACGCTCTTGACCCCGCAGGATCCTCGGCTTGCACAAACAGTGCCGTCTCCTGCGCCTATTCGCCAAGACAGTAGTAGTAGTAGTGAAGAAAAGCCGTCGCAGCCGACCTTGACCTTGGAGCCTTCAACGCCCCCAATGCAGATCGACCTGCTGGCGACCGGCTCTGTCGATTCGCCGCTCCTCAACCCCCGAGACCCGCCAGAACCACCCAAGATCAACTTCATCCCGCCCACCCCCATGGAGGAGCTTGAAAGGCCATTGGCTGCATCACCGCCAGGTCCGCCCCGGCGCTCTGATTCCCACCCACAACGCCGGCTCTCTGTCTTGCAGCGAGCGCGACGGTACTCGGATAATCTCATGGCACCACTATGGGCTCGCAAAGGAAACAGTCGATCGCAGGACAGTGACTCGGAAAAGCACACACATCGCAATCCACACGTGCCCACGGTGAATGATGAAGACGGTACGCTTCATCCTTTTTGGCGTCCACGCGGCTTTTGGGATGAGTTCTCGGACAGCGAATCAGACGACGAAGAGCTCGACAGGCTTCCCCAGGGCGGTGACACAAGTGATGTCGAAGACCCAGAGCCAGAGCCAGAGACGCCAAGACGGGCCAATACTCTTAAGAAGCTGAAAGGGGGCCTCCGTGGCTCCCGTAACTCTGGTGGCTTCTTGATTGGCAACTCGCTTGGTGTTGAACGCCACGGTACGAACAAACGTCGCCACCAGGTCACTCTCCCTTCACACTTCACTCGCTCTCCTCGTGGATCTTCACCTAAAGTCATTATTCAAGCGCCCACACAGCCTTTGGGTCGACATGGTGGAGGTGGAATTACCAAGCGCCGCTCGAGTCCCGAACTCCGCCGCACCACTTCTTTTCCGGACAACCTCTCTATTGAATATGAACAATCACGGCGTCGCGGCAACTCTTGGAGACAAGGAAAGCGTCTTCCAGGCTTGAAAAAGTACCATGTTCAGTACATTGGTATTTCTGGAGTCAAGGAGAAGCTGAAAGAGCGCCGTACCGAGAAGAGAAGGGAAAAGATTCGGCGCAGCATCGGTCAAAAGTACTACGTCGATCCCACGACGCTTGACTCACCCACGCTGTCATGAGTCGGAAGCTACGAAGCTAGCTTCTTTTTCTCTCGTGTCTTTTAGTACGCGATATATCTGGCATACTGCCATCTACCCACCCACCCACACACACACACACACACACACCGCCATCTGCATACTAAGCATTTGCCTTCTTCATATACCTCATCTTTATTCTAGCATACGCATGCCATGACCCCATACCAGCAACCCTTTTTTACGACCGTAACGACTCTCCGAATTTCGCGCACGCTCGATACCTCGATTCGTTGATACATCATCATCATCATCATTATCATCATTCATCATTTTATGCCATCAGCCTTGAAGCGTTCCTTGAAACTTTACACACCATTAGTCACTTTTTTTTGCAGATTTTTGCTTTATATTTTCTTCTACGTTTCAGTTCAGTCCTTTTTATTCAGACTTTTTTTTTCTTTTTTTTTGCCTCGGCATGAGAGAAGAGCAAGCGTGATTTCTTGTCAGCTTTATACCTTGTTCTTCTTTTCTACTTCTTTCTACTTCTTCTGCTTCGACTTTGAATTCTTCTTCTTTCTCTCTATTCAATGGCTGAATATGGTTTAATACGTTTTCTTCCACTTGTTTCTTCTCTTCTTTCTTGCTTCTTCTTCTTTCCTGCCACAGGCATTGCTTTGCTTGCTTTGCTTGCTTGCTTTCTTCCGAAGGACGGTTAGGCGGAGATGAGATTGAGAAGAGACGGTTTTTCGTACCGCATGATTTGTTATGCTAGCTGTGGTTGTAGCATGCTCTGGTACAATGTGTAGTCGCTGGCCTCTTGATCGCTGTCGTTGCTGTTGACGTTGTCTCGTAAGCACGCTCAATTAAACGACAATGGCCCGATGCAGACAGACTGACTACGGATAAAATCTCAAATACCAATGACATGCGCACACTGTTCTTGCAACAATTTGTCTCTTTCCCTATGTATGTATGTATGTGTGTGTGTGTGTAACTATTAGACTTGACACACAAATGAAAGTGGCTGCTACGTCAAGTAAAACACATAAATGTGAATAAGAATAAGGGCGAAAACAAGACATGCCATTATAAACATGGCAAAACCTCTGCTTTTTCAAACATCCTGTATCAAAAGAGGAAGAAGAAGAAGAACACGAAGAAGCATGGGATGGGGGAGAAGAAGCGGAAATGGAAGAAGAAGAAGAAGAAGAAGGACAAGCAGTAACAATCTTTCTTAGCTCCTTATCCACCATAGCTGTAGCGGTAGCTATAGCACTTTATATTTCCTACAAAATATAACAGCACAAGTCCCAAACCAGACCAAAAACCCAAAGGACATGGACAAACAAACTAACAGACAAGAAAAAACTCGACAGAAGACCGCTCCACCCCCGCCCATCCACACCAGTGTATGAACGCCAAAAAAAAGAAAGAAAGAAACAGTAACAACAGTAGCAACAGCAGCACATCCACCCTGCTTGCAACCAACCAATCGAACAACCGACCGATCAAAATAGCTCCCCTTTTTGTTTCCCCCAAAGCAAGAGAGAGAGAGAGAGGGAGTCAGTCAGAAAAGAAGCTGACTCGAGCTAGCATCGCATCGCATAGCATCGCACCGCATAGCAGACAGGCCAAGTAAGGGAGGCAGCATTACACCTAAACCTAGACCAACGCCGCGCCGATCCAAGAGAAGAACCGAAGAAAAGCAAAAAAAAACGCAAGACAATGGCAATGGCAGGAGGCCCCCCCCCCCAGAAGAAACGCCTCTATGCAAACCCCACGTGAAGCGCAAAAAAAAGAAAAGACAGAAAAGAAGAAGAAGAGAAAAAAAGGAAGCGGGAAAAGAAGAGAAAAGCAAGCGCCAGACTCGAGAAAAAGCAGAAAAAAAACAGCTAATCAATGAACCTACCAACAAAAACAAAGAGGCCGAGGAGGAGAATGGTCAAAAGCTTGGGTGACTTGAATTTGTACAAAGGGAATATAGGTGTGGGTGTGGGTGTTGTTGCCGCTGTATAACAGTGAGGTGAGGTGAGGTTCAATAAAAGAGAGAGAGAGAGAGAGAGAGATGTCGAAAAAAGGCGTAAAGAGGTCCAAAGATGCAACTAGGAGCTCATCTATATCTTTCTTCGAACAGTGAATTTACGATCCATGGTCGCAGCCGGGAGGGAATCAGCGAAGCAGTCGCGTGCTAGAACGGTAAATTAGCTTGTATTTACTATAGACGTTAAAAGACGGTTGATACTTACTTTCCGCAGAGTCAAACATGATCAGGATGTCGTCGTGTTCACCTGGATACTCGATTTCATCCAAGCATACAAATCGTCTCTTGATACCCGACCATCCGGTCAGTTTGCCTTCGGCTTTTTGAATCTTGCCTTCGCCACGTCGCTCGTCGACCGGCAGGGCAAACTTTGCGTCCACCAGCTTCACGCCAAACTTGCCGTTTTTGTCTATCTTTTCAAACGTGTCGGTGAGGCGTAGCTGAAAGTTCATAGCATCGGCGTGAGAAAAGTCTTCAAAGAAGGCGAGGAGCTGGACTATATTGTCCTGCTCGACAATCTGAAGACGGAGTCGGTTGGCGGTCCATTGCTTGTAAATGGGAACCACCATGCGCCGACGAGAAATAGAAAATGAAATGGCAAGTCTAGGTTTGGTCAGTACAAGCAGACTTTACTCATCATACAAAAGGCGCAAAACATGGAATCGATGCAGACATACCCATCAAACTTGACGCTGAAGCCAGTAACAGCGAGCTGGAAAGTGTGTAGATCTTTGAATGAGTTGAAAGTAAGCCGTCGTATGGTTGAGGCGCTCGTGAGAGTCTGGAGTAGCTTTGCGAGATCTTCAGGAACGCTGGGATCGGTTCGGCCTCCATCAACAGCGACAGCCATGTCTTGCTGGGCTTCACGGAGCAAGGTGAGTACCGGACTACCGTCAACCGGAAGGCGAACCAATAGTTCACCAGGGCCTAGCCTTGTTAGCCTTGGCTCACCTGTACTTGAACAAGCCATGTAAACTTACCCAGATTCATACGATCGGAAACAATACCCGCAGTATGTCTGCACATGATGCGCAGGCTCTCACTCATGATAGTAGGCGCAGACTCTAATCCCGCCAATTCGGGATCTTGGTTCACAACTTTTGCTTCGACCCACTGCAGCTTTTCAAGTACACGACTCCCTTGTGAGCTGAAGCCCTCTACCTCATCTGCACTTTCAATATGGAATCCCTTCAGCGCGACCTGGGCAAAGGTAGTCTCTCCCTCTGCGACGTTCATGGATGTAAATGTACCAAATACATTGTTGCGATCTTTGCTATCCTGGAAAACCAAGTGGGCTACGCATACCCGCAACCGCTTCTCGGGCCCTTCTTCACGGAAACGCAACCTTAGGGCGGGGGCTTGGTCCGGCTCGGTGACATATTCGAAATTCATAGGCTCTTGCTTGGTCCCGAGCTCATGAGTAACCAGACTAACTTGTTTCGCTTGCTGTGGCGACACCAAAACCATGCGGTATCCTCGGTGTAGTTTCCGCTTTCCGGTGCCTTCACTGCTGCGTTCAATTTTCTGAAATACGAGAAGTCTGCAGCCTTGCACACGCTCATTGGGGAACATGCCCGGGTTTGCGGGGTCCTTGTAGCTGGCCTCCCGAAGAAGGATTCTGCAGGCAAATCGCTCGTCCTTGCGCTCTCGTAGCTCCGACTCGACCCGGCTGGTATGGCTCACAATAGACCATAAACTGCGGAAGTCCATTTCATGCAATGCCAGGGTGAGGACAAATCCGTGGCGCAGCTGCACAGTAATCTGCTGCGCTTGCTGCTTCCAACTGACGTCTCTCCACGTGATTGCTGAGCTCGGACCGACCAGAATGTTGATGAGATTGTTTTGACTGCAAATGGCAAGCTTAGCTGAATAGTCGTCCTTGGTGCGCAGCACAGATATGACGGCATTCATTGGCACGCGATCGGTCGCAGGATCGTCCGTTGATAGCGAAGCTTTGACAAACATGCGGAAGTAGCAAAAGTCGGACTTGGTGTCGGAAAGAGGAATGTATTGCGAAAGACTGGGCGGTTGCTGGCCGCCTTGCGGGGCAGGGAGTCCAGAAGTAAGTACAGGGGCGACATCTGGAGTGAAGGACGGGTACTCTTCCCATATTGACTGGTCCTGGCCTTGAATGAGAGCTTGTGTGGGCGGCATACTCTGATGCTTCTTCATTGACCCAATAAGCAACTTCATGTAGTGGGTAATGGCATTCTGAATGTCATAGACTTCTGCACCCGCAGCGTCTCCCGCCTGTCGCGCAAGCTCAACTTGGGCATCGGGTGACCCATCGCCGTATTTTCGTAGGCCGGGATGGTTAGGCAGGACTTCAGTGATGATCCACCACACCTTTGCCAAATCAACGTGAGGCTGAGAGAGTCGCTCTAGCAGCGGTTCGGCAGACCTAGGCTGACTTCGGATGAGGGTTTCCATTCCAGAACGACCTCGGAGGAACCACCATGTAGCGACTCGCAGCCACTCCATGGGCGTGTGACTGTTAATGTTACCACCCAGCTGGGCGGTTAGCTGAAAGATGCCTCTCATGTGTGTAATGCGTTCGGCAAAGTCCTGGTATGCGAGCTCGCTGGCAGACCGTGTGTCGGAGCGACCAAGTGTGGCGCTGGGCTTGGCATTTGTTCCAGAGCGTGATGGCGGTTGAGAGCCCGGGGGTCCTGACGGCATTGCGAGGGCGGGCGGAAGGGAGGGCGGCTGCGATGACGGAGGTTGCGAAGATTGGAAGTACGGGGTTCCCTGGAAAGATTGAGCTGGGCTGGAGACGGCAGGACTTGCGTTTGTGGCTCGGGAGACGGCAGGGCTTGCATTTGCAGCTCGGGGGACGGGCTTGTCGGCAGGAGAGGCTATTCTTTGTATGGCTGGGTTAGTAAAAGGGTCTGGGCGCGAAAGAGGGGAAGTGCAGGAGGGTGTGTGAAGCGATGGACCCGCTGAAGGCGCCCGTGTTTCCAAATCGTTTGGGTACGAGCCGGGCGGCACTGGTTTCTGTGCCGGAGACGGTCCACGGGCTCTTGACCGTTGGGCGTCGTTGACGTCGCGTATGCCGCATGGTGACCCCCGTCCCTCCAACTGCGCATTGTCGAATGGGTTCTTTATGTTTGCTAGTGTGCGATAGGACGACGGAGGGGTGCCCGAAAGCGACTGCTGTGAGCTTCCCTCGGAGTCTCGACGTTCGCCTGATGCTGCCCGTTGCGAGGCCTCGTGCAGGGTTCTGCCTTCCTCTGAACGCATCTTTTGTTTGATTCTGGCTGCGAACGAAGCGTGCCCATCTTCTTGCTCGGCTGTGTGTGGCGAGGGTATTTGCGGGACGGAGGGCGCCGAGTCGTCGCTTGCGTCGTCACCGAGAGTACTGAAGCCAGTCTGGGAGCGCTTCAGCATTTTTGGTTGGAAGTCGTCTTCTTCTGCAATCGTGGGCTCGCGCGCGGCCAGGTATCTAGAGACTATGGGCGAGAGGTCTGAATCTTGTGAGTATACAGAGTCTTCGCTCGGCCGCCTCGCCGACTGCTGTTGCGCCCCCGACTCCAACATCATGTTATCAAAGCCGGTAGGGGCGCGCGAGAGGCCCTTGGGTCGCTCGCCGAGGCCCATGGTGCCCAGGTAGCGTGGGGGTGTGGGAGGGAGCTGTGCTGTGGTGTTGATCTGGCCAATCTGCATCTTCTGGCCGAGCGGGGGGGAGAGCTCGCCGGGATTTGTACGCGTTCTGGTGAGGTTGATCCTGGACTCGGTCTGTGAGGGGTCTCTGTACTCGGTCTGCGACGGGCTCCTGCCAATGGCATTGATGCGGCCTAACAGACTGTCATCTTGCTGGGGCGCTGGCGGGGGCACTTGCGGAGCGGCTGGCGGAGCGGCTGGCGGAGCGGCTGGCGGGGCTGGTTGCGGGGGCTGCTGTTCTGTGGGCAGCACGCTGGCGGGCTTCTTGTTCCTGGCAATCAGGATGGCTGGGTCTTCGCACTCGTCGCCGCCATGGCCTATGACATCGGGTACGGTGCGCGCAAAGCTGACGGTGAGGCCCTTTTTGCGGTTGTCCAGCTTCAAGCCTCCCGGGCCCGGGCTCTTTTGGGCACCACTGTTGATGATGGCCTGGGCACCGGGCCATCGCTGGGCGCTGCTCACGTCTATACGGGGGCGGTTGAGGAAGGCGGCGGCGGCAGCGGCGGCGGCCTCCTGCTGCTGTTGTTGCTGGGCGGCGCGGTCGACGGAGGGCTTGAGGAAGGCGCTGAGGTCGTCATTGTCGACGGGCTTGTTCTTGGCCTGGTTGGCTGCCGCGAGCTCGTTGGTCTTGTCGAGGATCTTTGTCTTCCAGCGGCTCTTGGAGAACAGTTTGCTGGCGGCGTCGTGTGCTTCCACCATGGTGGTGGTGGTAGTGCCTGCAGACCCGCGGCTGGTGGTTGTGGCGGTGGTGGAGGTGGAGGTGGCGGTAGTGGCGGCGGTGGGGGTGTCGGGGGACTCGAGGGGGAGGAGGAGGTAGTGGTGGAGGTAGCGGTGGTGGTGGTGGTTGTAGTGAGATACGGGCGGGTGGGCGCAGCGGTGGCAGCAGCAGCAGCAGCAGCAGCAGCAGCAGCGGTGCTGGCTCAGGCGCTAGGCGGGGAGAAGGCGGTGGGGGTGGGGAGGCAGGGCAGGGCAGTGCAGGGCCGGACAGGGCTGGCGAGGCGTTCCTGCGTCTGTATCTGCTCGCGTGCGTGGCGGCGGCGGGCGGGCGGGCGGCGGCTGCGAGGCTGCGAGACGCGGTCGTGTGTTGGACTCGATTGGCGGCGGCGGGCGTGTTTGGAGGCGAGGAGACGTCTCAAACGGGCTGGTGGCACATGAAACGGGCTCGCGTGCACATGCGGATACGCAGATGGCACGGCGGGGAGGTGCAATGCGAGGGCGGGGAGGGTGTGAGGGAGCGGCCAGTCCAGCGACAGAAAAGAGACTCGGACAGCAGCAGCAGCAGCAGCAGCAGCACGCCCGCCCGACTGTGCAGGTGGACTAGTTACTTAGCTGGCTACGGGCCGTCAGCCAGGCGGCGGCAGGGATGCCAGGGAGGCCAGGTTAACGTGGTCGTGGTGGAACCGCCGTTTGTACTGGAGGTGCGGAGTAGGCGTGCAGCTAAATTGCCCAGGGTCGCCGCTAGCACGCACACAAAAGCCTGCGCATTGCCGCCCGCCTGCGCTATCCTTACACGCGCCCTCGCCCATCCCTCCAACATGCTTTGCACGCAACCGGCTCGGGCTCGGGCTCGGGCTCACGCTGAGCACACGACACGACACGACACGACGCGACACGACACACCAAGGCGAATGCCACCGAGAGAGATTGCGCGTGCCCGCCGCCCGCCCGAAGCTGCTGTCTCGTGTTCGTGCCCCACCCGCCGCCCACAGCCATCGTCTGGCATTCAATGGCGGTCACGGTAGCAGTCGCAGCCCGTCGCTTGGCGCCAGACAAGATGCAACAATACGGGCATACGATACGAGCACGGCAGCGAGTCGGGCTCAAGCACACGATGCACCTCCCTTCTCCTTGTCCCCCTCTGCCTCGCCTCGCCCTCGCCCCGCCTCGCCCGCCCCTCGCTCTGCTCAGCCGTCAGCAGTAGCAGCGCGCGCGCTGGGCTTGGCCGCAACCCAAGCCATCCAGGTCTGCGAAGATCCTGGCCCCGGCGTGTCGTGATCGTCGTGACGTACGTGGCATGCGTTTCACACATGTCGACAGCTGCTAGACGCCTGTCAAGCCCTTCTCGCCGTAGCCATGCAACCCCAAAGCCGTGTGCGGTTCGACGTGGGAGCTGCCCGCTGCCGCTCGTGGTTCTGGCGGTACTCGGTCACCAGCAGCGTGCCAAAAATGGAGCACGGCTGGTCACGCTAGCCCTGAAACGGCCCAGCGCCCGCCCCACGCGCGTGGAGTGATAAGGCGGCGATAGGGATCCCCCGGCCCTGCCGGCGCTGCTCTCCCACTCCCACTCCCTCTCCCACTCCCACTCCCACATGCGCCTGCACTGCCCTTGTCCGTGCAATTAACCTTTGCATTGCCCAAATTCAACCTCCGCCGCCCCCGGCGCCGCCTACGTAACCAAGTACTGATGCACATGTGTGTTGCTTGCCTGCCTGCCCCTCGCCGACGCTGCTCAGGGGTTCTGTCAGACGTTGCTTGTGAGATGCAAACAAGGTGCTTACCTCAGCTGACTAGCGCCCGAAGCTGCCCTGATCCTTCGCCTCGCTTGTCCTCGACACCTAACCGTAAGATGAGGGCGCGTCACCTTGGCTCGACATGTGCCGCTCCCAATCCCTTACCAAATCAATTCCTGCCATGCTTCCGAAACCCGAAGCCGACCACGCCCATGCCAGTCATGCTGCCTTATTGCCACGCACAGAGCTATACGACCCGCCGTAAGCAGACAGCCTAGACAGCACCTTATCTATTAATTGCACATTTCTCTGCGACAACTCCTTCCCCCCTTGGCTCCGTGCAGACCAGGACAAACTCTCGTCTTCGAGACCAACGCCCAATGATGCTTCGACGTGGTCGGCCTCAGAGCCGCAAGTGGGGCTCCAACCACGCCCATGACCAAGTGCAGCCCCATACTATCGTCATGGCCTCACCTGAGCAACATTACCCCTCAGCACCGCCTCCCCACCATGTCGCAACATCTTCATACACACCCCCCGCCGTCAGCCATCCACCATGTCCTCCCAGCCTACCTCGGAGCCGCTGCAGACATACGAAATCTCCGACTTCAAATTCCACAGTGGCTCCACGCTACCCAAGCTCAACCTGGCCTACAAAATTCTCAATCCCCACAACTCCAAGATTGCAGTCGTGCATACCTGCTTCCACGGCCGCATCAATGGGACCTTGACACACGCCAATGCTGCGTTGAAGAACCACAAAATCATCCTCATCGCACTGCTTGGCAACGGCGAGTCATCAAGCCCCTCAAATACACCAAACTTTCCCGCCCAGATTGAATACATGGACTGCGTCAATGCCCAACACCAACTTCTCACCCACGGGCTTGGCATCAAAGAGGTCGATGTCATGATGGGGTTTTCCATGGGAGGCCAAATCACCTACCATTGGCTGGTCATGCATCCCGCTTTCATCAAGCATGCAGTCATCGTGTGCTCTGCCGCCAAGACCAGCCGACACAACTACCAGTTTCTCGAGGGCCCAAAGGCGGCATTGCAGCATGCAGCCAGTCCAGAGAGGGGCCTCAGGGCTTTTGGGAAAGCGTACTCAGCCTGGCTGACGAGCGCCGAATGGTTTGACGAGGAATGCTACAAGAAAATGGGTTTTGAGCAGCTCCGTGACTGGGACCATGTGACCACCATTCAGGGCTACCAAGACTGGACGGGCCATGACTTGCTGGCCATGCTGGGCATGTGGCAGCGGGGGGACATTAGTCGATGCACAAAAGACGGCGACCTCGACTCTGCACTCAAGAGTATCACGGCCAAGGTCCTCTTAATGCCGTGCGACATGGACCAGTACTTCCGGCCCTATGTCAGCCAGCACGAAGTCAAGAGTCTGCAGGACGGCATCGTGGAGGTGATTCCTAGTATCTGGGGCCACATTGCGGGGGGCGGAGCGAACCAGAAGGATACCGAGTGGATGGATCACAGGATCAAACTGTTCTTGCGTCGTCTCGTGTAGGAGATGTAGTCGACATGCAAAGGACACCACATGCTCTACTGTTCATAGTAAGAGACGAGTATCCTTACAAACTAGACTATTGGCGCCTTGGCAAAGACTGTACTATGTAGACATGGCTGGCTGACCCTTGTATCACAAAACGCTATCTCGACGTTACCCATGCGGTGTGACTAGTTTGGACAACTGTTCCCGACGCAATCCATCCAGATCAAGCTCTGGCAAGCAATGGGGGTTGGGCGAGCGAAGCTTGACCGACAGACTGACATGGTGTTGCTGAGGAGGGACAAGGCGTGGCTGCAAACCATGGCCCCTGCATCTGGCCAATCGCAGAGCAGCCTCATCGATATGTCACCGCCAAGCCCATACACGCAGTGCTTCAGATCCACCTTTTCCAGAGGTCCCCAGAACCGCCAGTGAACTCAGCGATCCTCTTGCACAAGCCTTCAAAGCCTCCAAACCACCACTCCAAACCCCTCTGCTTATCCACGTACACAAATAATAAACTCGCTACATCATGCCTTGCTCACCATCCGCTTCCTCTTCACCATGTTCCTCGTCCACAGACCACACGTCCGACACACCAGCGCCCCGAAGCCGACGGGCGCGCGTGTCCGCCGAGCACACGCTGAACCGTGTGCGAGAGAACCAGCGCAGACACCGCGCCCGCCAGCGCGACCACGTCGCCTCGCTGGAGCAGAAGCTCGCCGAGACGGAAAAGCTGCTCGCCGAAGCACGAGCGGAGATCGCCATGTTGAGGCAAGAAGCCACCGCGTGCCCTGCCTCGACATCACTAGAAAGACCCGGATACGACGGAATCCCAGACATGGAAATCAGCAGCAGCAGCAATAGCCTCCTCGAAAGACATGTTATATCGAGTCAGCAAGCCGCCTCCTCCCTCTCTCTCATCCAACCACCACACACCGTGCGCGACTACCCTGATGGCTCCCCGCTAGTCGACGCATCCTTTTTCAGCCCTATCGACCCATCCTTTTACCTGGCTGCCCCTCCCCCTAGCACTCCTACTCCTACACCTACACCTACCACCACTATTACTACCCTCCCGCCTCCCACGACGGGTCCACCCCCTTGCTGCTCCGACCCCCCCAGTTTCCCGCCCCCAGCCAACCAACCCGTCGATCTCGAGTGCTCATCGTGCAAAACACGACCGCCGCCCGCGCCCACGGAGAGCACCACGCTATGTGCACAGGCCTACGTCATGATTCGCCAGCAAAACTTTCGTAATCTCGACCCCGACACGATTCGCTTGTGGTTGGCCCAGGGCTTGCGGCGTGCGCAAAGGGAGGGTGAGGGGTGTAGGGTTGAGAATGGAGCTTTGTTGCGCTTGTTGGATTTTATTAGTGGCTTGTAATCTGTTTCTCTTGTTTATCATGCTGTCGTGCGAATTTTCTGGGGGGAAGAACGAGGGACTACCTTTATGTTTCTGTCTACTATAAGTGGAGAGATGAAATGATATCAAGCGAGACAAAAGTATCACGTTATAATCCATCCTGAATAGTCGATAGGGATTCGACACTACAAACCCATGTTTACATGTCTAGTATAAAAAAGCCCGTCATACACAACAACTCTTACACTCTCCACTCCTTAACCTGATATTCTAACTTTCCTCATATTCAATCCATGCACCTCCTAAAGCAATTCACAACACAAGAAGAATATACAGGTATAAATACATACTGCCAAGTACCCCTTACACAACAATCAATTGTGACTTGACATGATAGTGGCAGTGGCAGTGGCAGTGGCATTGGCAATGATAGTGGACGTAGAAGTAAAAGTAAATTATCAAAGACCACGCAAGAACCCTCACAAATACAAGTCCACATACCGAGAATCTACCTGCAAAATCCGTTGGAATAAGCTATACGATTCCAAGTCCCGCTTTTCTCCATCAATCTTGTCCCCCCCCCCCCCAAAAAAAACAATCTTTTCCTTTTTTCTGTTTTTTTTTCTTCTCTAAACCTTGTACTTTTTTGTGGTTGTTGTTGTTGTTGTTGTTGTTTTTTTAAAAAAAAATCATCTTCCGTGTACTTGGTCCCGCTACTAGTAATCACAAGTCAAAAGTCACAAGTCAAAAGTCATAATTTCCCCCCCCCCCTTTTTTTTCCCTCGGCAAGAGAGAAAACTTATGTAGCCCTTGAAATATGCAGACTGGAAAAGACTCTGTAGTGATATAGCAAATAAACACACAAAAAAACTGTATTCTTGTACTATTTTCTTTGTTTTTGACTCAAGAAGTTGAAGTGAATGAGTGGGTGAGTTACCTACCCGTTCGGTCGCTAAGAAGAAGAAGAAGAAGAAGAAGGACAGCATCTAATCTGTCCATATACTTTTCCTAGCAAGGGCACACACGTAGCAAGTGTCTGTAAAACACACCATGTACACAGACAGACTACTTGTTAGAACGGAGTTTAGCTTTTAGCCAAGGTGAATTGCTGTGCTACTAGTATAGTAGTAACAGAACTGGATTCGAATTGTTTAGATAGTGGAAAAGGGAGAGATGGAGAGAGAGAGAGAGAGAGAGAGAGAGAGAGAGAGAGAGAAAATAAGGAAAGCAAGGGCTTGTATAGTACGAGGTGAAATCAAGAATTGAACAGAAAATACACTACAACCATTCTACTCGAGAAAATGGAGGAAAGGAAATGGAGATACAACCAGAGGAAAAGAGGCATGCATTCCATCACAGCTCAGGACAGTCTTTTCAGAAAATCATGTCAGAAATTCATGCAGTAATACGATCAAGTAGCGAATCAAGTAGTGAGTCATGTAGTGAATCAAGTCAAGTCAAATCAAGTCGTGACTATTCATTATCCTAACGCTATGCAGAGGAGTAAAGATACAAAGTAATTTCATACACCATCGTCATCCTGATGTAATTTTCATCGGCCGTGCAAACGTCGTCATTACTTTAAGCAAGGCCCAGTTGAACACGATCAATGGCCAGCACCAGCTTATCGTCCCATACGGATCACACCCGCATGGACAAGCTTCTGAACCTTGGACCGGATTTCTGGGTTCTTGAGATGCTCTTGTAGCGCGGCCGGGTCTTCCTTTGCTTGTTGCAGAATGGCTTGCATGATGGGGTCTTGCAGGATACCGACAATCTAAAGTCCCTGTTAGCAGCCTTCAACAGTGCATCGTCATCGGGCCAAATTACCTCTGGGTCGCGTTGGATGCGCTCCATAGTCTCCTGCTCCGTCTCTCCTTCACGGGCAGCATACTGAGCTTGCAGAGCCTTTGCTTCTTGCGCCTGGATCTCCCTCGTGTGCTTGCCTTCCTTGTCGTGCTCCATGGCTTCAGTACACACGTTGACACACTTGTTGTACTCGCGCATGGTAAAGTATGCCTGGGCTTTTCGCAAGTAGGCTCGGATGAAGTCGGGATCGCGCTTAATGGCCTCGTCGCAGTCCTGTATCGCCGATGGGAACTCCATCAGCTTGATAAAGCAAGCAGCGCGGTTCGAGTATCCTCTTGGGTCATCCGGCGCACGCTTGATCATCTCCGAGTATGCTTCAACAGCACCAGGCCAGTCCGACTCCTTGAACTTGGCATTACCAAGCTCACGAGCCTTTTCGGCCTCCTCAGGGTTGATGTACGCGTCCTTTTCCGCCTTGATCTTGGCCTTTTCAGCGGCACGAAGTTTGGCGAGAACCTCGGGTGTACGGTGTTCGGTCTGCGCCTTTTGGTAGTAGAGAACTGCGTTGCTGAGGTCACCCATCCTCTCGTAAGCCGTACCAATGCGGGCAAATGCTCTGAGTAGTGTTAGTAACCTATCTGTGACATCTTGGCCAGACTTACTTTGCAATGATCTTGAAGTCTGCAAGGATCTCGCGACCGTATTCAACAGCCTCGTTGCATGCCTTGATGCATCCCTCGTAGTCACCCTTCTCGAACAGGGCTGCTCCCAGGTTTGTCTTGTATGTGATGTCCTTGTGAGTCTCCCACGCCTTGTTGTAGTTCTCAATCGCCTCGTCAAATTGTCGCTTCTTGTAGAACTCGGTGCCCTTCTTCTTGTACTCGTCGGCGTCTGCCTTGGCCTGCTTTGCAGCCTTCTCTTCTTCAGTCTCCTCGACGGCTTCCGGCTCGGGCTCGGGCTCGGGCTCCTTCTTTGGTTGCTCGGGTGCTGGTCGCACGTCTGGCATCTCGACGTCTTCTTCTTCCACTTTTGAGCCTGCACCGCCTGCGCCTGCGCCTGCAGCCTCTGGTGGCTGACCAAAGGACATGTCGATGCCGAGCATCACACTCATGACTTGCAGGAAGCGGGGATCCTGCATGAACTGGCCGGCCAGGTTGGGGTTCTTTTGCAGCTGTTGCAGCTTGCCCATGAACTCTGCGTCGGCAAGGAGAGGCGCAGTCTTGGGGTTGGATGCGAGCTTTGAAAACATGTTTGGGTCGCTGAACATGCCACCGAGCCCGGCGCCATCGCTGTTGGCTTCGGATTCGATTGCGCGCTTGACAGCGTCAAGGCCGGACTTGGCTTGGGCGTTGTTAGGGTCGAGCTTGAGTGCTTGTTCAAAGGCGTCTGTTGCACCGACTGTCTTCTGTTAGTCGTCGTCGTCGTCTGTCGTGGCGAATGCTCTACATACCTAGGTCACCCTCGCCGTGCAGCGCAGTTCCCTTGCGGCCCCAGCCCTTTGCCCAGTCGGGTTTGATCTCAGTGACCTTGTTCGCATCCTCGAGAGCCTTTGTCCAGTCTTTGAGTGATGCATATGCGCCGGATCGGTTCGAGTAGAGGACGTGATTTGTAGGGTCGAGCTCGATTGCCTGGGAAAACTTCTCGCTATACTCTGTTAGCACATGGCTGACTAGGCGGTGTTTGCGGGGAACTTGCATCGACTCGGCGAACTTCTTCTCGGCGAAGAGTTTGTTGCCCTCTGCTTTCAGTGCGTCCGCCATGGTGGTGCAGTTGAAATCAGGCTCCGTCTGAACGGCAAATGTGAGTTTTCTGGCGCGTAGGCGTCCGAGGGTGAGGCTCTGAATTATAGTTTGGCGTGTAGCTAGAATGTTCGATTGCGGAGCTCTGGCGGGAAAGAGTCCGTGCATCTACCTAGAGGGCTCAAGGGCGACCGTCATACACACCCCGCCTTCAGCCTCACGCGACGCATTTTCAGCTTGTGAGTGAACCCAACGTCTCCCAGCCCTGTCCACGCCTTGCGCCATACGACGACATTCAATTGCACGAGGTTGTTCGTTGTACAAAATGTAGGGCATGGAATCTTGCCTGCAGTAGGATCTCGTACAGACGCCGCCATGCTGATTCGCATAATTGGATATGGGTTTCCATGGGGACAGCAATGCGAGTGCTTTTTGCTGCGGCATTTCCGATGTTATTTGTTTTCCGTATCAAAAGACTTGCTGTGCAGCATACGACTAACTTTATGGAAAGTGATCTTCTGGTCTTGGCCGTCCCGTTCTTCCGTATTTAGTTGACTGAGAGCGACTCGGCGCCGACGTCAGCAGCATGGCTCAGGTCGTACGACAGGCACAATGGGAGGCGCAGCTTATCCAGAGCGGCCACTGCGACAAGATCATGGTTCAGAATCTGGATGTCGTGGTCAATGCGGGCAAAGACGTGTGGGGTCGTGAGAAGAGGCAGCGAGCGTTCATCAGCGTCACACTGACCCTGGGGAAGCACTTCACGTCGGCATCTTCGAGCGACTCGGTCGATGGTAGCACGGTGCACTATGGCACGCTCAGCAAAGCGATTCAGGCGCGTTTCAGCGACCATGCCGCGGCGTGGACGTCGACGGCTGCCCTCTCGGCGGCCGTGTCGCAATGTGTGCGCGAGGTTGCAGGTTCAACAGAAATATACGCCATCGAAACAGATGTGTGCTACCGGAAAGGAAGCATGCTCGGCGAGGGCGCGGGCCACATGACATGGTGTATCGAGGAGACGGGAGCACGGGCGAGTGTGCTCTACCTGCGCAACGTCCGCATCCCCTGTCTGATTGGCGTCAATGCGAACGAGCGGCTGCAAAAGCAACCCGTGGACGTCAACGTGTGGATAGACGGCATCGCGGACGCCCGTGTCGACGACTATGGCCGACTGGAAAGTCTATTGTTCGAGGTGGGTATGTGCTGCAGCAGCCATGGACGCTAGCTAACCGGGCGCAGCTGATTTCAGGGTCTTCTTTCCAGACCATCGAGAGCCTGCTAGCGTGGCTCGTTGAAGAACTGCGGCAGAAGTTCTTCACCCACGACGTGGATCGTGGAGCATGCATCAGGCTGCGAGTGGGCAAGCCGCACGCGGTGCCGTTTGCAGACGCGCCCGCCGTGGAGATAACGCGGCCAGCACGGGCGGAGTAGGGATGAGCGTGTCTGAGGCATGTTGTCGGTAGTGGTGGTGGTGGTAGGGTCATTGCGTGCAAGCCACACGAGAAGACGACGAAAAAACTAATGTATGTGCCTGAATCGCATTTGGTCCACGGATAAGCTCCACTAGCGTGGGCGGCAGCGATGCCGTCTCCACCCCAATATCTATTCCCTGTCGGGCGCGCTGTGAGGCCTCGTAGTAGGTGTAGTGGCAGTGGCAGTGGTAATGGTAATAGCTCGGATGCTGCTAAGCGTTCCGAGTGTATCGGAAGCTGGACCGTCTTTTTTTTTTTGCACCCGCCACCCATGTCAACTGTCGGTAGCGGTGGTAGTGGCAGCTCCGTCGGGCGTCGACAAGTCGGCTGGCTGGCTGAGGGCGCGGGTACTACTCGTTAGCATGGCACGGACAGAGGTTCACGCCCATCGAGGCGTGTGGCTGGCCAGGGCATCGCTGCTGGGTGTGTATCTATGTATGTATGTAGTGTGGTGGTATACATGGAGTGCCTCAGGACGGAGCAGATCCCCCACGTGGTCTAAGCGACCATGGCCCCCCCTCGGCGTGGGAGCGTGTTGACCTGCATTCGCATTGGCGCCACCACCGCTGCCGCTGCCACTGCTGCTGCCGCCGGCTATGGGTATCCAGACGTTGCAGCGACCAAGGAAAAACACCAGCCGGAGGGTTGCAGTCGCCTTCGCCACAGCAGCAAAACTCAGACGCTGCCCGCATGGCGGCGCCGTTTGTTGGGGAGCAGAACGGAAAGGCGGTCGCGCGGGCTACGTCAGGTTTGCTGCACGCCCCTGCTAGCGCGGCGGCCAGATGAGGGGCTTTTCGGTTTATCGACATAGCTCCTACGGAAGTTATTCAACAATTGTGCATCGCGACCGCGACCAGATAGGCGGCTGCGCGCCTCATTCGATGCTCTGGCCCCTTGACTCGGAGAGACGGTCGGCTGCGACGAGAAGCCTCGCCAACGCCGGCCTCTGGGAGCACCGCGCAAAGCCCCCGCCGGCCTGCACAGCGAGACACGTCGGTGAAGAGGCGCCGCCGCGACCGCGACACCAAGACAGCGACTCCACGGCGGCGGCCTGGCGAGCTGGTCGAGGTTGGACCTGGCAAAACAAACAAGCATGCCGCCTCGCACACCACACGGCTCACGCAGCCCATTGACGGCAGCCTCAAGGCACACGAGGAACCGCACACCGGACATGTGGGCAGGATCCATTGGCGGTGTCGCCGTTGCCATGCAGAGATGCTACGCCCCAAACTGCCCTTCTGGTCGCTGAGCGGCAATAGCACAGCACTGCACTGCGCTGCACGTATAAAAAACCAGATGCACACCGTCTCTTCCCTACTCGCCTCCATCCCCTCTCACCCTCCCAGCCCCCAGCCTGCCCGTGTCCACGCCCAAGCACGTTCTCGACTTGCCCCACGTCCACCGCCAAGCTCGAGCCATTGCCTATAAGGAGTCCAGGTCCCCAGCACCAGCTGTCCTCGACACACCTCTCCATCTTCCTCCCCCCCTCGCACTCCCAGACCACAATGGCATCTCGCGCGATCCCTTCCCATCTGAAGCCCTCTGCTGCCGAGGGCGACGGCGGCTTCTCCTCGCAGCGCCACCACGGCAAGTCGCAGTCCCATGTGGTAAGTACGCGGCCTTTTTGAGCTCGGCGGTTTGCCAGCTTGCGTTTTGTGTTTTGCCTTTCGTTTCTGCTGCTCCCGCCCAGTTGGTCCAATTGAGCCTTCGACTCTCTCTGCTGTCTGCATCTGGCATAGAGTTGGCCAAGGGCATGCATCGGAGCCTGAGCTCAGCCGAGATCCATCCCCCCCTCCCTGGGCGGGCAGCATCTTTTGCAGAGACTACAGCAGACGGGCAGCAATCTCCTGGAGCATTGCCGGAAAGGCGTGCAGACACTGCTGTTGCAATTCCACAGGAACACTTGTGCCCCGAAGCCCCCCCTTATGGGTGGACCCTCCGCGGCCGCGCAGTCGTGGTCTTGGAACAGCAACATCAACCATGCTGGGAAACGATACCCGCTCTACTCCAATTACACAGCGCTGACCTGAATCCTCTATACAGGCTTTCGAGAACACATCGACCAATGTCGCCGCCTCGCAAATGCGCAATGCGCTCAACAAGCTCGCCGATACCGTCACCGACCCCGCTGAGAAGAAGGTCAGTTGCAATTGATCATTGCCCCTCTTCGACCCCCGCATACCGCCCGAAGTACTCAGATTACACTCGCTGGGGTCCATGGCCCACAGTGATGAGGTCGTCATGACACTGGGCGGTGGGCACGGAAGAGGGGCACTACGTCACATGGACGCAAGATGCTGACCATACGCAGTACTTCGAGACGGAGATGGACAACTTCTTTGCCCTGTTCCGCCGCTACCTCAACGACAAGGCCAAGGGCAACGCCATTGACTGGAACCGCATCGCTCCCCCCAAGGCCGAGCAGGTTGTCAACTACGATGACCTCGCCAACACCGAGGGCGTCGAATACCTGAACAAGCTGGCAGTTGTCAAGCTCAACGGTGGTCTCGGTACCTCGATGGGATGCGTTGGCCCCAAGTCGGTGATTGAGGTCCGTGACGGCATGTCGTTCCTGGACCTGTCGGTGCGACAGATCGAGTACCTCAACCGCACATACGACGTCAACGTGCCGTTTGTGCTGATGAACTCGTTCAACACCGACACCGACACTGCCAGCATCATCAAGAAGTACGAGGGCCACAACATTGACATTCTCACATTCAACCAGTCGAGGTACCCGCGTATCCTCAAGGACTCGCTGCTGCCCGCCCCCAAGGACTACAAGTCGGACATTGCTAACTGGTACCCTCCCGGCCACGGTGACGTTTTCGAGTCTCTGTACAACACGGGCATGATCGACAAGCTCATGGACCGTGGCATCGAGTACATTTTCCTGTCTAACGCCGACAACTTGGGCGCCGTGGTTGACGTTCGCATCCTGCAGCACATGGTCGACTCCAAGGCCGAGTACATCATGGAGCTGACAGACAAGACCAAGGCCGACGTCAAGGGTGGTACCATCATCGACTACGAGGGCTCTGTGCGTCTGCTTGAAATTGCCCAGGTGCCCAAGGAGCACGTCAACGAGTTCAAGTCGATCAAGAAGTTCAAGTACTTCAACACCAACAACATCTGGATGAACCTGGCGGCCATCAAGCGCGTGGTCGAGGCCAACGAGCTTGCCATGGAAATCATCCCCAACGGCAAGTCGATCCCTGCCGACAAGAAGGGCGAGGCCGACATCTCTGTGCTCCAGCTCGAGACTGCTGTCGGTGCGGCCATCAAGCACTTCAAGAACGCACATGGTGTCAACGTTCCCAGGAGACGATTCTTGCCCGTCAAGACATGCTCTGACCTCATGCTTGTCAAGTCTGACCTGTACACGCTGCAGCACGGTCAGCTGGTCATTGACCCCAACCGCTTCGGCCCTGCCCCCCTGATCAAGCTCGGCAGCGACTTCAAGAAGGTGTCGAGCTTCCAGTCGCGCATCCCCTCGATCCCCAAGATTGTCGAGCTCGACCATCTCACCATTACCGGCCCCGTCAACCTGGGCCGCGGCGTGACGCTCAAGGGCACCGTCATCATTGTGGCGACCGAGGGCTCGACGATCGACATTCCGCCGGGTTCCATCCTGGAGAACGTGGTTGTGCAGGGCTCGCTCAGGCTGCTTGAGCACTAGAGCAACCAAGCGGGTGTTTTGTTTGCGATTTGACATAGATTTTTGAAGAATAGGGGCCTTATTGGGGGCGACGGGTAGCGATGGATGGCAAAGCATTTGCATGGTCCTGGAGCGGATCGCGGCTATGGGCCAGCAGGCATCATCGCGTTTCAAAGGAGAAATGACTGGGGGCGACTGCGCCTCTGCGCTGCACAGGAGCCAGTCGCAAAAGTGGGTGGGGGGGGGGATGCTTGGGCTTGGGCTTGGGCGGCGTGGGCGTGGGCGTGGGCGTGGCTGGTGACATACTGACATCACCCGCGATAGGGCCGCAGGGCTGAGCTGGCGTGAGGTCAAAGGCATAGCAATCAGGCACCCGCCCTGGTCTTGGTCGCGTCTGGGGACAAGGCCGTTCGGGCTCCAGCGGCTACACGTGCACGCTAGACCGTCCGAGCTGACATGATCCGTCATCATGATCATCCCCCGCAATCATGCACATGCACTCGCACTCGCACTCGCACCCAGCCTGTCCAGCACCACACCAACACGCTCTTGAAGAAGACGATTATTGATTTTTATTCGCCCGTTATCCATTTTGTCTATCATGATGCGTGAATCATTGACGGAGCGTGACTATTACGCCCCCCGAATTACCACACATGTCCATGGCGCCTCTTCTGATATAAGCAGCAGCGGCTTCCCGGCGCCGTCGCGGTCGATACCATAACCTGCGCCGTTTGGGTTGCACCACAGCTGGGATCCACCGCACCACCTTCCAAGGCCTCAGCTCCGAACATTGTACCGAGGCGTTGCATACATATGCTCCAAATCATTGATAGCCGCTATTTCCACACTCGCACATGATGGCGCCCGAACCGACAGAGCAGCAGGACCACCAGGAAGAGCAGGCGGCGAACGCTACCAACGCCGACGCAGCGCATCGCGAAGCCTACGACTATTGGGGCTACCTGCTCAAGGAAGACAAATGCGGCACCCCGAAACTGGATCGCCTGCTGAAAGGCATTGCAGACGTCATTGTGAGTGCGCGAGCGAGCGCTCCCCTACCCGGGTGCTGATGGCCATGGACGGGTGCTGATGCATGTCACTGCAGAGCCACAAGTTTGAGCCCAACGACTCGCCTGATCTTACGCCCTCGCAAATCGCCGCTTGGTACCGTAGTGTTGGCGGCGACTACGATGTGTTATTTATGGAGACGCCGCCCTCTTCCATCGCATTCATATACCGTTCGTTGGGCGCATTCCATAGCCTGCAACCGGCGGCAGATGATGATGGGTATTCGAGCCCGACGATACCAGCCTTGAAAAAGCAAGGGTTTGTAACATGGCAGACGATCCAGCTGCTGCTGGGGCCAGAAGAGCACGTACCGTTTCTGCAAAGAGCAGTAGAACTGGATGACATTCCGGACCCAGAGACTGGCACCTTTTTTCCCAAGATTCTTCCCAAAGAATGCTTTCCCGACAGGCCCGATGACGCCATGGAAGCATGGTATCAAAATGTCGCTGCCAGACTTAAGAAGGAGGCAGAGGAAGAGGCGAGCCAAGGGAGCGCTGACGAGCCGAGACTGCGCAACTCTGCCGACTACGAGGCTTCATCAGCGGACGAGAAGCACGGCGCATACAGATATTTTGAAGACCCACTCTACCGCAGTGGGAGGCCGAGGCCTACTTTTATGCGTCATGTCATGAAACAGCCCCCACGTGTTCTTGACGATCGTGGCCGGGCAGTCACGTCAAGGGTGCGGCACATGCTGAACCCGCTGAATCCATTTGCTAGTAAGAAAAGGATGGTGCCAGGCCGGCACGAGAGCGATAGCTACTCGGACGAAGACGCAACACCCATGGCTGCCCCGCCCCAGACAGCACCCCGATATCGCGTGCACAAGCGCCCCAGTCCGCTGCGGCGCGAACCCTCGCTATCTACGACCGACTTGGACTCGGACTCTGACCCAGACCACTCGCCTCGACGCCGTACCCCCATACTACGTACGCACCGATCTCACGAGGCGCCTATAGCGCAGCAGGGCTACTTCCCCGCTCACCAGGAGGCGCGCCGATATTCGAACCAACACGATTCGCTTCGACCCGATGGACGCAGTTCTACGGCCACTTCGCCGCAGCCGGCTTATCGACCGACGACATCACCGCTGTTTGCGACCCAAGTGGCGCAGGCTCAACAGGAAGCGCGGAAATACTATGACCGCAGACCAGCCATGCCCCCGCGTACGAGCTACAGGCCGGTGCCTGCGCCACACGGCGGGGTGCGATGGAGTGGACCGGGCGTGCACCTGGTGAGCCCGCCTCGAGATGCTGAACCGGCCTATACGCGGGAGCGCGATCACCACCGCGAGCGAGAAGGGCTTGACCCTGGGGTTGGCAGCAGCGGGCGGTCACACCGACGCCACTCTGAAGATGTCGAGTATCCGCGGGAGCGCGAGCGCGAGCGTGAGCGTGACAGTCGGACGCGGAGCCACGACCGGGCGCGAGACGACTGGGACGATGTGGACTATGTGCATTCGAGAAATGGCAGCCGGGAGAGGGAGAGGGAGAGGGAGAGACACCGGGACCCACGGGTGCATAGGTATGTGTCCGGGGTGCAAGATGGAGCGCCTGGGCGGAAGTTTCCCGTTGTTAGTGGGCCTTCTTACTAAATCAATGCGTAGTGTTAGGGGCCAGATTGTGAGGCTCCTCAAAGATCTGTGAGGTAATGCAAGGCGAGGCCGGATGCAGGCAAGATTTCATGGTAAGCACGTCCATCTCATGGCGTCGAGGTGGAGGGGCCCGCAGCCTAGCCGTGGGGGGTGGAAGCGTCTGGACGGCGTGTGGCTGGGGCGCGGTGTGGCTGAGGCATCATGGCGTGGCGCAGGCAGGCTCAGCTCGACATGGGGGAGTGGATGGATGGTGACGGGGCGAGGCGGCCTGCAAGACGTCCACACACACGCATACAGTACATGCACACACGGTTACAGCGGACATGGAGGGCGAGGCGAGCACGCGTCTCGTACACAGACACGGCGTTTGAGCAACGCAGACGGTACAGGAGGGCACATTTGCTTGTTGCAGCAGAAGAAATCATGGTTGCACTTGTGCAGTCGAATGGTGCGGGTGACGACACTTGATTGGCGGGCGCGCGTGGCGTACTGACACATGGCCAGCGTGAATGGGCGTTGTGTCTGCACGCACACGTATATAGGCGATGCATTCATGCTCACAATGGCACGATGGCAATGGGTGCTTCGCGGACAGAGGCAGAGGTGGGCTGGCGAGGCGGGGTGGCGGTGGAGAGGGCCGTGGTTGGCGTAGCGGGACAGACCCTGGTCGGCCCAAGGAAGCCCATGTGCGCCATGCAGCGGTAGCGTAATAGCGTCATAGGTACCACTCGCACTTGGACGCGAAATCGGCGCCGCGCCCTACTGAATCGCGATGCCGCTTGCGTTTCAACAAGAATGCAAATGCACCGCGGCGGCGGCGGCGGCGGCGGAGGAGGAGGCCGAGCAATTAATACTACACACGCACAGAGTCTTGGTGCTCCGAGCCCGGCCGCATGGGGAGCTGGCAGAGTGGCTGTGCAGGCGCCAATGGAGCCTCTCCTTTGATGGATGGGGAAGGCCCACGGCTCACCCGAGCTCCTTGAACGCAACGCAACGCAACGCAACCCGCCCGTGAATGGCAGCGTGTGCTTGCGCGTCAGTCCCAGGCCCCCTCTGCCCACGCTCGCCTCAGCCGCTCCTGGTCACAACCAGGCAATACCTCGGTGTAAGTCTGCCTTAGTGCTCATCCGCCGCTGTAACGCTGCAGCATCGCTAAAGCATAGCTGCCGCCCGCGACCAGGCCAAGCTAACCCGCCAGACAGACAGCAGGTTTCCGCTCCCCTCAAGACCAGACACCTCCCGCCCGCTTCCACCTGTCCTCTTCCTCGCCTGCGAGCGCCCAATTGCGCGCGCTCTGTCCGTCGTGCAGCTGCCATATACCGCGAGCCGGTCGGACCTCCGCTCCACATTCCCGACATGGCCACCGAATCACGAGCATCCGAGCTGAAGCAGCAGGGCCTGCTCGATGCAGCAAAGGATCCCAACAGCTCCATCACGGCCCAGCAGGCGGAGCGTTCCATTGTGCAGCAGGCCCAGGCCGCCGGCAGCGCTGCCTTTCAATTCGACCCCAATGCCAGTCCAGAGGAGAAGCGGGCCCAGGCTCGATCGCGAGTCCCCCCGGGCTTCCACCACGAGCGAAACCCCAATGCAACAGCCCTGGTCACAGACACCGACGACAATGGCCCCAGCCAGTATGACCTGCCCACGCCCACCAAAGCCGGTGCTGTACTACCACCCGAAGCACCCAAAGAAAACGGTCACGCGCCCGGCCACTTCTTCGACGACGACGCGCGCTGGGAACGAGTCGGATGGGCGCCACGGTTCGGCATGCCGGGCTCGGAGATTCAGGAGGAGGAGCCCTCTCTGGCCGACCACCAGACGTGGCTGGAGGGCAGACTGGAGGACAAGTTCTTTGGTGACTGGTATCATAATACGGGCATCATCATCTTTGCCTGTCTGAGCTCGTGGGTTGTCGGTGTCCTGGGCGGTGGGCTGGGCTGGATCATGATATTCATCGCCGTCTGCGGAACCTACTATCGAACCTCGATTCGTCGCGTGCGCCGCAATGCGCGAGACGATCTCAATCGCGAAATGGCAAAGAACAAGCTGGAGACGGATACCGAGACCCTCGAGTGGATCAACAGCTTTCTGGTCAAGTTTTGGCCCATTTACGCCCCTGTCTTGTGTGACACCATTGTCGGCACTGTAGACCAGGTCCTCTCCACATCGACCCCAGCATTCCTCGACAGCCTGAAGATGAAGACATTCGTCCTCGGAACGAAGCCGCCGCGATTGGAGCACGTCAAAACGTACCCCAAGACCCAGGACGACATTGTGCTCATGGATTGGAAATTTAGCTTTACGCCCAACGACACGGCTGACCTCACCTCGAGGCAGATCAAGAACAAGATCAACCCCAAAGTCGTGCTTGAGATTCGCGTCGGCAAAGGCCTCGTTAGCAAAGGTCTAGACGTCATTGTCGAAGACATGGCCTTTTCCGGTCTCATGCGCCTCAAGTTCAAGCTGCAGCTGCCCTTTCCCCACATTGAAAAGGTCGAAATGTCCTTTTTGGACCGCCCCACCATTGATTATGTGTGCAAGCCCCTGGGCGGAGAAACATTTGGTTTTGACATCAACTTTATTCCCGGATTGGAAAGCTTCATTATGGAGCAGATCCATGCCAATTTGGGCCCCATGATGTACGACCCCAACGTTTTCCCCATTGAGATTGCCAAGATGTTGGCTGGCAACCCTGTCGATCAAGCGATTGGCGTTTTGCAAGTCCATTTCCACGGTGCACAGGGCCTCAAGAATCCCGACAAGTTCTCTGGTACCCCCGACCCATATGCCACTGTTTCCATCAACAACCGCAATGTGCTCGGACGTACCAAGACTGTTCATGAAAACCCTAACCCGAGATGGAATGAGACTGTCAACATCATCATCACATCGCTCAAAGACTCGCTCACCATCAACATCTTCGACTACAATGACATTCGAAAGGACAAGGATCTCGGCACCGCTACCTTTGCCCTGGAACAGCTCGAGGAGAATCCTGACAACGAAAATCTACAGCTTGAGGTCATGTCTGGCGGTCGAGCGCGGGGTCTGGTTACAGCCGACATTCGCTTCTTCCCGGTTCTCGAAGGCACTACACTGGAAGATGGCACCAAGGAGCCACCGCCAGAGTCGCGCACGGGTATCTGCAAGTTTACTGTAGAGCAGGCCAAGGACATGGACGGCAGCAAGAGCTTGATTGGACAACTGAGTCCATATGCAGTTCTCCTTCTCAACGGACACGAAGTCCACAAATCGCGTGTCATGAAGCGAACCAACCAACCCATCTGGCCAGATGCGACCAAGGAGATGCTCATTACTGACCGCAAGAAGGCCAAGCTGGGTCTTGTTGTCAAGGATGACCGCGACCTTGCAACTGATCCGATCCTTGGTACTTATCAAATTACGATTGACGACATGCTGGAACTGATGGCCAAGGGCCACGAATGGTTTAATCTTGCCGGTGCATCGAGTGGCCGTGTAAAGATGAAGCTCGACTGGAAACCGGTCGCGCTCAAGGGATCTGTGAATTCAAGTGGCTACCTGACGCCCATTGGTGTCATGAGACTGCACTTCCAGAGCGCTCGTGAGCTGCGCAACCTTGAGGCGCTCGGCAAGTCGGACCCATATGTCCGCGTTCTGCTGTCTGGTATCGAAAAGGGACGTACTGTCGTGTTCAAGAACAATCTGAACCCAGACTGGGACGAGGTCATCTACGTGCCTGTCCACACTCCCCGCGAGAAGCTTACACTGGAAGTCATGGACGAGGAAACTCTTGGCAAAGATCGCCCATTGGGACACATTGAGCTTTTGGCTGGCGATTATATCACGCAAGATACGAATGGCGAATATCTTGTCTATGAACAAAAGCAGCCCGTGGCAGCACCTTTGAGGTTGAGTGGGCACACTCAATCCAAGGGTACGCTAAACTACACTTGCTCCTTCTACCCTACCTACCCGACCTGGGATCCCGAGGAAGACGAAGAAGAAGAGAAGAAGGAGGTTGCAACCAATGGCAGTACCCGCCCTCCGTCTGAAGCCTCCAAGACCAGTCATCAGCGTGTTACATCTGGCTCATCTGCCATCAGCAGAGCAGATACCGTCGGAACTATTTCTTCGCTCAAGTCGAGCGAGAAGGACATGATCAAGGAGCTTGAGAATAATGAGCAAAGACAGGAAGAGGCTGTTGAACAAAAGAAGGAGATTGAGAAATTGAGGCTTACCCAGGACAACTTGCAGCAGTATGGTAGGTTGCGCGGCCATTGTGGGAATGAGGAATTGGGCTGGCTGAGTTGGTCGCCCCGACCGCAGCCCCGTATCCTGTATTCTTACAATTTTAGATGACTTTACTGACGTTTGCAGAATCCGGTTTGCTGGTATTCAAGCTCATTGATGGCGAGTTTGCTCGGACTGGCGCTCACGTCGATGTTATTATGGATGACATGGCATATGCCAGCTATTCCAGCACCAAGATCAGGAGTAACAAGATGGTCTTCAACGATGGTATGGAAAAAAAGATGTTCTTATTGCACGATGCTGACACGACGTAGTTGGAGATACCATGATTCGAGAACTCGACTTTTCCAGGATCACTCTCCGTATCATTGAGCATGTTGATAACGACGGTGAGGACCATGGCGATCACGTTGTCGCCAAGTTGACCGGAAATACTATCGATACGTTGCGAAGAGCTTTGGTAAGTCTCTACAAGCTCGATACAGGATGCGTACTGACTGCTTAGTACACGCCTACCCAATTCACTCTGAAAGACAAGAACGGGCGTGAGAACAAGATTACGGTCCTGCTCAAGTACATTCCTGTCAAGATGCGTCTCGATCCTAGCGAGTCTTTCAACAACCAGGGTACTCTTCGAGTAGATGTGCTTGATGCAGCGGATCTGCCTGCAGCTGACCGCAACGGCTTCTCGGATCCTTACTGCAAATTCATACTCAACGACAAAGAGGTGTACAAGACGAAGACGCAGAAGAAGACACTCCACCCTGCCTGGAACGAGTATTTTGAAGTGCCAGTACGAAGCCGGACAGCAGCCGATTTTCTCGTCAACGTCTTTGATTGGGACTTTGGTGACAAGGCCGATTTCCTCGGCAGGGCCAACATCAACCTGGAGATTTTGGAGCCCTTCCAGCAGCAAGAAGTCACGCTCGCACTGGACGGAAAGTCTGGTGCCATTCGTCTACGCATGCTGTTCAAACCAGACTATGTCATGCGCTCTCGCCAGGGCTCAAGTACCTTTTCTGGCACCTTTGCAGTTCCAGGCAAGGTGATTGGTGCTCCTGTAAAGGGGGTCGGTAAGGGTGCTGCTTTTGTGGGCGGTAATGTCGTTCGTGCAGGAACCTTCCTCGGCCGTGGTTTCAAGCGTAGAAAGTCTCGTGGTGAAGCTGGTGGCGACGACGAACCCGAGCGTCCAGACACTGCTGACCGGCCATCGGCTGACACGCCCATCATCTCCATTGAAGGCGAGCCCAACACACCACCAAGAGAGAGCACAAACCATAACAGGCATCGTTCTCTGGGTGCACAGAGTTTCTCAAGCCGCTACGGTGACGGCATTGGCGGGGCCGAGCACGGCACAGCCAGCATTACCGTTCTAAGCGCTGACGGCTTCCCTCCAAACACCAACCTCCGAGCACACATCCAACTTGGCAAGAAGGAGATTCACAAGACAGATCACATCAAAGCCCCTCAAGGCTCTGTGGTATTTAACCCGTCTGAAGAAACCTTCAAGGCGCAATGTACCGCCGACGCCTTTTTCAAGATCATCGTCAAAGACCACTCCAAGTTTGGCCGCGACGAGGAACTCGGCGATGCCCAATTTACCGTCTCCGACCAGGGCAGTGGTAGCGAGCAAAACGTGGGCGTGGGCAGGGGCATGGTCACACTCCGCACTAGCTTCCAACCAGGCGATGCCACCAGTCAGCACGGCAGCGTCAGCCCACGACCCAGCAACAAGGAAAAGCGAGGCGGGCTGCTAAGGAGAGACCGGAGTACGACGCCTGCTTAGAAAGCACCTCATCGACTCTACCGGAAGAAAAGCTTGATATCTGGTGATGCCAGAGACGGAGACGAAGAAGTAAAGACTCTGAATGAGCAGGGAAGCACACACACCTTGTCGCTGCGGAATTGGATCGACAATGTCGAGGCCGGGAGACGGAGTTTTGTGCTTTGATTTTGTAGTCGTGCAAAGAGGAAATAAGGAATGGGATAGATGGATGGAATTTCTTTTTTTCCTTCTTCTTCTTCTTCTTCTTCCTCTCTCTACATCATCCGGCTAGGGTAGGAAAAAGCCGGGATGCTTTTTTTCCGTTTTTCCTCCCCTCTCTTCCTTGCTTCTCTTCCTTCCTATGATTGGTGGTGGTGGTGGTGGTCATGGTGTGGTGGTCACTTTGGCTCACTTCCCCCTCCCCTTGGCCCCCCCCTTTTTTTTCCGACCCAGCTTCTTGTACCTTGTAGTATTAATTTCTAAATTCTTTCCTTTTGCTCACCTCGTCTGTTTGTGTTGTTGCTATTGATGTTTTTTTAGTGATATCACGTAGGTGGTGTAGTGTAATCTAATGTATGGCATCATGTACCTGCGTGGGGTAGTCGGTACGTAGGTAGGTATGTAGGTAGGTAGTGGGTACATATTTCCCAAGTCTTGGTCTTAGTCTTGGTCTCGGTCTTAGGCTTAATATTAGTTTCAGTCTTTGACTCGTTCACACACACCTGCTAAATTCACATGTTCTTGCTTGTATGTACATCTTTCCTTACACACGCGCACGCATACATATGTGCATATATCTTAGTATGTTGAACCGTGCATGGATAGGAGTCTCTGCTTTGAAATGTATATAGCTGCGTAGATAGTCTTCTTCCTTGCTCCCTTCATTCTGTCGCCCATTGTCAAGGGCAAAGACATATTGAGTGTGCGTACTCAAGCGCGTCACGCTAGCTATCTGTATACACAGATCAGTACATGTACAGCAAGTTTACCTAGTGAATTGGATAAATCACACATTCTACATACAATGATCACGTCTAATCTCACTCTGCATATCGAATATAAACTATGCATATTACCATCTCGCTTGTCAACGTGAAAATGTATCTTTGGTGCTGTGTGTAGGGCGCCATCAAAATTAATTGCGTAGACGAAGATGTTGCTGCGAGTATTGATTAAGGGAAGTGTGTGTTATATACAAGTAGTTCTGGTGGATTGAGTTGCCATGGAAATGAATCTGGCCGTGTAATAAAACTAGAATTGGATAGAACAAGGAAGAAAAGAATGAAGAGAGGTACGATGAAAAGAGATACGAAGAAATGAAAAAGGACTGAGTAGAGGAAGAAAAAAGATGGTGAGATCAGCATAAAAGGTCAGAGAGTAGAAATATGCATATCGAGATAGGGCAGGGGGAGAGGATCTAATATTCGCAGACTAGATCTAGTATGTCTTTCGTATGCTCGTCAAGGTTGTATCGGTCTGCTTGCGTAGAGGGATGTTTCGACAGGACTGTTTTATTGATTTGATGTCTGAAACAAGGTTGTATATAGCAGTAGTACGTACTGCCCAAACATGAAAAGGCTGGAGGTAACTGGGGACCACGAGAGTCTGTTTCGTCCAAGGGAGAAGAGGGCATGAGACTTTTATCAAGTGGTTGATTGACTAATTGGTTGATTGTTGGAGAGACAATGTTAGTCTAATGACGGGGATAATGTGTGCTAGCTGCAAAGTCTCTTGAGTGTGCAGTAGTGAACATGGTCGTGATACGAGGAAGGCGGTTTGGTGGAGAGAGGAGAAAGAACTCGGATAGGATATGCGTTATGCAGGTTGCAAAAAAAAATAAGAATCCTAGTCCTTTTTCTGTGATACGATAGGTGTTTTTGATCTTGGAAGTATTATGTATGTGTAATGCGAAGGATATGCTGTCTTATGTCTTGGTAACAGGAGAGGAGTATCATGTTCGTGGGTCTTGACACACACGACTGTTCACCACATGCCATAATTAGAATCAAGTGATGAGTGAGGTTTCTCCAGGCTGGTCAGTGCGAGTAACTATACCGATGACGTACAGAGGTGAAGTGAATGTGAAAACACAAGAACACGTTTGCTTAATCCGCTCTGTGACCTCGCTAGGCTGCAAGTCTTGCCGCGCAAACAACCTCTCCCTGTTTGCTGAAATTGCGTCTACTTCAACTCGCACCCTCAACTCTACTCACCGACTCAATCCAATCCGACCAGAAATATGCCGACATCGTCAAGAACAGAGCCGCCTGGAAATCTTGACCTCGAGTGGGCTAGTCGGGAGCTCATCCCGTTCCTAGAGCTCGTGTTTGGCGAGCAATATGGGCGGGAGAAGAGGCCGACATCTCATTGGGTCCATATGGTGCTCTTCGCTCGATTCAAGCTAGACCGGATTGTGAGTATCCTTCGCACTGTTGATTTGACGGACGTACTCCAGGCCCATCGCCCGTTGCTCATGTATCCGAGTGGCGGAGGTGGTATGTTTGGAATACACCGGATTACCTGACCTGTATGCTGAGTTCACGTCGCAGCCTTTCTACGAAGACTTTCCATCCACCATCGAACGACTGCGCTTGTGTCTCGTCAACCCGGATATCCTAACGCCATCTGAGCGGACCAAGTTCACGCGCGTCATCAAACAGGGTGAGCAGTTGTGTATCCGCATCTTTGTTCGACATGCGATCCGACATGGAACATACGATCTGTACTCGCTAGGGCCAGACGCAAGCCCGGATTTCCCACGACCAGGAAAGACTGATGGCGATTCCCAACCTAAGCGCAAGTTTCCCAACTCGCAGCATGTGGCAGCGATGGACGCCCTGCGGAACCAGCTCAACGGTACCAGCATTAGTGATAAGGAGGGGGAAACAGACAAGAAGAGGAACAACGCCGAACATGGCAGTGATCCTGGCCATCCTAGGCACCGTCGTAACGGTCTTGGGGTGCAGTCAGGTAGACCACCACATGCTATTGGTGGCTACAACGTTCCTTCGGGTTATGTTCCTAATGCACCTCACACAGGTCGTATTCCGTCGAGAACACCGATGACTTGGTCGCAGTATGATTCAGGATCAATGAGTGGGTACCATCAGCCTTACGGCCCATACACAGGTTCGTACGGCATGTATGGACCCCATATCGCTGCGCCAATGCAGATGGACATGCCGCAGTACCAGCAGCAAGTTTTTCCACACATGCAAAACCACAATGGCGGCGATCCTTCCTCTTACCAATGGACCTATGGGGCGTGGACCGGCTACCAAATGCCATATCAACTGCCTCAAGCCAACTCTTTTCCATCGGCGACGGGCACCAACTACGCGGCCCAACCACTGCAAGCGCCGGCCCTGAACCAACAAGCATGGCATCCTCGATTGCCCAGGCAGGTTTATGGTGCTACCGCGCCGGGACAAGAACAAGATGCAGTGCATGGATTAGGTGCACCTGCTCACGTGTCGCATCCCAACATGCACATGCGAGATTTCACCCAAGGTACGGCCTCCCAGAGTATCCAAAAATGGAGACTACTGACCCACTCTAGAACATGCACGGAGAATGTGATCATCTCCCGGGAGGCGATCTCGCAAGCAACAGGATTCGGTGAGCCCGACCAAAGGAAAGATAAGACGCCTTGCAGGACGTGGTGGCAACTGCATATTGGTAATGCTTTGCGATGGCAGATGTATGTGTAAAGATCTCGATCCATTGGCATCGGCCGGGCGGATTGATGGTGTGAAGGAATGGTCGTGGTAGTTGTATGCTGCAATCTGTCCTCAGTCTGCGCTCCACCTGAGTGTGCCGCACTCAGCGCATGGTTAGAACTCTCTGTCCCTGTTGCTCTTCCTGATACACTGGTTAGCCATCATAACCGCGCCCCATTGATTGTCTTCCTGCGCGTAGTCAATTGTAGAAGGAGGTTTGGGATAATCAAACGCTTATCCTGACCGTGCCACCACCAAGCCCTTGGCCTGCGCACTCACGAGAGCTTCCGTCCAGTGAATGGTTGTGTAATCGGTGGGCCCGGAGGCTAAGGCGGAATGGGGAGGTGACAAGAGGAAGAGATGGGGAGCGACTTGGCACGTCGGGTGGGCTCCTGGGGAAGCTTTGACTGGTGTTATCTTTTTTCCGCTTAGCACTTCTTGGCACATCTTTTTCGAACGTTCCGCCGCACCACCTTGTTGCCCAGCCTTTGCGCATTCCTATCTTATCATTATCAAGGGGTCTCCCGTGGTCTTGGAATGCCTTCAACAGCGCGCTTAATGGCGGCAAGACGCCTAGCACGCTTTGCGGGGATCCTTCGACCGAACTAGCCAAGATCCTATGGGTCTGGAGTGTGGTTTTCAGGTGTAACGGTAACGATAACACGGCCTATGAGCGAACGGGAGGCAAGTTTGGTGGTGGATGCTTTGATAGCCGAGTTCCATTCACGTGGAACTCTTGTTCAATGGCTGGAAGAGCAGCTTTGCTTGTAACTATATATGAAGAGGGCCATTTACCCAGCCTCGCCCATTTGAAATTCAAATCCATTGCCTTTCTCAATTGATTTGCCTCCTGCGCCATCGATAGGGTTGCGCGAGTACAGTTCGCGAGCTCTGCGCCTTTTGTGATTGGCTTTTCTCAGGCAGACCAGATACCGGTCTGTCGCACAGCACAATGGCGGCCAACGCAGATGTCAAGGCATCTCTTGAAATTACCAAGGGAGCCACTTTGACCACCGATCCTGTTCCTCTGGATGTCAGCTCTACCTCATCCTACGACGACAACAACAATCTGTTGGGACCCGCTCCCACTGAGGAAGAATGGGCGACTCTTCTTAGGGTCCCTGGTAGGATCCCATGGCAGGCCTGGACTGTAGCTGTTGTTGAGTTTGTCGAGCGGTTCAGTTACTACGGTACCAGCGCTGTCTTCGTGAGTAAGTTGGGCGCAAGTCACGTGCACAAAAGTCACGTGCGCTGACTCTCACTGACCGCACTCGATAGACTTTATCCAAAAGCCACTTCCCCCCGGCTCCAAAACCGGTGCCGGCTTCCTCAAAAAACCTGGCTCTGGTGCTCTCGACATGGGTCAGCGCGCATCGACTGGTTTAACTACCTTTAACAATTTTTGGTCATACCTAACGCCCCTCGCCGGTGCCTGGCTGGCTGACGAGTACTGGGGACGCTACAAAACCATCCAGTACTCCAACATTGTTGCAATCATCGGCCATATCATCCTGATTATGGCTGCTATCCCTCAGGTCATCGTTAAGCCGAACGCTGCCATTGCCATCTTCTCCGTCGGCCTCGTCATCATGGGCATCGGCACTGGAGGATTCAAAAGCAATATCTCGCCCTTAATTGCCGAGCAATACAAGGACCAAAAAGCTTACGTTCGCGTGCGCAAGGACGGCAAAAAGGAGATTGTAGACCCGCCCACAACGACCGCCAGGATCTACATATACTTCTACTTTTTGATCAACTGCGGCTCTATCTGTGGATCCCTCGCAATGGTCTACGCTGAACATTTCTGCGGGTTGGAACTTCCCATCATTTAAGCCCTCAGAAAGTTGTGCTAACTCGAAATAAGGTTCTGGTTGAGTTTCACACTTCCTACGATCTGCTACCTACTATGTCCAGCGATCCTCATCGCAATGAAAAAGCACTACAAGCTCTCTCCACCAACAGGATCCGTCATGGGGAAAGCATTTAAACTCATAAGACTTGCTATCAAACACTCCCCACACAAGAATACGTTTAAGGATGATGGTTTCTGGGAGAGGGTTAAGCCCAGTGCTCTCCGTGCGAACAACAAACCCATTCCGGACTGGATGACCTTCGACGACGCATGGGTAGATGAAGTAAAAAGGGGCATTCTAGCATGCAAAGTGTTTCTTTGGTTTCCCGTTTATTGGCTAGCGTATTAAAATCCTCCTTTGAAAGATATTATATAATGCTAACTACGTGCAGATATAACCAAATGACGGGTAATCTTGTCTCCCAGGCCAATACCATGAATTTGGGCAAGGTACCGAACGACATCGTTTCGAAGCTGAATCCCCTATTCATTATTATCCTAATTCCGATTATGGACTTCATCATTTACCCTGGACTCCGAAAGGCAGGCATATTCCTTTCGCCAATCAAGAAAATTACGCTCGGATTTGCGCTCAGCTCTTTCGCCATGGTATCAGCATGCGTTACCCAGTATTACATTTACAAAATGTCACCATGCGGAAACAACATCAATGCACTCAGCAAAGAGCGCGACGACTGCAATGCTGACATTACCGTCTGGGTCCAAGTCGTTCCATATGGGTTGATCGGATTCTCCGAGATTATGGCATCCATCACCAAGCTTGAGTACGCGTACACCAAAGCTCCCAACAATATGAAGTCCACAGTCCAGGCTATCGCTCTATCAACTTCTGCAGTTTCGTCTGCACTGGGTCAAGCTTTTGTCGGTTTGTCCGAAGATCCCCTCCTGGTCTGGAACTATGGCTCCATCGCTGTTATTGCACTGGCGGGCGGTATTGGCTTCTACCTCACATTCCGCAAGGCAGATGCCCAGGAAGACGCCATGAACAACATAAAGGAGAGCACATACGTTGGTGGAGGAGAAGGTGGCGATGTCGAGAGCGTCAGTGTGAGGAACGAAAAGAATTAGAAAGGTGCTTCCTGGATGGAATTCGGAATCATCGTATAGTAATGAGATAGCAGTGGTTAAAATACAATGTAATCCTACCTGATACTTTCATTGGATACCTGGATATTCCCAGATTCCTCTAACCCGTCAGCACGTATGTATGGATATGGTGCGAGTATCCTACAGGTATTCCCTGTTGCAACCATATGATCAATTGCTATTCACTCTATTCCTATCCCTAGTATAGCGGCAGCATGTTGAAAACCGGTCCATGGCAGGACACGAAAAAAGTACGCAGGGCTCTTTCGCATCCCACTTAGTTCTTTGAAGAATGATAGCCGAAACCTTCGTCACCGAGATTGTACCTGTAGGTTGTGAATAACCAATAACGATAGGCTCATAATGTACTCACCTCCACTTCTCCTTCTGGCTCAGCTCATAGCAGAAGATGTTGACCTCTTATCATCAAAGCAGAGCCGAATCTTAAGCTCGGCTTCTTGCCAAAGGGTGAGCGACCGCCAAGCACGTCGTCAATCAGCAGTGATGGATCGCGCGCCCGAACAGATCACGCCTCATTGTCCGTCCAATGCATCTAGCTTCATAGACGTCATTCGTGACCACAATCGTCTCCTTGCCAATACTGGACTGCTCGTCCGATTTTCAGCTTTTTCCGCGACGATCTGGAGTAGCAATGTGCAGACCTTATGCCGGCCTTCTGGCATGTTTGAAGCTGTGGGAGATATATTTGGTAGTCCATCCCGTGACCATGCGCCAACCTGATTCCACGTGAAGTGCCCGACTGATGGAGAATATAGGCCAAGATACATGCCGCCTATTACGGTCTCCAAACTACATTCTGTTGGCGGTGGTGACCGGAAGGCTGAATGTGTACGGGTAGGCTTGGTTATACTATGGCTTTGTGAGCTTTTTGTACCAAGTGCTCTTCTTGCAGATTCTACTCACTTGTTGTCGTTGTCGACCCAGTTCAGCGAGATGACAGGTCGTTGCGATAGGGGAAGATAAAGTTGTAGAAAGTGCAGTCTGTATATATGTCGAAGGCCCATTCGGAGCCTTGGAGCCCTTAGCAGAATGGTGCTAGGTCTGTATATTATGTAGCTGCCCCGAGGTGGAGCTTCAATTAACAATATATACTTCACACTCTTCAATAAAAGTGTTGTATCAAAGGCTGCAGGTGAGGGGATATGTAGTGGTAAATAGGTTGAGTCTAAAGCGATCAAATTTTCAGGACCCTCTTTTATTTCTTTACATCAACTGGAAATCGGTTTATTTGTGTTCACGGGGCTTCGCTTGATGAGTGAAAGTACAAAGCTTAGCGTATGGCCTTTCACTATTTGCTTGGGCACGCTGTGATGCGATTACTTGCCAATCCCGTACTTGAAAGGCGTTGAGATCTCTATCTCTCAGTTCAAACGTCTGTCAGATGATTGTATACTTGTAGATTTACGTTTGATTGCCTCCACAGATGGAAGTGAATACATTGGTGCAGGGCTTTTTCTGGACAATAACTATTCATTTTAGATATACATGAAATGAAAGCAAGAGAGAGGTCTTCAAAAGCGCACATCAGTATGGGGGTATTGATTGTAGTACCATCAAACTACTGTGCTAGCTCAAATGTGCCTCACCAAGCCAGAGATTTGATTGTCTGGAAGTTGAAATTGTTGCCGTCCTATCCATGCCGCTATTATTCTATGACGTGATAGAAAACAAAGTTCTTTGTGCTTCCATAGAGTCACTAGTGAAAATAGTGGAAAGAAATTCGGTGAAGCAACCCACTTGCTAGTTCTGGTGAGGTAACGTGGGTATAGCCGCGGGTCTGTTTGCACCTGCGCGTCTTAGACTGTCAGGCGAGGTGTTACAAAGCTTGGCACACAGCCTACAGCCTACTCCTACTTTCGCTCGCCGTTCGATTCCAAACTTTCTAGATTCAACTTAATTCAAGGAAAAGTCATCAGTCGGATATGTCTATGCAACCCGTAACATTCTCTTTCAAAGACCCGCATGGTAACCGGCTCTATAAAGAGCAGTACGAACACGCAGGCACTCTCTACGACGAGGGTCGCGATGACGAATGTCTGGAAGCAGCAAAATACAACTTGACGTAAGTGCACGGCATCTCAGAAATCCTGATCGCTTTTTTTACAGCTAACTGTTTTTTGGTCATGTTAGGGATCCTACCCTCCCTCCTTACTATCGAAGCAAGGACTATATTCTCATCGTATATGCCGTGAAAAGCTGGACTGCCGCAGAACCGTACCTGGACAAGGCTAAGGAAGAGTATGCTAAGTGTCGTACTTGGGCAGCAAGGCTGGAGGATGAAGATGACCTTCGTGTGCTAGAAAAGATACGACAGGAACTGGAGCGGTTTGAAGACGCCAGGAGGGAAGATCTTGAAGGCCCTGTATTCGGACCCGCCACCGACGCAGAATACGATGAGCACGAAGGGAGGGGTAGAGAGATGCACGGAATTGTCGACGATGACGAAATTATGGAGGATGATAAACATGACGAGCCTGGACATCACTGTGAAGGCCCGGTTGAGCTTGCTCAAGTCGAGAAGGAGGACGAAGGGAACGTGGAACATCTCAATCTTCCCATTCACTCTAAAAACAAGGCTACCAACACATCAAACGCCAACGGCACCGCAGTTGCTGAAGACGCCACTGCAACTCTCACGGCTCATGGAAACGAAAATACGTAGCTGCGCCGCAAAAGGAGCTGAAGCTTCAGTAGGAGTGAGGTCGTGAACGTGCACGTTTTCACCGGGTCTCTGGGCAGAAGCGATGGCGCAGCTCTCAAGCGCAATCGGGCTATGGATGGATAGAGGGCAGTGAACATGCAGGTAGTCCAGGACAGCTCAGCTGCTTTATCATAGCTTAGCAAGATGCTGGTACTGTAACTACATATCATGGCATAGTAGATGCACAGGATTGATTTCGGGTTTGGTATCAAGAGGATAGCTATCAAAGGTAGAGAAAATTGAACGATTCCTACTGGAAACCCTTGCTGTGCTGTTGTTTCCTACTCCCATTGATTGCGCTTTTAAATGACATGATGAAAACACGATCTCTCCCTTGTATGTCGAGTCTCAGAGAAAGTTCGAAAAGGTTGGTAAGTCATGGCCAATCCTTTGGTCGGAAGATGTGACACTGGGTTGGAACCGATACCGTATTCTTTATTAGTACACCAGATAATCCTTTCAAATAAATCACCATGCGCTGAATCAACAATTTACATTTGTGAAAGCTTGGTAACAACGCATTTGCTCTCATATATAACCACACTGAAACCAAAACATCAACACCTAATCGCTCCACAAACTCCCCCCAACCCATTTCCAAATAATGTTCCTTACCAAAAGCCGCCCAAATACACAACTTACTCCGTCCTCTTCCACCCCCCAGCCGGTGGCTGCCCCGGAACAGTCTGGCCACAGCAACATCCATTGTTCACGCACTGGCATGCTCCCGTGAAACCCTGTTCCCAGAGTCAGCCAACCAATCATAAACTTCACCTTACAATCCATCCAGATAAATACCGCTGGGCAGGAATGATAAGAGGGAAGCCAAAAAAACTACACCTACATTACACGGACACTCGACGCAAGCAATGTGAATTGTGCCTTCAGCATCGCTGTCTGCGCGGGTAGCTAGAGTTTTGAAGGAGCGGTTGAGAGAAATCTACGGGGATGCCGATTAGCCCAGTTACTGGCGGGAGTGAGGTGTTGGGATCAGGGAAAGACGGATAAGACGTACGGCGCCTGGTGCTGCCAGAACGGTGGCTGTGTAGATTGATGTTGTAAGGAGGAGGAAGAACTTCATTGTGGGTGATATTAATTTCCTATCGTATCTGGTTTGAATGATACTGTGTGTTGAGGAGCGTAGACTTGAAGATGTGCTGTCTGATGCCTTTGTACAGGTTGATGCTACACTTATTATTATTATTGTTCCATTAGAGTCTAGTGAGCTCGAGGCTATGTAAGACTTTGGCCGAGGCCGTTTACTAACTAG
>NW_007360025.1:127097-141903 GCF_000359705.1 Exserohilum turcica Et28A | reverse complement strand
AGAATACCGACAATACCCCCTCTAGCACCTTAACGAGAGGGCTGCACACATTAGAGGTGGCGTAAATCGGTTTCTCGCGACGTGTTACCCCTATATCTGATAGAAAATTGACGAGTTTTGATGAAAGATTTCTGCTTAAAAGTTGGTGTGTGTGATGCTACACTTATATACACGCTCCATCTCACAACAGCTACAACAACTGCAGCTGTACGACCGTTTCCAACCCATGTGGCAGCATCTAGTCCTCTACCCGGTATAGTCATGTTGCATTGATATATTGGAGGTGGGCCAAGTGTGTGATGCTGGCATCAGATTTCCCCTCTGGTAACCACTCAGCTGTTGGATCACTTCTGTACCGTCAAACTTTGCAACTTACTGGTTGGATAAAGCGCTTCCAGGAAGACCGCGCTGCACGCTGTCATCCATGGCTTTTGCAATGTAGCTGACCACCCTGGCAATCTCACGCTGTTGGGTGAGCTTGAGAGTGCCAATGACTCTCGGGGGCCATTGATTCAGAAGCAGCAATGAGGCAGTGTAGTATGTGCAGCGGAGAAAATCATGGTTAAGAAACAATTTCCATTCGTGAGAATCATGCGAGGACTAGGGTCTTTGTCTCAAGTTGCTGCAATCCTTCGGTGGAAACTCCAAAATGCCGAGGGACTTTGTTTTCTCACGGCCACAATCCCCATCTGCGATAGACCACATTGAGCTACTGTCAGTACACCCTATTTTCCATAATGCTGACAAGACAAAAGATTTGTAGGCCATGTCTCACTCTCTAGTCCAATTCATTCTAGAGTAGTCGTTCAGCTGCAGGGCGTAGGCCACTCGACATGCACGACTGCGCCACACGTCTGCATATACCTGCAGCAAGACCAATAATGTACCGCAAGGCAGAAAATCGGGGATTATCCCAGAGTCTATCCCCGAGAAACCATACATCATCCAGTTCGGTCATGACATGATGCTGTAGTGTTGTGTATTCGCTCCGAGGTTGCCTGGGGCCAGAATGTCAGCGCTATCTACGCCCCGGATTACGGGAGATAGCAGGGAGGAATAGGTAGCGAGGCCGGGGAACAAGGATAATTATTGTATTTGAATGTGGTAAATGTGGCTGAGACATGCTGAGTCGGCTTTCCCAATTAGTGTGACATGCATGCAAAGCGTGGACGAGCCAACTTATTGGCAACAGTAAGGTTCAAGTCTTGGCGTTTGCCTAGAGTAGGCGTTCATTTCTAGTTATTAGTAAATCAACAATTTCTTCACTCAAATGAGGAATCGGATCTATTACCAAATATTCATTGACGATTCTTCTAGTCATTCATACTAGAAATCTAGGTAAGCGCCTGCTATTCTTCATCCTCATCCCCATCCTTGTCCTCACCCCTATCCCCGTCCCCATCCCCATCGCCGTTCTCGTCCTCATCCTCATCTTCGTCCCCGTCCTCGTCCTCATCCTCACCTTCGTCTTTGTCCTCTTCCTCTTCCTCTTCCTCTACCGCTTCCTCATGCAACCTGACAAACCGATACATTGTCCGCAAGGTATCAACATACGTAGAGTCTGGAACGGGATCGTGTCTGGCAACCATGTCGAACCCAACCCAGTTACGGCTCTGAAAAAGGGTGTTCATATCGCTCCAAACCTTGGGTGCGAAGACATGGCCATTGACTTTGATTATTTTGAATTCGGGGTCAACATCAGTGTCCAGTCGAAAGGTGTGGAGACCTCGCATCCCAGCCAGTAGTCGAACAATGTATCCCTAAATATCAATCTTCCAACTTTGACTTATTTGCGCTTGGTTTGGCACATGGTGCAGACGTTCCAATACGCTCGGTAAATTTGGATTTCTTACAACTCTCTTCCAGAACCAGAGATAACGATAGGTCGCCCTCTGTGGCCATGTAAAAGCGGGATCCTCTGGGCTAATGTCAAGGTCATCATACCATATGATGCGAATTGAGCGAATGCTCTGCAACCGTTTGGGCAGTATTGCAGCGCTAAACATCAGTAGAGAAACCCAGTCGTCGAAAATGAATACTGGCTGTGTGTAAAGCAGTTGGATCATTTCTACATATCTTGAAACTAAGAGTCAGCATGTCAAACTTGTCTGAATTGAGTGCAGAGGGAGGGCAAGATTACACTTTTCTGCAACTGCGGATGTAGCCAAAGAAATCCAAGCCAATGTTTGTAACAAAACAGGTGTTGCCGGGTCCTTCATTGACATTTATGCATTCGAGTTCCGCATGTCCGTCAATGTAGTCCCCTGAACTGTATTTTTGGTTTCTACAAACCGCCGAACAAATTTCACCTCCGTAATTGCCAATATGTATTTCGGTGCTTTCATTGACCAGTTCTCTGTGTATCGCGGCCCGTAGTTCGGCAGGCAGCTGAAGCAGCCGGGACTGGAGTTGTGGTGCGTGCCTTGGCCCTTGGGTAAAGGACAACGAGCGTGGTCTGCTTCGTGGCAATGGCGGTAGCTCATGAGCGGACCGCCAACCATCTGACCAGCGATGGATGAAATCTGAGTAGGATAAAGTTGCGTTTGTGAGGTAAGGACTGAAAGTGATAACGCGTCGATAAGGTCGCATGGCGCGCTGAGAAAGTAGTTGAACACTAGACTGCTGAGTAATAGATGGATTGGCGACGTAGTTTAAAGATTTGTGACGCCAGCAGTGTTGCGCAAAGTCAGCGAAGAGTGGTGGAATGAGGATGGGTGCCGAGTAAAGCGGGGCAGTGCTGTGAAGGTCGGTTACATGCGTGTGGTCGGTCTTTCAGCCCTGGGTGTCCTTGCGGATGCGCTTTCTTCTTTGGCGATGTTGAGGTAGCAGCAAGACAGCACATGCTCTGACCTAAACTAGCAGCCATGGTTTTGAGGTTGCGCCTCCAACGTGTTTGGTGGCCTAGGATGCGATGTCAAAGGAGACGGTTGTGGGTGATGAGTGAGGGAGAGCTCGCCATGCCCTCTTGCACATGTGTAGCTGACTCATATCGATTGGCGTTATGCTATGTTATTTTTGTGCCCTTGAAATATTGGAAACTCTGGCGTCTTGGGAACGTTAATATTGTATGTTTGCAGTGTACGATGACCTTGGGTTAGGCGCTTACAAAGATGGCACGACGTCATCGTTACGCAGCCAATGACAAAGAGTGAGCAATCCAAGCTGCGAAAACACGTCGTATGCATAGTCATGCCAGCCTCTGAGGTTGAAAAAGCCCCGGATCAAGCCGGACACGACGACCAGCCATGTCTACAGCCAGAATCACGCTCCCGCAATCGTCCGGCACCCTTGGACTGGCTCGCAAATGAAAGTTGAGGGGCTTTAATAAGACAAGAGCAAGGCAGCGTTGGCCTATCGTACGGCGAAGCCCAATACGATACCGGATGAGTTCGGGCACACGTAGCGTCTTTCCAAGGCACAGCACTATATAGTCTGCGTCTCGCAGGCAACAAGGCTGCTACTCCAACCAGCAGAAATCCTCTCAAGTGACTGTACAGACCGACAGTCACATAGCACACCGACATCACGCATTTTTCCAGACACTTCGTGAACATATCGTCTGATATGGAACAGCAAAAGACTGAAAAATTTGAACACCTGCCCCTTTCAACCTCTGGGCCCCAGGAGACTACCTTGACGGTGCGCAAGCGTACAATATACTATTGCAGTCGCGGCACTAACATTTGAGCAGGGCAACGCGCTTCTTCGAACACCCTACTTCAACAAAGGCTCAGCATTCACCAAAGAAGAGCGCGACACCTTCAAGCTCCATGGCCTGCTTCCGTCGAATGTTCAAACTCTCGATGAACAGGTCAAGCGCGCATATGCCCAGTACTGCTCGTGCCCAAGCGATCTTGCCAAAAACACATTCATGACAAGTATGAAGGAGCAAAACGAGGTGCTTTACTACAAAGTATGAGGTAATGATACTTGTTCCTGTACAAAGCTGATGCGTACAGCTCATCCTCGACCACCTAAAGGATATGTTCCCAGTCATCTATACTCCGACTGAAGGCGAAGCCATAGCCGATTACTCCAAGATCTTCCGAAAACCCGAAGGCTGCTTTCTCAACATTGACGATGTAGAACGTGTCGAGGACGACATCAAGCAATGGGGCGATCCCGAGGACATTGACCTGATCGTCGTGAGTGATGGGCAACAGATACTGGGAATTGGAGACCAGGGAGTAGGAGCTATTCTTATCAGCATAGCCAAGCTTGTCATTTACACGCTATGCGCTGGCATTCACCCTTCACGGACTTTACCTGTTGTCCTCGATTGCGGCACAGATGTAGGTATATCCGAATCTAGACGCGTCCCAGCTAATCAAAGTGCAGAATGAGGATCTTCTAAACGATGAGCTTTACCTAGGACTACAAAAGCCGCGAGTTTCTGGCGAGAGATACGACCAGTTTGTCGACAAGTTTGTCAGAGCTGCACGCAAGCATTATCCCAAAGCCTACATCCACTTTGAAGACTTTGGCTTGGACAATGCACGAAGAATCTTGGACAAGTACACGCCCGAGATTGCATGCTTCAATGATGACGTTCAAGGAACTGGCTGTGTCACGCTTGCAGCTATCATGGCAGCCTTCAAAGTGAGCGGGACCAAATGGGATGAGGCCCGATTCGTCATGTTTGGGTCGGGATCAGCAGGAACCGGTATTGCGGACCAGATACGAGACGCCATAGTGCAGAATACGGGAAGGTCGCAAGATGAAGCTATCCGTCAAATATGGTATGATTCATGATGTGGCTGCCTAATATCAGCTAACATTTCCAGGTGTGTCGATAAGCCAGGTCTCCTCTTGCAAGGCAAAAAAGACAAGCTTACCCCTGCTCAAATGGCCTTTGCGCGAGATGACGAGGAATGGGAAGGCAAAGATCACGGCGATTTATTGTCGGTTGTCAAAGAGGTCAAGCCGCACGTTCTGATAGGTACTTCGACAAAGCCAGGCGCATTCACCGAAGACGTCGTTCGGGAAATGGCCAAGCATGTTGAACGTCCTGCCATCTTCCCACTGTCAAACCCCACCAGACTCCATGAAGCCAAACCCCAGGATTTATATGACTGGACTGACGGCAAGGCTCTTGTAGCCACTGGTTCACCTTTTGATCCAGTCAAGCACAATGGCAAGGAGTATGATATTTGTAAGTGATTCACATTCGGATACAAGAGAAAGCTAATCCCTACAGCCGAATGCAATAACTCTGTAACGTTTCCTGGAATCGGCCTCGGTGCAGTCCTCTGCCGCACTCGCTTGATGACTCCGGCACTCCTTGTTGCCGCCGTCAAAGCCCTGGCTTCTGCCGCTCCAGTGCTCAATGACAAAGGAGCCGGCCTCCTCCCAGACGTTGAGGATGTCCGAGAAATCAGCGTCCAAATCGCCAAGAACGTGATTAAGAAGGCAGTGGAGGAAGATTTGGCCCAGGAAAAGAATATACCCACCGATGGTGACGAGTTGGAAGAGTGGATCAGAGAGTAAATGTGGGACCCAGAGTATCGGCCTTTGAAGCTGGTCAAGCATGACAAGGCAACATCGCATGCAAAGGGCAAGGCAGGAACAGCGTCGGGTCAGAGACACGGAAAGTTTGATTCGTAGCTTCATCGCCGCTTTCTTGGTAAAGTACTAGCCCAATAATGACAGTCTAGTAAATTTGGATAAGTAACTTTCGATTTTGTACTTTAATCATGCAAAGAAAAACCCATTCTTGGCCTCAGCAGGCCTTCTGCTCTCCAACCCACGCTTAACTACTACAAAAAAACACTTATCTCCTCAAATACTTTCAAACACCATAAATACACACCCGTACAACCTCTTACTCACCGTTACCCAGCCCCCCTTCGCCAGCCCTCCCCCACTGCGCCAGTACCCCCCTCATCTCACGCCATAGTACTCCCGCAATTCCCGAAATCCACGAGTAGTAGAAGCGCAAAACATACCAAAAATACGCATTCACGTTGATGTTCCGGCCCGAGAAAGCAGAATATACTGTCTCGGCGACATAAATGATGACGCGGAAGCGGAACTGGAACCAGAGCGTTTTGGCTATGTAAATCGCGATGGTGCGGAGGAGAGGTGGGATTGTCAAGGTATTAGTGTCGGTGTTGATATCCGTGTCATTGGAAGGGGTAGGAGGAGTGATAGTGATAGTGGCGGGAGTAATAGCGGGAACAGGGACGGGAGCAGGGGCGGGAACAGTAGCAGGACGAGCATTCCTTTGTCTGCGCGGACGAGAAGGTGTCTTTGTGCTTTGTGCAGTTTCGCTTGCTAACTCGGATGATGCTGCTAGTGTTTTTTTGGAACGAGTATTCATGAACACTTGCGTAGACTGCTGCTCTGCGGTAGCTTGGAGCTGTGCAGCGCGTCTTGTAGTTACCCCTGTTGCTGGTGTTGCTGGTACTACTGGCACTGTATTGGCGGCTGGGCGGCGGTGCGAGTCTGCGTCTCCAATGCGTTCGGTGGTTACCTGACTCGCGGGCTGCAGACCAAGGCTTTGCTTTTGTTTTTCGCGAGACGATGCTGGTGTGGAGCTGAGGTGGAGGGATGGCACGGCGATTAGCCATGCTAGCACCGAGGGGAGACGGATTCGAATTTCCAGGAGAAAGATTAGAGTGATTAGTGCCACGGTGACGGGGAGCTAGGGTGGTGTGAGTGGAAACGTCGCCGTGAATCATGTGCGCCTGGGTACTTACCAGGTATCGTGTCATGGGTTCGTCAGGAAGCGCAAGTTCATCGGAAAGTTTAGGTTCATCGGGAATCCTAGGTCCATCGGGAATCTTAGGTTCGTCGGGAATCTTGGGTTCATTTTTGAATGCAGGAACAGGCTTCGCGGTTTCGCGGCGGGGTCTTGGGTGTGGAGTTGGGGTTGCAGAAATGTGTTTTCTTGTATTCCTTGTCGCAGTAGGCCGAGTTTCTTCCGAAACAGGGCCGCTCTGGTCGCGGCGACTACTTCTCGTTCGGTGTGCAATAGGCATTTGAGCGCGTTGGTTGTCGCTAGACACTGGCGTTATGGTGTTGATGTGTTGGACGAATGGGTTGAAATTGACTATCTGGTCTTCTAGTATGAAGTGTTTCTCAAATTTCTGTTTGTCAGAACAAGTGAGACTGAACAAAGACAGCTAATGGCTTTCCGGATCCGGCGTGGTGCGTCGAGGAACAAAGGCCATGTAAGTACAATAGGATAAAGAGGGCCATCACCTGCAGTTAACAATTGTTTGTAGGACTATGCCATTGACACGGCAATAAGCAAATTCTCAAGCCAAATAACTGTGTTGAGTCTCAATTGAGATACGAGATGTTCACATTGAGGGCTGCCAAGGCTCACATGAAGGAAACAGTTCATAGCACGATCAGAGGCCATGGCTGTAATCACAAATGCCGGCAAGACTTGATTCGGCGCTAGTTGACAAATTTGGACAAGCTCAATCAACCCTGTAATAGGATCGGATTATAAACGAGTTGAACTTTGACCAGATTTACATGCTAGTTGAAGAACATGTACTGAATGGGTCGACGAGGGTTGGACCCCAGCCTTAGTACTATACTATATTACAAGGTGCTGGTATATCAGTCACCTATCGTACACAGCATACGACCTATAGTGCATTACAAGTCGCCGATCTTGTTGCGGTTGGCAGTGCCTCGAGGCGTGTCATGTGACAGTCGCAGTGGCCAGTCACCATCACTACCGTCTGAGTGTGGCATGCAAGTCATAGTGATGTGCATGGCCCGTCCCTTGTGGTATTCGTTCCTTCTCCGGCGCATTTCCTAACCAGACGCATGTGGCGCTATCACCAGCCAATGCTTGGTTCGTGACAGAAGCTTGGTCAAACGTTATGGCGAAGACGGATGAGTCAAAGGATGAAGATGTGAATTGTTTGTTGCCGCGCTCGTTGTTCACTGTTACATGAAGTCGAGAATGGCTTTTGCAAGCTATACGCTCTCGCGTGCTTGGATCTCCCACAGCAGAAACCTGACGTTGCCTTTGTGCTCGTCGTCGTCGTGGTAGTGACTATTGATGGCATGATCCAGCAACAGCCGAGCAAAGTGGTCGTCTTGGCGCCTGATGAACTGGCAAAACTCGACGTCGTCCCTCTCGAGGATAAACTTGACAAAGCACTCGTTCATGACGAAGCTGGGGCCCTGGGCAATGCTCTCAATGTCCTTGATGGACGGGCTGACGACGGACGAGAGAAAGGTGGAGAGTTGGGGGGTGGCGGCGGCATCGTCGAGGGCGGCCAGGTAGGCGAAGACGGTGGTGATGCCCTGGACGGCAAACGAGGCGCGGATGCGGTCTTCGCGGTCTTGGCCGGTCCTGATGTCGGCGAGGACTATGAGGGTGCGGTTCTGCAGACGCTGCGTGTCGATGTGGTAGACGGCGGCTGTGGCTGTGGCGGGGGGCGGACCGCCCCGGGCTTTTTTGGCAGAGGCCCCCACATGGTGGAAGTCGAGCTTGAGGGCGGGCGCAGCGTTGTTGGCAATGAGATGGCGGTTGAGGTAAGCAACAAAGTGGTTGCGCAGGCTGTGAGTGGCCGTGGGGACCTTCTCGGATAAGACGGCAACGGCGAAGTCGAGTGGAGGGCTGGAGATGGTGGGAATGAAGGCCTTGGCGAGGTCCGTGCCGAGACGATGGGCCACTCTGTCGTCGCCAAAGATGTAGCGCTGGTAATCCCGGAGGGAGAAGGGGAACCTCATGTCATCGCCGGCGACGATGGCGTGGAGCGCAAAGACATCTCGGACCATTGGAAGGAGATGCTCTGGCGCGGGGGGTGGGCGGGCGAGGATGGCGGGCGCGAAGGCGAGACTGAGACGGTGGGCATGCATTTGAAGTCGCCTGGGCCTCACAAGACGCGCCTGGGCCTGGACGTGCCAAGAGCGGGGCAACGCTGGAGCCAATGGCTGCCCTAAATGCCGCATTCCACGTCATGGCCATGGGCCGACCAGGCTCGGTGCGCCCCAGGCCGTGTGGTAGGCCGCCGCTCTGCCAGCGCCCGACACGGCCTGCACGCCGCGTGTCGACCGGCATCCTGCTGCGACATACATGTAATGTACATGCCACGGCATGTTCGCCGTCGCCGTCGCCGTCGTCGTCGTCGTCACTGTGCAGGCCATATATATATATGTGTGTGTGTGTGCAGGGCCCTGTCGTTGTCGTGGCCTGCGCCTTGGCTGCACATCCAAGTCAGGGGAACAAAAAAGCTTGTCGCCGTGTGTGCAGTCTTGGCAACGTCCGTGTTTCGCGCCCGTCACGTGATGCGCCGCAGGCTCATGCTACGCGGGGCATTGTTGTGCCGAGGCTGCCGCAGGGCACGTGGCTGCGGACACGTGCGCTCGCTCACGTGAACACGTGAGCCTGTGCACGCTCTGCGCTGCTGCCTGGGCGCGACTGTAGTCTCTTCATCCAGACCTGATTGCTTGCACGACATTCGCATTGCCTACACCTACGCCTACCTACATTACACCCCCCCCTACGCGACAGCAATCCGAACCGAAATAGACCCCTTGGTCGTCTGCGCCACAATCAGGTCGTGGTCATACCAGATATCCTCCTTTGTCGTGTCCACCAGCTTCGCCCGCGGCAGAACATCCAGCACCATGTACGCCCCCATAACGTACAGCTCGCAGTACGCCAGCTGCTCGCCAATGCAGCTGCGACTGCCCTTTCCAAACGCAATCAGCTTCTTCTGCAGCGCGTAGTTTTGCGTGCCGTCCTCCAGCAACCAACGCTCAGGCCGGAACTCGTCGGGCTCGGGAAACAGATCAGTGTTCCAGTGGTTGATCATGGACGTCATGCCGATGGGCGTGCCCCTGGGAATCACCCAGTCGCTCTTGCCGTCTGCCGAAACGTAATGCAAATCCTCTTCGCGCGCAATCCTGGCCGACCGGTGAGATACACCAGGCATCATGCGCAGACACTCCTGCAAAACGGCCCAGAAATACGGCACCTTCTCCAGTTCGACCCATTTCAGGTTCTGTGAGTTGATGCCCGCTTGTGCGAGGTCGGATTGCAGGCGTCGGTAGACTTCGGGCTTGGCAAGGGCCCAGTAGGTGAAGACGGTAAGAATGGCCTAGACAGCGTCAGCGCTACTGCACTCGTCAGGTTCCGAGAACAACATACAGCAGTCGTCTCAGTGCCTGCAAGCAAGAAGTTGAATCCTTCTCCGTTATACCGGTACTTCTCTTCTTCCGACATGGACTTGTCTTTGCCCATGACTTCGGCAAAGACACGTCCGTTTTCCGGGTTGCGCAGAGCCTGCGCAATGTACTGCGGGATAGTCACGTTCATGACATTCATGACAGCCTTGATGTCCTCGCCCAGATAATCCGCCATGAATGGAAGCACCTGGGCCATTTTCCGGCCCAGCGCATTGTGTCGCATCATGTAGGCGCTGTTGAAAAACGACTTGACCCATGTCGCAAAGTTGGGTTCCCAGCTCTCTTGCGCCACAAATCCCATGGGCTCACCAAAAGCATACTGCGAAATGACATCGGCTGTGTAGCAGTTGAAGGCCTCCTTGACGTCAAAAGCACCCTTGCCCGCTGATTTGAGCATCTTGTTTGCCACCATGGATGCAAAGTCGTGCACTTCGCCTTCTAGCTTCAGCATCTGCTGGCGCGAGAAGAACTTGTTCAGTGGCGCCCTGCGCGCGCGATGCAGGTCGTGATTAACCGTCGAGAATCCAGTAACCGAGACAGGCCCAGCACCACCAGTGTTCAGTTGGTGCTGCCATTTGTCCCGCGAGCGTCCAGGTCCAGCATAGATCTCATCCGTGAAGGCGGGGTCAGAGCAGTGCAATTCGTCTGGGTTGATGCGTACAATAGGGCCATATTGCTCATGCATGCGCGCCATGACCTTTCCATAACGTCCGAGGAGCCACCAGTCATAGTAGGCTTCGTAGAGGTAGCTGACTGCGGCAATCTTGGGACCAGGAAACTTGGAGAGAGGGTGGAGCGGCGAGATGTTGTAAAGCGCAACAGCGATGCGGTAGCCGATCCAGAGCACGGCAAGCCACGCTATGCTCGTAAAGGAGAAGGCCGACTTTAGGCCTTGGGAGACGCCAGTTTGTTCGTCCATGGTGACAGCTTCGGGTAGTTCGACAATGCACAACCCGGGCAAGAGGATGAGCAAATGCTGAGCAAATTTCCTGCGAGGCCGACCACATATATCATGGCAGCTCTTTTCATGCCTATGCAGGCCGATCCCCCTCTTCAGGGCCACTGGTTTTTCACTGCCAATCACCCATGGGCGATAAGGCGCCCAGCGCGTACATATCCTGTGCGGATCCTTCCCCGAGTCTGATCCGCTTTAATTCCAGACATCTGATGCCAAGGACCCGCCATTGGTGCTTCAGGTCCCTGCAAGGCCACATGGGAAAAGCGTTGCACCTCTTTGCACTCAGGTGGAGCTGTGCGCTCCTCCACAGCGGGTCTCCTACCGAAAGCGAGGTATCGGCAACTGCAGTTCCCTGCGCTATATGTCACAGAGGCGGAAATTTTCTGTGGCCGACTTTTTTGCCTGATAGGGTGACAGACGACCGTGAGCCGGGGAGGGTAGGCGACGCGCAAGAGGCGTCACAAAGGAGCAGATCCTAACTGCTTTTGTAGAGCGCTGGAGTCCACTCGCCCGTCTCAGCTTTCGGAGGTTAAATTTCAAAAGGAATTCATTGCCGTGCCCAACGTGGCGGAGACGAATGCCCTCCTTCGTCACCACACACACACACACACACACACACATGCCGTGTTGGCGTCAGCGTAGACGCTCCCAGACAGCGTTGCAATTGTCGTTGGAAGTGGCTAAGGCGCCCGGCAGTTTGCCTTGGCAATCGGGTCGTGCATTGCCCGGTGAAATTGCTCGCCGACGGCATACCTACTTACCACAGCCTGTGTCTTGGCCATCTCGAGTCACTCGCAAGCCTCTCTCACCCAGACCTGACGTCGTTGCATAAGCCTGGACGACGCCCGCACATTGCGATTGTCAGTGCGCCTTGCTGCATGCATCTGTCTGGCCATTTACGGATCAGTACCAAGGCACACAGGGGGAAAGCTCCCGTATCCCATCGACCGTTGTGGCAACAGTGTTACTAAGATACCCACTATTTGTCTTGACAGGCAGGGAATCTTAACCGGCCCGTGGCTTCCTCTGCACCGTCCCGTTCTGTTCGTGCTGATTGATCCAGCTGGGAATGTCGAAACGAGCGCCAGGAGTCGACAGCATGGATCAAGTTTTTAACATTATCTCGTCGCCCCCGACACATTATTCCATCTCATTATTGCCCTTTTGCCTACTCGGTCTCTGAAGCCGGGCTCCACTCATTTGCTCAGTCTTTGTTGATTGTTTCCTCGTGCTCCTGACTGCGTTGACCGCGTTGGCTGTGCGCCACGGCCATCACTCAAGATGCAGGACACGATCGACATACCCATGGTGAGGAGCGGGCGTGACTCGCTCATCGCCATGTCGTGTCTGTGGTTGCTTTTTGTGGCAACGGTGGGCCTCCGCATCTATGGCCGTATGAGGGGACCGGGGCTGTCACTGGATGATGTTTTTGCGGGCACTGCAATGGTAAGTAGCAAACTCATTCAGCCTTGTGAAGTCTCAGTTGACATGATGAAAGGTCTTGGCAACAAGTACAATCGGCTTGAATGCTACAGGTAAGTTGTTTCTGCAAGCTATTGCGTCTGCCGCTGACGTCTCCTTTAGTATTCACCTCTGGCGTTGGCTACGACCTGGATCCCAACAACGCCGACATGTTTCCCAAGCGTGAGTTGTTCATACAAAGACCAGCCAAAACACAAACTGACGGACCTCAGTCATGAACAACCTCCCATTCATCATGCAGATAACCTTCGCCTTCACGCTGATCTACATTTGGTGTCTAGCTGCCCTTAAGCTCTCCCAACTGGCCCTCTACCACCGTGTCTTCGCCCTTCAACTTCGTATTCCGGTTTATATTGTTGGAGGCATCGTAGTTGCCTGGGCCATCATCTTCAACTTTGTCTTCCTGTTCCTGTGCGACCCCATCTCGCAGCAGTGGACGGTGGAGCGAGTTGGACATTGCATGGATCAGATTCTTCTACTCAAGTGCTTGATCCTGACCAATATGGTGACGGATCTCATGATTGTGGCTTTGCCAATTCGCTCAGTGTGGCAGCTGCAGATGCGCAAGACAGAAAAGCTCGCTGTGTTGGCCTGTTTTGGCTTGGGATTGGCATGTGTATTCATCAGTATTGCGCGCTTCGTACTCATCTACACCATTGGTAAGCCTCCTGTTGTTTCCCGACGTGAATGCGCGCCTCTAACCATTTCTAGACCTCATCGGTAATCTCACAGGGACCTCAGGCACCACGTTTATGTTGTGCACTATTGAACTGATGCTTGCTGGTATTTGCATCAACATCCCGATGCTTCGGCCCTTTTACCTGCGATGGCGCACAAAGTACAAGAGCTCATCGAGCAACAGCGGGATAACAAGCGGCTTGAAAAGGTCGGGCACTGGTGGTTTGGGAGGATCACAGCAACAAAGACCAGGTCACTACACACAGTGGATGGAGCTGGTAAGTTAAGCCATCTTCGCATACAAGTGCACTATCATGGTACCCAAGCTAACAGTCTGGAGCATGACAAGGACAACGCAAATGTCACTGTTACTGCCGACGATGCTAGTTCAGAGAGAAAGCTCACCGCCAAGCCCATGCCGTTCGACGCGATCCAGGTATCCAAGGACTTTGTCGTCACACGCAGTTAGGCCAATGAATGCAAAGTAAAAGCACACAATACCGATGACGCCGTCTGACATCCGGACTTGCGCTGTCTTTCTAACGCGATACGCGCGCGTCACCGCATACGATTATACATGAGGAACGGCCGGATCAGAAGCGCTACTTGAAGCGCTCACTTCCAGAAGCTAGCTTGCCTAGTTTTTCATGCTAGCGAGTCTAGTCGCTCAGAGAGAAGAACGCGCCGAGAAACAAGGGCACAGCGCAGCGTATTGATACAATACAATACAATACAATAGACGCAAGATGAAGCAAAAGATAGTAATGCCAGTCCCAACATATTCATCCTCTCTGGAGCATGCGGTTGCTCGGGCCTTGATGCAATGCAAGCTTTTCCCGCGCCCATCAAACATGGATAAACCACACATTTTAACCCTGACAAGCGCAAACAAAAACACACACACACACCAACTTTTAAGCAGAAATCTTTCATCAAAACTCGTCAATTTTCTATCAGATATAGGGGTAACACGTCGCGAGAAACCGATTTACGCCACCTCTAATGTGTGCAGCCCTCTCGTTAAGGTGCTAGAGGGGGTATTGTCGGTATTCTTGCGACGTGTTCGAAATGCGAAAATCTTCGAGAACGCACAGACCGCCCCGATGACTAATAGGGAGACTACCAAACGAAACCAAAAACAATTAAAAACACCAAATAAAACAACAAAAATCAAAAATCCTATATCTAAACGCCGAGACAGCCTGATCCCGCTGTGGCACCATATCCAACCGCCAGGACAGTCTTTGCCTACTGTGGCACAAAATTCAAAAACGCTATAACAGTTTTCTGGTCTGTAATAGCAAAATAAGTCGAAACGCCGAGACAGTCTTCGCCTACTGTGGCACCAAATCCAAACGCTGATACAGAGACTGGTTACCTCTGTAGAAGCACCAAGTCGAAACGCCAAGACAGCTGCTACTCGCTGGGCACTAAGTCGAAACGAGAGAGTTACTCACTAAAACTTGAGATGAGGACTCATTAAAATGACGAGAGAGTTACTCATTAAAACTACCTAAGTCGAACTTT
>NW_007360025.1:42906-126471 GCF_000359705.1 Exserohilum turcica Et28A | reverse complement strand
ACATCTCTTTCTGTTATCAAAATAGCTCTTTAGCACTAGGCGTCTAGTAAGCGATAGCTATCGCTTACCTAGACAAAGGCCGAAGCACCACAGACACACTTCAAGCACAAACTCGTATTTGTAAATAAATCTAGTTAGAACGGCCTCGGCCAAAGTCTTACATAGCCTCGAGCTCACTAGACTCTAATGGAACAATAATAATAACCCTGACAAGCGGGGTGCACACAAGCGGTTCCTCGATGCCCTTCACCCACGCAAACCCACATGCGCTCACTCCCAGCATTCCCCCACTCACGCACCATGCACATCGAAGCTCTCAAACGCAACCTCCACGTGCTCCCCCACTGCGAAAAGTCCGACCACGGGCCCAACAAAGTCCTTTCCACTGATCTCCAGTGCATCCACAGGCCCCACCTGCGTGCGCTGGCCCTGCACCGCACCCGCTGTTTGGTAGAAAACCTGATACCGTGTTTCCGAGTAGCTGATTGTGAATTCTATGCTCGTGGGCGGCCTTTCCAGAGGAGATGTTTGGCTGCGGTTTATGCCTTTTGCTGTGTTGACGACGTGCAGCGTTAGTGCAGGTGTGGTGGGCGAAGCGGTGTAGGAGAGGGAGAGGAAGCGGTGCTCGTCTTTGTAGACTGCTATGCCTGCTGTTAACTTTGTGGAAGCAGACGGCGGCACGAGCAATGTCGCTGTGCTTGTTCCCTGCATGCGACGCTGGCGCTTCCCGACGAACGAGGGCGAAGCGTTGGCGGAAGCGAGATCATGAGGTGAGGCTGTCAGAGTCACAGCATCGGAAGCGATTTTGTAGTTTTCCAGAACAGGATCATGGATATACAGGAAGTCTGCGTGGGGCGCGGCGGTAAGTTTCTTTGTAGCGTCGACAGGAGGCAGACTCGCATGTTGCAGGAGCATGCTCGCACGGTCAAACTTGAGCCAGCCGTCGGAAGTCCAAGAAGCCTTTGTAAGAAACGTCTCGCGGCCCAATCCATAGAGCTCCTTTTCGCGCATCCGGATGCCCAGACAGACTCCCCACCACTGCCCGTCTTTGGCTTCAAACGCCTCGCAGTGCCCGGTACACTGCACATACTCGTTTGTACCAGCTGCGCTGAGAATCGGGTTCAGAGGACTCGGTTCCCACGGCCCATCCAGGCTCTTGCTACGCGCCATTGTCACGGCGTGACCCTCGTGTGTGCCGCCTTCGGCAATCATCAGGTAGTAGAAGTCATTGCGCAGGTAGATATGCGGTCCTTCCGGGTAGATACCGCCGGTCCCGTGCCAGAGCTGCTTCTCGTCGCTGAGCTTCTTGCCCGTCGCAACGTCGATTTCAAACAGGGTGATTTTGGTCTCTGGTCCAGGCGACTTGGAGCCGCAGAGATACGCCTTTCCCGAGTGTGGGTCAAAGAAGAGACTCGGGTCTATGCCGTCAAAGTCAAAATACACGGGGTCGCTCCACTTGTTGGCGTAAATGTCGGTGCTGGAAATGATAAAGTTCTGCGTCTCGCTTTCTTTTCCATACTCTTTCCCATGGTTCACCACATTCGTGCACACAATGTAGAATGTGCCGTTGTGGTGGCGTAGCGTCGGAGCATACAATCCGCCTGTGGCATACAAGTGGTCGTTGTTGCCGATACCGTGGATGAGGGTAGAGGCCTTGGAGAAACTGAGCTGCGAAGACCGGTTGATGGCGTTGCCTATTTGGTGCCAGTGGACTAGGTCTCGCGACGTGTAAATGGGGAGACCAGGGAATAGGTGGAACGTTGAGTTTACGAGGAAATACGTATCGTCGACTAGCACCAGCGAGGGGTCTGGGGCAAAGCCCGGTATGATTGGATTGATAGGGGATTCAGCGCTCATGGTCGTCGCTATGGCTCGAATATGGAGCTTGTAGGATGAGTGAGCAACTTGACGTTACTAGAGCGGGGTGTGTCGTCATGTCTTATTTCTCGCACCTTGTCTTAATCATCCCGGGTTGCTGGTCGCGGCTGGTTAAGGAAACCGGGTGTATATCGGGTAAATTCAGACAGAGGTGCATGCTCTCGGTGGACCGAAATAGTCAGATAAACCAGACTGAAGCAGCTGCTTACTTTCAGCTGCCTACTACACCAGTACGTACTTTAAATAGCTATACTTGTATTATTTTCTACTTTGAACCTAGAACGCTGTGGACATATTGCAGCATGTAATCTGCTGCGCTAGTTTTTCCGGGGATAGTTGTATGCGAGCATTCCAGATCACTAGGAGACATGACATTGAAGACTATCGAACTTGTCACCTTGTCTCACGATCCCGGCCTTGATGTTCTTGTGCGCTTGTTACCTGCAGCCGCTCACCATATCAACAATGCGTCATCTATATCAAAATCGTAGGTGCTAACCAGTCCCAAGGATGGGAACGTATACCTCCCTTCGTTCCGCTTCAATACTCGTACTCTCTACTTAGTCTATAATATCTTGTATCTCATTTGTCATATGAGTAATTTTGACGTGCTGACGCAGCGGCTTTTACAACGCAGTAGATTACACAGCAGATTATAGCATCATCCTGTATCTTATAACATGCGGAAATATCTTCTATTTAATAACTAGTCTTCGTTTACTAAAAAGAAGGTAGTACGTATGACTAGTACACTGGTAATTTCGCCCGGAATAGCCTAACGCTTAAGCGCGATTGCTTGCCGTACACATCTGTCAATCTTCTTGTTCAACCCCATGTTCCGTTGAATCCAAGGGCCGATTTATGTCATTATACCAAGACCAAAACGACCAATTTGCGGATCGCATGAATCTGACGGAAAGATTATTTCCTCAACCAGTTCACGATACGAGGCGAATATATCCATAGGCGCAATTCGTCTACGCCAACGCGTGGGTATTTAAGAGCAGTAGAATATACTGGTCTTGTATCTGCGTGCACACCCAACATCCAATCGCTACTATTAAAAACACTACCAGCAACCGATTTACCCTTGATCTAAACTTATTATGCGGGGTAAGTTCCTATGCGTACTTAGTGCTTAACAAACCTAACAGCATTCCCAGCTTTCAACTTTGTCCTTGCTCGATGGCATTCACAGCTACTACTCTAGTTGCTCCTGTCGAGCACGCAAGCCCGGAAGTCAAGTCTCCTGACCCTTTCACGTGGAATCCGGGGAACACAGCAGTTGATTGTTTCTTACGCTCGTTTACTTTGTGGAGCACCGCCTTTCTTTCTAGCTGTGTCAATCAGGCCGAGCTCTTGTTAACGAGCACGTGGTGTCTATCTGATAGAAATCCTAATTGAAACACCTGTCTGAGGTGTTGTACTATGATGTATGCATGCTTTTCTATAATATTTATTCTATAACAAGGGCCAGGAGCACCCGCATGCAAGGATCCATTTACACGCGCAGCCGAGACGCAGTGCCCGAGGCTGAGGTGTCTAGGCGCTTTTCTTGGTCGTACTGGTGGGTAGCAAAGTCGCGGCAGTATTGAAGGCTTGCTCGGCTATCAAAGGATCGGAGGTGCATATCGAGTCACATGAAGGAGGATCGCTCCGACGCACCCTTCTCCAAGAAGCCAACACCAACAATGGACCACCTCATTGGCTAGCGGCGCCGTTGATTCTCAACATCTGAGGCACGAGATAATGCATGCGATATTCTTTAGCCTGTTATGCCCCATGGGGTTATCAGCGCTCCCGTGTCGTTCTCCCCCGCATTCGGCTCGGGCTTAGTCGCTTGCTCGAGGATTGGACGGCCCCAGTCCGACGAGGCGGCGCCCAGCACCATCAAGACCGCAGTGCCTTGGTATGACACCCACTACGTCCAAATGCGAAACACCAGAGCTGGACTTCGGAACAAAGCCAGGCAAATGTGCCTTTTTTACCCATCTTGGCTTTCCCATGCAGTTTGCCCCGACAACTACCGTGCGCTTGGGACCATACGAGCGGTGGGCACAGTATGCCTCCATGGCACATGTGCCACGGAGTGGAAAGTATATAGATGGGAGTAGCCGACGAAGCTATCGAGACTGGCTATTGCACTTCATCTCAGCAACGTCGCTATTAGCTAGCCATCATGGGGTTCTCTTTTCGCCCACCCAAGACCACTCAAAAGGTCGTGCCTCTTAAGCCACCAAAGGGCCATTTCTTCTTCGCTGGTCGTGCTTTTAAGCGCGTACCATGGTGGAAGCGGCCTAACCTGCGCCGCCTTTACATCTACATTGTCATTCTTATCCTGACCAACACGGCCAATGGGTTTGACGGAAGCATGATGAATGTTGGTGGCACCAGGCTCGACTCTGACTTATACTGACACCTGCTAGGGTCTGCAATCCCTCTCGTACTGGCAAGACTACTTTGGGGAGCCGCGTGGTGCCATGCTTGGTTTCTTCAATGCATCCATGTCGCTTGGTTCACTCATTGGTCTCTTCTTCACCCCGTACCTAATTGACTGGAAGGGCAGAAAGATCGGCGTATCTATTGGATGCGTCATCATGTTGCTGGCCGTTGCATTACAAACAGGAGCACAGAATATCGGCATGTTCATTGCTGCGAGACTGGTCCTCGGGTTTGGGGACACGATTGTCCTAGGCTCTGCGCCGCTGCTTATTGCTGAAATCTCTCATCCTCAAGATCGTGCTGTCTTGGTCACGCTTTCTGGTGCAAGCTACCACTCTGGCGCTTTTATTGCCTCGTGGGTTACGTATGGCACGCTTCAGATTCAGGTGCGTCGCGGAAAACCCGTATCCACGCTCCATTACTATTTGGATATTATTCTACAGTGGATATCATACTGACGGAAAAAGAGTGACTGGTCTTGGCGGCTACCCTCGCTCCTTCAGGCCATCTGCTCGTTGGTCATTCTCGTCTTTGTTCCTTTTATGCCCGAATCCCCTCGTTGGCTGTGCAACAAAGACCGCCATGAAGAAGCTCTTGCTGTCTTCTCCAAGTGGCATGGCGAAGGCGACGAGAATGACGAATTCATCCAGCTCGAATACGCCGAGGTTCGTACAGCCATCGACTTTGACAAGCAGCAAAACTGTACCAGTTGGGCCGACTTCCTCAAGACCAAGGGTAACCGCAAGCGAATCACCATTATCACTGCTATTGGCTTCTTCAGTCAATGGAGCGGAAATGGATTGATTTCATATTATCTCAAATACGTCATGGACAACGTTGGCTTGACGGATCCCCAGACGCAGCTCGGCATCAACGGCGGCATGAAGACGCTGGCGTTGTGCGAGAATTTCCTTTTCGCCTTTCTTGTAGACAAGCTCGGTCGCCGTCCAATCTACCTCATCTCCACCATCGGCACGTTTGTCATGTTCAACATCTTCACCATCATCTCTGCGCGGTACGACGCTGAGCCGCGGGCACCCCTCGGCAAAGGCTTCATCGTTAGCATTGTAAGTCAAGAAAACTCGCTACTCATACTAAGATAATAGCCCGTTAACCGCCGAGCCAGTTCTTCTACGGCATCTTCTACGACATCAAATCCGGTATCATGGCCGGCTACACGACTGAAATCCTGCCGTACGGGCTCCGCGCAAAGGGATTCACATGGCTCAACTTTTGCGTCACGGCAGCTCTCTTCTTCAACCAGTTTGTCAACGGCATCGCGCTCGACGCAATCCAGTGGAGGTATTATATTTGCTACTGCGTGTTCCTTGCCTTCGAGGTTGGCGTCATCTACTTCTGTATTGTGGAAACGCGATACACGCCCATGGAGGAGATTGCAAAGTTCTTTGATGGCGAAGATGGTATTGATGTTGGTGAGGCGGCCCTGGCAGATATGAAGGAGCGCGGTAATGGGGTTTATGAAAAGGACGGATCAGTTGCGCATATCGAAGAGGTGACGAAGTAGGTTAACCATTGTGTCATGGTTCTGGGCTGTCGAGTTTCTGACCTGGGTTCTGTATGTAGCATATGAATCTCTTGAATTTATCTTTGAACTCCACCAACAAAGATGAGTGTACTGTTCATCCTGATGTGGTAGTCACCATCTTCGGCATAGCGCCTTGGCGTAGGCATCCAAGCTGCAACGTCACATCCTATGTTTTTGTTATCCACTTCTAGCATGCCGCTCTGATAAGTCGGAAACTTGAGAAGATTCAGGCATCTCTGAGGCTGAGTTGGTGAGGCTTTGGGGGCCCAGGCGGCAGATTTGGGGGCCAAAATCACATCCTAATCATCCCAGTTTGACTGCGCTGCATCTTCACTAGAGCATCAACACCGCACCTCAACGACAGCAATAGCAAGTATCCCCCGACCTCTCTCCAACATGTCTGGCATGCTTCGGAATTTCTCGCACGGCCTGTGGGATCAATATCCCATCGGCACTCGACTCGACTCAGCCTTCCTCTCTCGTCGACAGAACCAAGTGTGGTCCGCCATTTCCAACGCAGTCATGCTTTTCTGGTCGCTCTTCTACAACCTGGGACGCATCTGGCCGGTCCTGGCCAAGCCCTTGCTTGTTACTAATGTCAACACGGAGCTTCGCAAACATATACCACCTGGCAGTCGCGCGGCTAAAATAATGTACATAGCTGTTGCCTATCCGCTTGGGTACACGCTTGTTGCAATGGCCCTACTCCTGATAATACCGACTTTTATCGCCGTCATAGTCGTATTGCCGATTTTCGCTGTGCTGGTGCTGGGGCTATGGGCTATATGCGTTGTTGCACTGTTCCTGCTTTGGTTGACACTCTACCGGTATCCGGTTTTCGAACTTATATATCCCAGGCTACGCAGACGGATTCTCCTAAACAACTCTCATGTCTATTCTGGCCTTCCCCGAGATGCCCCAAGCATCCGCATCTTACGGCTGAAACCAGGTACGAAAAGCGAAAAGATCCAGTGCGAATTGATCGAGGGACCGCTGTCGGAATTGCAATTCGAAGCGCTTAGCTACGTTTGGGGGGTCACTATGGTTCCCTACACAATCAGTGTGAACGAAAGGTCGTTTTACGTCACATACAACCTGTATAGTGCTCTTCAAGAATTGCGCTATCCCGACCGTGAACGGCAGCTCTGGATTGATGCCGTATGCATCAATCAAAACGACAATACCGAAAAGAGCTCTCAGGTCCAGATGATGCGAGACATATATGCCAAAGCTTCCAAGGTGGTGGTGTGGCTGGGTAAATCGACTCGCGCCACCAGTCACGCTTTTGAGTTCATAAGGCAATTTGGGATCGCAGATGACGATACAACGGATGTGCTCTGGAATGATCTCATCATACGGCCAAATTGGAAGAAAATACGGGCTGAATACGTTCGCATCTGCTATTGCGAGTGGTGGAGTCGTGCTTGGATCATCCAGGAGGTAGTGGTTGGCCAGCACGTTGTCATGCAGCGCGGATCACACCAGGTTGAATGGGCAGCGGTCCACAAGTTGTTCACCTACAGACCATTTGGGAATGATGAGTTTGGCGATCACGAAGCCCCATGGTTCGTCAAGAACGTGGAAGATCTCCGAAAAGCAGTTGGCAGTGCTGAAGGCCCAGGTATGACACTCGGTGACTTAGTGTGTCGATTCAGATTCCAATCAGCGACATTTGGATCCGACAAGGTATATGCGCTGCTCGGTTTGCTCAGGCCAGACGACCCCTCTCTGATGACCCCTGACTATAGCAAGACACCAGATGATGTGTTTCTGCAGTTTACCGAATCCTACCTACTCCACAACGGAAACCTTGACATTCTCAGTCTGGCGCCTGGGGCCGAGTTGCAAAGCGTAAGTTGGTGTCGCGATTGGCGACTCAACCATGACGGCTCATTCAATGTATGCGGATTGTCGAGTCTACAGCCACCCAGGCTATTTTCATCATCGGAATCTCACCGGCCCGTGTTTGAAGTTGATTCTGAGCGTCGCATCTTATCGCTGCAAGGATACAGGGCTGATGTTGTTGCAAGAACTGGAGATTTCCATAGCAGCTCGAGTACCATGGGCGTCGACTGGGATCTGGTCTTTCGCAGCTGGGAGCGTGTTGCTGGCGAGAATCTCAGCAATGCTGATACTTCTGCTTCAAGAATGTCGTTCAACCGGACTGTCACAGCCGACTGCTGGCAGACGGAGCCGCTGGACTGGAGGAAACGGATCGTGCCTCGGCAGCGGCGTCGGCGCAACGAAGAAGACGCGTACAGGCTTGCGATTGAAGATGCCTGTAGCAACCGCCGTTTCTTCGTCACAACCAAAGGACGATTCGGTCTAGGTCCGTGGAACATGCAAAAGGGCGACGTCGTTGGTATTCTGTTGGGCGGGAAGACGCCCTTTGTACTTCGGGGATGCGGTAGCAAAAGCCTATCCAGGCATAATTCCATGGGTTATCACAGGCTCATTGGCGAGGCTTTCGTGGAGGGCCTAATGTACCGCACCGGAAGCTTGGAAGCCGATAATAATATGGGTCGATTTCACCTGCTGTGATATGTGCAGCCAACCTTCGGCGAATCAGCTGTGAGTATGCATATGCACGAATGGAGGCCAGCCTCTCTGGGAAGACATGGCGGTGGGCGGTTGACTGGGGCGGGCTAGCGACGAGGCGATGAGGCGGCGAGGCAACGCCGCATTCCTTTTATCTACGTACTACTTGTTGCTAAGTAGCCACCCGCCTCGCGACACGCTGATGACAGCCCCAACCGCGTCGTACTCGGCCGACCGTCCAACGCCACTGGCAGAATGCTTCGCGTGCGTAGCACAGTAATCAATCCAATCCTTCAGCGCAGCGCAGGCCCGGCTGCCTGCAAGCACCGAAGCGCAAAAAGCTTGCACGGCCGGTGGCTCCACAAATGCCGATCATCCAAGTCTCCTGCTTCTTCGAGCCTCGACGTTGCACTAGCCACCGCTCCCAACACTATCCACCTTCCTGAACAATGGCTGCTTGCCTGCGCCCTTGATATGCAAGGCCCGGGTAGCTATCGTCGCCGTCATAACTTGTCGCTCGTATAGGTTGGAGCGACTATTACATATACCCCTCGACGGTGCTGCCTGTGTCTTGTCAGTTGGCGCCTCGATACTGTACGCGTTGCCATCATGCGCCTCTCAATCGTGGTTGCGGCGGTCCTTTCTGGCCTCCAGACAGCCTCTGCGGTCAAGCTCTTACCGAAGAGCCTTGTCGAGAGGGAAGAGCATGTAAGTTCATCTTGTTCCCTGTCTCTGCAGCATCGAGCTTGGGCTCCAGCGGAATGTAAACACGGACGATCCTTATTTCTTACAACCCTATCTCCCCCTCGCACCACTCGCTGTCAGATGGGCGTGTTTCCTCCACAACCGCTGGACGCGTAGGTGCCATTTAGTGCTTATTCGCTCGAACCCTGGGCTAAAGCAGGCAAATGACATGGACGAGTCGCGCCCCAAACACGTGATATGCCTAGTAATACAAACAATCTAACCTTGAACCAGTTACAATCCGCACGGAACCCACGAAGCCTGGCCAAACGCGCGGATACTGATCCGTCGTTGCTATACCCTGCACACAACATATCCGTGCCAGTCGACTTCTTTCATAACGAGACGCGTTATGAGCCGCACAGCAATGACTCGTTCAACCTCAGATACTGGTTCGACGACACCTACTACAAGCCAGGGGGCCCGGTCTTTGTTCTCCTGAGCGGAGAAACCAGCGCAGTCGGCCGTCTACCGTTCTTGCAGAAGGGAATCGTGCACCAAGTCATCAAGGCCACGAATGGCTTGGGTGTCATTCTGGAGCACCGCTACTATGGCGAAAGTTTCCCTGTTGCCAATCTCTCGACCGAGAACATGCGCTTCTTGTCAACAGAGCAGGCTCTTGCTGAGGTCGACTATTTTGCCAGGAACGTGAAATTCGAGGGGGTGGATGCCGATCTGACTGCACCGAACACCCCCTGGATCGTCTACGGCGGATCCTATGCCGGAGCCCAGGCTGCATTTCTGCGAGTCGTGTACCCAGAGACCTTCTGGGGTGCCATTTCGTCGTCGGGCGTCACAACCGCCATCTATGACTACTGGGAGTACTTTGAGCCTATCAGAATTTTCGGGCCTCCGGACTGCATCAAGAACACGCAGCTGCTGATTGACGTGGTGGACGGTGTCTTGTTGCGCCAGAATGATACTGCCATGTCTCAGTCTCTCAAGGATGCCTTTGGTCTGGGCGATGTGACGGACAACCGCGATTTTGCCAACCAGTTTACCAGTGGCGTTTATGGCATCCAAAGCACCAGCTGGGACCCGGAAGAGGACTCGCCATCCTTTTTCTATTATTGCAAGAACATGACCAACCCGGAGCCTACTGGCGAAAATCTTCGTCCAACGGTTGCCAAGCTTGCCGCAGCAGCTGGCTATGCCAACGACACAGCAGTGCAGAACATAACCCTGAATGCCATTTCTTGGGTCAACAGCACCATACTTCCGGCCTGGCGTACATCCAACGTGTCTCAGGACTCCTTTTTTACCCAACTCAACGCCACCAGGCTTGAGGAAAACAGGGACCTCAGTGACTATGGCCTAGTCAGCTGGAACTACCAAGTGTGCACTGAATGGGGCTACATTCAGACTGGCAACACGCCCAAAAACATCATGCCACTAATCTCACGTACGCTGGATCTCGAGTACCTCACCTTCTTCTGCCGAGCGCAATTCAACATCCATGAGCCGCCTGAGATTGAACGCGTCAACAAGTACGGCAACTTTGACATTGAGTATGACCGCCTTGCCATTATTGGCGGAAACTCGGATCCATGGAGGCCTGCAACGCCGCTGTGGTACCCAGACAGCCGCAACACATCGACGGAGAAGCCGTGGCTGCTCATTAGCCACGGAGTGCATCACTGGGAGGAAAATGGCATCTTCGAGAACCAGACTACCCCTGAGCTGCCGCCAGCGCAGATTGTCTATGCACAGCAGTACATTAAGAACTTTGTTGCTGACTGGGTTGAGGGTGAGTTATCCATGCCTTGGTCAGAATACGAACAGTGTGCTAACGAGATGCAGAGTTCAAGGCAAAGACAGACCGCTCCGAACTGCGTTGATTGCGGACTGTCAGGCAGAGAGGCTTTTTATGTCGGTCCAGACATGGAGCTGCTGTAAGCATATGGAAGCTAGTGGCTATAATAGAGCTAGTTAAGATATGCACATAACACTAGCTTCACTCCTATAACGTCTGCTCGATTTTAACCTGTTGTTGTACTTGGCTGACCGCCACAGCACGCTGTTGATAAGCTGCTGACGAGTCGAGTGCTGACGCAACGACACTTACGACCGACTACTAAGTATGTTCTTGCAAGTTTAGCGATAGCCTAAGCTTCCGAGGTCCCTGTCGCTTTGAAGCAAAGGGTCCTGCAATCTCTTGCTTTTCACCTAATAGCACACCGTGATTGCGTGACACTTGTGTGCAGACGATTGATTCGCTGCATCCTCGTGTCAGCTTCTCAACTTCCGTCGTCTACTGTCAGAAGGAAAGAGAAGATTCCACAAGCTCGATTGAATTGCCTGTCACTTGTCACTTGTCACGTTTCCGCCGGCGCCGATCGACATACTACACCATGTGCATGCCATGGATCGCCGTGTTTTTTTTTGCCCTTCCCCAGCACATGCGTCCACGTCAGTCGAGCAAAACTCAATAGCCTATTTCTGTTTTTAGAAACAAAAGGGTTGCATACGTACATGCTGCACCCCACGAACATGCCGCCCTCTAACAAGTCCAAGGTCGCAGTCGCACTCGCGTGCAAGACTAGTAAGTAAGCAACATGACGTTGACGTTGTGACTTTTCCCGATTGCAAGTGCCATAGTGATAGCATGCCGCCACCCGATGCCGCCGCTCCCGAAGCCCCCCCCCTCTCACTCCCAGCCTCGTACTGAGCCAACTGTGCGTCTCCACTCGAACAAAGCTTCTTTGTGCCCTTGTAGTCTCATTTTGGGGCTGCACGCCGCTTTCAAATACGAGCTACAGGTGCAGGCGCTACCAAAAGCACGCTATGACGCAACACCAAGACTGCCGACGTCCGACTGTAGTAAATGATGGATGTCGGTGGATACAGATGGGTGTTTCTGCGTACTGCTATTGCTATTGTAGGATGAGGGCGGAGTGGCGCCGCTGCAACATAGCCACTCTGCGCTTTGCTTTTCTTGTTTTCTTTTTCCTTTGCACGCTCGCACGAGGGCAGCTTACGCTTACATACGTACGTAGGGATGGATTGGTTGGAAAAGTTGTGGTTGGGTGTTTCTTCCGGTAAGCCGATGCGTTGTTCGCCTTTACCGTGTTCATGTCCATACATTGCTGTATTATAGTTTCAGAGCAACCGGCAAGTCCGCATGTATGTAGGTATGTATGTATGTATGTATGTATGTATGTACACCCAGGTCTGGCTCGTCGTCGTCGTCGTCGTCGCCGCCGCCACGATACTGGATATAGTCATTCGCCGTCGACAATGCCAAGCAAAGCAAAGGCAAAGAAAGGCATTGCGGCGTGAAGATGCAAACTGCACATAATTCCCATGTACACATGCCTGACCAACGACATAAGCAGCACATGTACTGTAGTGCGGCAAAGGCAGATCATGGGGGCGCAGAGGACCGACTTGGAGCTGGAGCTGCGCCGGCACTCAAATTGGGTGTGATAAGTACTTACTGTAGTTGTATTAGCCATGGTCCAAGCAAGCAATGCAAGGCCAAGGGACGGCAATCAATGCACTCTTTCATCTTTTTTTTTCTCTTTCTATCTTCCCAATTCTTCACATACCTGCACTACAAGCAGCGAAATGCCAGCGTAATACACCAGAATTCCGCAGTAACCCATGATTTGGTCAGCAGCACCCGAATACGAGGAGGAGAAAGGAAACACGGCAGAGGAAAAAAAAAACGAACAAGGGGGGGGGGTGGGGGAAGAGGGGACCTTGCACTTGTTTTCCAGTCGTTACCGAGTGCTCGGACATCCGCCCGTCAGAAGCTTAGGCGAACTGGCTACGTACCCGCCCCACCCCATTTACATACTAGTACACACATACGTCGATACGGGAACCCTGGTATACTGCGTCGGATGTCATGGATGGAAGGCAAGTCAGTTAGATAGTTCTGCGCCCACCAAAAGGAGGCCTAAAAAAAGGGGAGAGTGGCTGAGCGGGGCGGGGGGAGGCGAAAATCCGCTGCAAGGGAGACGACGGTAAGATACTTACATACGTACATAATTACAATACAAGCCATTATTATATAAATGGTCTCTCCCTCTGTCTGCAAGTGCTCGCATTTACCATACAAAACTCAATATCCTGCTTTGCTGTTTGTCCACCACCAGAAACGCTTACTCATCTCACCACCATGCGCTTCCTCTCCACTCTCGTCACGACGCTCGCGTCCGCCTCGGTTGCGTCGGCCGCCATCGCCGGCTTCACCGTGCCCAAGGTGATTGTGGCCGGCGAGCCCTTTACGCTGACGCTCGTCTCGCAAAACATCAGCAACCAAGCCAACCTCGACGTGGCGGTAGCATGGGGCTTCTCCAACGGCACCGGCTTCCTGGGCACCCTGGGCCGCCACTACAACTCGACTGGGCTGGGCTGGCCCCTGAGCAACCGCGGCGGCAACAATATTGACCTCAACGTCACAGCGCCCGAGCAGCTCGACGGCTTCGAGTACACGCCCGGCGCAAACCTGACCCTCACCATTGGCGTCTACTCCATCTACGGTGTCTCGGGCGGCTACAACCTCGTCACTTGGAACAACACCGTCACCGTCGGCGACGAGGTTAGCAGTGAGACGGTTACCAGCTTCAGCAGTCACAATGCTGTCGGGTTCAGCTCATGCAAGTAGTCATCAAACAAAGACGCCGTGTCTGGTGGCGGCGCATCATGCGGAAATGTGAATACATAAAGATGGAATGATAAACAACCATGTATACATAGACTAGATGGTATATATTGCTTTCTCACCCAAATGCAAAAAAAAAGTCGACCAAAGCAAAAAGGTCAAACTCGCAACAACTCGCAACTGTCCAAGTCCGCAAACCTCATGCTTGACCATGACGAAACACACCTCTGACGTCACTGACGCCAATACAAGCTAGCACTAGTCACTGGCTATCTTTGGCACAGTCACAATCACATGTGCATGCATGTCATGTGGAGTGCATCCTAGACCTATTCCCAAAAACACTGAGATCGTCTCATCTATGATATATCATTCTTCTTTACTACTCATAGCTAATAACACGCAATCATTACACCCCCCTCACAACTTGTAATTCTTTCCATACTGCTCCTTTTGACTCTTCGCAGGCCTCCACTCAAAGTGGTGCTTGCCCTCCACCGCCTGCTTAACCTCTGGATCCGAGTCGTCCCTCTTGTCGAACATGTGACTACCAAAGTAGTCGAGCTCCGCCTCGTAAAATGACGTCGGTAGCTCCGTTCCGCTCGCAACCTTGAAGTACTCTAGCGTGGCACTGAGAGCGGGAACCACTTGATCCGTCTCGACTGACTTGGCCATCACCCGCCGAAGCGCCGGGAAACTCTTCTTCACATCCTCGGCAACCCGAGACGACAAGTTGAGGTTGAGCTGCTCCCAAGAAGGCTTCGATTTCAGCACCGGTGCGAGGATTTCATCCGAAATGTAGTCGGCTTGGATGATGCAGCCCGCGCGCCAGATCTGCCACACTTGCGAGTAGTCGATTTCCCAGCCATGCACACGGTCTGCAGTAGCAATGACATTCATGCCTTGGATATAGCTCGCCAGGCAGGCTGCATACGTTGCTTGCCGCACGTCTTCGATAAAAGCCTTTTTGTCCGACACGTTGAGCGCGCTGGGGGGAAATCCGCCGTCGATGACTTTGTTGGCCTTTTCACGGTCGCCACGGAATGCAGACGCGAGGCGGAATCCATGAGACACGTTCAGAGTCAAGGCGGGGACATGCATGTCAATGGCCTGTGTATTGCTCCACACACCAGTCCCCTCTTCACCAGTTACGTCTTGGACCACCTTGTCGAGAACCTGCGAGATGACGAGATCGCCTGCCTCGCGTTTGTGCGAGAGGTCTGCGCCAATGGAAATCAGAAATGTACCCCTCTAACTAGTTGTTAGTGTGCGACGCAAAAGAACCCAATTTGAACATACCAACTCGCCCTCCGAGTTCCACTGTGCAAACACATCACCAATCTCCTCATAGCCCATGCCCATCTTTCGCATGATGCCCCAGGCTTCGCAGATGGCGCTCATCATGCCATGCTCAATGCCATTGTGCATCATCTTGACATAGTGCCCGGCGCCGCCTTTGCCAATGACACCCACGCATGGCTGTTCGTTCTTGTCTTTGGCTGCGACTTTTTGCAAGAGCGGAAGAACTTCCTTGAGGGCAGAAATGTCGCCGCCGGGGCACATGGACGGCCCAGCCCGTGCAGCTTGGTATCCGCCACTGACACCGCAGCCGATGTAACGGATGCCAGTGCCTTTGCATTTCTCCTGCCGGCGCTCGGTATTCTCAAAGTGCTCGTTCCCGCAGTCTAGGATGATGTCGCCAGCGGACAGATGGGGCTCCAAGCCCTCAAGAACCTTGTCACCGACCCCGCCGTGTGGAAGAGAGAAGATGAGCAGACGCGGCGATGACAGTGACGTGCAGAGAGAGGCATAGTCTGCATGCGTTAGGCGCGCCCGTGGTCATCTGGCAAGGCTGACAAACCTTTGTGCTTTTGCACTCTTCCATGGTACCCCTGCTCTTCTGCCTTTTGGATGACAGCGTCCATTGCCTTTTCTGCAGGGTCCGAGAGCGAAACATGGACACCAATCTCAGCAAAGAGCAGGGCCATGCCACCGCCCATGCTGCCGCACCCAATCATGGCAATCTTCTGGGGTCAGCTGGGCGAGTGCGATGGGCATGCATCGACATACATTTGTGAATTGAGACATGGTCGCTGCTATGCCCGTTCCTCTTCAGGCCGTGGAGAACGCAGCGAGATGAGAAGTGAGCAGGCGAGTATAACAAAGTACAGGCCGGTCAGGGAGGAGAAATTGGGCAGGGCTGGGTCCTGGTAGTGCACGTATTTGTCGAGGAACTGAAGCATGTTGGGAGGCGGGTCCGATGTTTGTCATGCAGCGACAACAGTGACGTCGGTGGGGGTGTGTAGCAGCTGTTAGCTCAAAGGTCGAGTGATGTCGAGGGCGGGCGGCCGTCTTATTATAGGCGTTCCGGCGGTGCCGTGGAAGGTGGAGCTGGCAGCCATTGCGGATGCAGGCAGCACGCAGCCATGGGATTCCGGCCTGTTGGCGTATACGCGCACGCGGATTGGAAGGTGGAAGGCTAGCGGACGTTGAGTGGGATGGTGGAATGGGAATGGGAAAGTCGCGCATGCATGGTAAGCAGCCGACTGCCGCTCTACCGCTAGCGCGAGCCGCCTCGGCCAGGCAGCTTTTGGCAATTGGGAAAGCGAAAGCTTCCACGATCCGCTCCACGAACCGCTCCACAGCCCTGTACCCTCTCCCCACCGCCAGCCCTTTCCACTTGCACCGGTTGCTAATCGACTGTAGACCGCCGCCATGGAGGACGACGCCAAGATGGAAATTGACCAGCCCGAGCTGCGCGACGTGCCAGCTGCCGACCCCAAGGCCAGCGACGCGCAGACGGCGGCCGGTGCAACTGCAGTGCGCTCCATCGAGGGCTGGATCATCATTGTGACCAATGTGCACGAGGAGGCGACCGAGGAGGACCTTCAGGACATGTTTGGCGACTTTGGCACCGTTAAGAACCTGCACATGAACCTGGATAGGCGGACGGGCTACGTCAAGGTACGCGCCCACGATGCCCCTGGCCCTGTTTGCGGGCGCCCGAGCTAATGCGGACAGGGCTACGCTCTGATTGAGTATGCCACGCTCGACGAGGCCAAAGCAGCCATCACGGGCGCAAACGGCGAGGAGCTGCTCGAGCAAAAGGTCACTGTCGACTACGCCTTTGTGCGCCCACCGCCTGCCAGCAAGGGGCGTGCACGCGACCACGACAGGAGACAGAGCGGCCGCGGTGCTGCGAGGGCAAGGAGCAGGAGCCCGGGTCGCGGCGACGATATGGACGACGAGTAGTCGGCTGCGTAGCCTCAGCCCGAAGCGCCTCGCGCTTACACTGTACAGCAGCATGGGAGATTGGACGCGTCATTCCGGAGACGCTCAACAGCATCGTACCAGGCGTTGAATAAAAGCTCACCGGCCTGTCTCTCTGATGCAGGCCTGGTATTGACTTGACCAATGTGAGTGCCCCTCTCCCACTTTCTGAGCTTCAAATTAACAAGAGAGCAGGATTGTGTGCTTGCATATGACAAAAGATTGATGTGAACTGCGGTGATGTCGTGAATTGGCTAAGCAACCTGACCAATGCCTCGAATCGGTCCAAGAAACATGCATCTCAACAAAGTCACTACGCTTCCAGCCGAGTCGAGCAGAAGCGCACATGTAGTCGGTAAAACCTGCCTCAAGTACCATGGCCCCACCAAGCTCCATGCTAACCACTTCCAGCCTTTGTATTCCTCTTGCTCTATCTCGGCTGCATGAGTGTGAGAGCAGGACCGGACCTCGGCACGGAACAGCTTGTAATCTGAAAAGACGCAATATTGGAGGCGCTCCTAGTACCATGCCAATCCTGCCTTAGACCCCAAGCCGCTACAGCGGGGCGGACAAGATAGGTGTTTGTTGCGCAAAAGCATGCGAATTAGTTTCTCCGAGCGGCCCGCATTACTCTGCAAGTCTCATGATCTTTCTATATATTAAGTTTAGGGCCATCCCGTAGCTAGCAAGCACATTTTCGTCATTGATTGAAAAAGCCTATACAGCATGTGAAAGCAAAGTGTCAGGTAGTCCTTGACATGAGACTGAGGTGACCTGTCCAACACGCGCGCACGTTCACGTTTGCGTTATCGCCCTACCCTGCCTGGGCCCCCCTCACAATGTCATCATAATGACTGCTCGGCACGAGGGAGGATTCAGCCGCACGTGCACTGCTTTCCCAGCGTAAGCCCAGCATGACCTGTGTGCGGAATGCTCGGAAATGCGAGTGCGAGTCGCTTGAAAATATCAATCGTGATCGCTATGTGTATTTACCGCACTTGAGCCGATCCAATCATTTCGTCTGCGTCTCCAAGGCGTGTCCTGCCAATTTCTTCGGCTCAAGAGAACGGCTGGTATTTGCAATATATCCCAACTAAAACTTCTCGCTAATATATCATCACACCAGGCAAGATGGCCGAGCGGTCTAAGGCGCTAGCTTCAGGTGCTAGTAGAGAAATCTGCGTGGGTTCGAATCCCACTCTTGTCAACATCTTTTTTGGCCCAAGCGATTCTTTTGCTGCTGTAGGGACTGCTTGGAGAGATGCATGGCTGTACCTTTTTGCGATTCCAGATAAGTGGGTCCGTGCGCGGGAAGCAGCAAGCGCGGGGCAAGCGTGGCAGGGTCGCGGCTTGGCGTTATCCTCCACACATGTCGACGTCGAGGCATAGAGTTTGCCATGCATATATCTTTTTCTTTTGCATGCTGGCGCTAGATTGCCCGGGACCACGATACGCCATGCACAGTTGTTGCAATCAGTCGTCGCCCAAGGTCCCATGAGACGACGAGAAAGAGCAAGGCGCTGAAACTGCACGCGCGGGAAGGTGGACTTGGCCAGATCGAATACGCCCACGTCCAGCCGACGGCAGTACGCCTCTTCTGGCCATGACCTCTCCACTCCCCCGCATGAAGCGCTGGCTGGACCTACCTATCCATTCTATGCCTATTCATACCACTGCTGTCTGGCGCCCGCGCAGATCTCCTCAACGAGCGACACGCGTCGCATCGGGCGCTGCATATTGCTGACCATGCGACTCTCTCGTGTCGCGCTGTCTCGGCGACTGCAACTCTGGCTGTCGCTGCTTCTCTTCGTGATCGTGACCGTCTCAGCGGCTAGCAACCCAGGACCGCAAGGTGAGGCTGAGCAATGCGCCTGGCTATGCGCTCTGACTGATACGCCCAGAAACGACTCGGCCGGTCTACGAGCCCGATAACCAGATTGTAGTTGTCTTGCCTCCGCCTGCCGAAGAAGCCTCTCCAGCATGCTCGGGTAATGCGTCAACCAACGCCGCCAGGTACTCTGCCGCAGAGGCCAATATCCTCCATGACCTCCACTCGGCGCTGTCCACAATGCAAGACAGCTACTTCGCCGTGTGGCTTGGAAAGTACACCACCGCGATAGACTGGACCGCGGCCGTAATGTCCACGTATGTCTCGGCGACACTCTCGACGCTCTCACGCTCGCTTTCTTATACGATGCCCGGTACGTTTGACAAGAGCAGGAAACTGGACGTTGAAGCGCAAATGGTGGAGAATGAAATCAACAAGTACTTTGCGCAGACTTCGGCGTACTACTTTGGCGAAGACCACTTTGCCATTAGAATGCAAGCGTATGACGATATTCTCTGGGTGGTACTGGGCTGGCTGGAGGCGTCCATGTTTGTTGAAAGCCATTCCAATAGCCACTATACGGTCAATGGCGTAGTAGACAAGGGCTGGCATGCGAGCCAGTTTGTGCCAGCTTTTGCCCACCGTGCACGCGTGTTCTACGAGTTGGCCGAGAAGGGCTGGGATTGGAGGCTCTGTGGGGGAGGCATGACGTGGAACCCTCGATTGCTACCCTACAAGAATGCCATTACCAACCAGCTCTTCATCTCAGCAAGTATCAGCATGTACCTGCATTTTCCTGGGGATGAAAACTGCTCGCCATTTTTGTCGCAATACGACGCGTCGAGACCACACAGCGAGGAGCTGTACGATGACTGCGATCAAGAAAGGCGAGGCCGTTACGATCCCGTCTATTTGGCCAACGCAGTCAATGGATACGAATGGCTGAAGAGCAGCGACATGACCAACGAGCAGGGCCTGTACGCCGACGGCTTCCACATTGCAGGCTACCGCACAAATCACAGCAAAACGACGTGCGACGAGCGCAACGAAATGGTATACACGTATAACCAAGGCGTAGTGCTCTCCGGACTGCGCGGCCTCTGGGAAGCCACGGGTAAAATCTCGTACCTGGAAGACGGTCACGAGCTAGTCCGGAATGTCATCCGTGCAACAGGCTGGACAACGGATAGTCTTGACTCAACGCCATCGTTTACCACCGCAGCACGCCGCTCGTCTCACGATAACAAGGAATCCCAAGAAGAAAAACGGAAAACATCAAGCCACTGGTCGGGCCTCGGCGCAAACGGCATCCTCACCGAACTCTGCGACCCTTCTGGCCACTGCAACCAAAACGGCCAAACATTCAAGGGCATCTTCTTCCACCACCTAACCGCCTTCTGCAAGCCTCTTCCTACTGTTCCCATGCGAGTAGGCAAAACCCACGCTGCGGGGCGCGAACTAGCAATGCTCCATGCAAACAGCTGCAAAGAATACACTCCGTGGGTGATACGCAACGCGCAGGCCGCACTCGCCACGCGCGACGAAAGAGGCAGATTCGGAAGCTGGTGGGGAGCATTTGATACAAGTTTCATGTCGCAGCGCAGCCATCCCTCTTCATCTCACAACGATGAGCAGCCCCGCGGCAGCGAAAACGCAACGGACTACCGTAACACGGGTCCTCAGAGCGGTCTCTCCAACGACGAGCAGAAAATGTATGTTGATGCTAGGTCTGTAGCGTCTTCTGGTACGGCGGCTGCTACGTATTTCGCATCTATTAGAGATGGCCATGACGATGATGATGGCGACAGTAGCAGTCATGGTCGCACAACTAGACGCAAATCAGCAAAATCGTCAAAACGACACACAGGCGACCTGAACGATCGGGGCCGCGGCCGCACGGTAGAAACCCAGGGCAGCGGTGTTTCGGTCGTGCGCGCCATGTTGATGTTTGTCAAGCGGTCTGCGAGCGAGGGCGATGGTGCTGATGACTGGGATTTGTGAGTCTTTTTCCCCCCTCGTTCTTGAATCAAGAAAATCAAAGATATGACTCGCTTTTATTAACGCGTCTACCCTTTTTTCTTTCTTCTTCCGTCCATGTAGATTTACATTTCCGTCTGTACAATCGCAGTCGCAGTCGCAAATACATACATCCGATGCTTTTCGATACCGCCAGGGACAGCGCGGTAGAGTTATTCTTCTGTTCCTGGTCGCGTTTGTGCTGTTTTCGGGCTTCGTGCTTGTCGAGGGGTTGTAGGCGTCGTGGATGCGGCTGCGGTTTGCATTGGATTCTGCGCATTTTATATGCGTATGCGTATGCATGTGCGGAGAACTGTGCGGGCACGCGGAGAGACAAGGAAGACATGTGCATGCGTAGAATGACAGCAGGGAGATTAAAAGAGAGAGAGAGGGGGGAGAAACAAAGGAGAAATCCAAACAAACGTATTACTAACGTGAAGACGAAGAAAGAATGGAAAAAACAAAAATAAAAAAAATCAGATAGGAAATGAAAATGAAAATGAAAATGGTAGAAATCAAGAATCCGCTAGGTATACCTCTAATATTGCTCAATGTCATTCTTTCTTTAACTCTCCTTCTTCTTTTCAAGATGGAAAAGCAGAGGTATAAGTACCTAAGGGTTTACCCGACTTGAACTTCAACTTGCACTTGCACTTGCACTTGCGTACACATATACATATGTATGTATACATACACATGCACTCTCGTATTCACTGATTCACGCATTACATGATACCCAGCTCGCCAAATCCCTTGAGCACCTCCTTATCCACGCGACTCAGCCACTCATCGTGAAACGCCTGTTCGCCGCCCGCGTGCTGAATGGCCTGCTGCAAATGGTCTCTGACAAAAGCGACAAGATTGATTTGATGCACGGGATCGCTGTAGATGAGTTCGCGCTTGCGAATGTCTTCTGGGGCTTCTGGTTCCGTGGGGTGGTAGGGCTCTGGGGGCCAGTAGAGAGAGCTATCAAAATGTGTTAGTTGGTGAAAAATAAAGTAAGACTAGATATACATACTCTTGCGTCCGATCATCCATGCCGTCGAGCAGTTCGCCGAGCACGTCGGTCCAAACACCTATCAGGGACTGCAGTTTTGCCAACATCCATGGCTGGCCGCCTTCGAGGAAGCGCGTGAGAACAAGACACATGAGTTTCTTGTTTGGAGCATCGCCAATGTTTTCAATGTGACTGAACCATTCTTCTAGCAGCCAATCCAGCGTCTTTTCGAGTCCTTCGCTGGAAAGAGAGGCCAGGGCTTCGAGGAGGACGGGAGGAGATGCAATGCCAATGCGGGCGAGGACGGTAAAGTAATCTGTTTCTACGACGCCATCGACGGCGCGAGAGGGGAGTTCGCGGTATGGACCGTGGGATTGGTGATGTGTCCATGCGCCGTTGAGGCCTTCTAGAACCTTTGCGAAAAAGCCAGTGGATATCAGGTCGCTCGTCAACACCTTGATTGCTTCTTCACCGCCGACGCCTTGCGCGCCACGAATGATGCATGTCACAAGGTGCGTCATGATTCCATTTGCTTCAGGCTTTAGGGTACCAAGCAAGTCAGCGAGTGCTTGGAGGATGGCAGGCCGGAAAGAGTCTGCTAGCACTGCAGAAGGTGCAAGGAGAAGATAGGATTCGGTAATCTCAATGGCTTTGCGCAGGGTATCATTGTCCATGGCAAATAGAGGAAGGAGGTATTGCAGAAGGTTGAGAAGTTCGGGTGGCGTAGGTTCAGGAGCCGATGGCGTTTGCGCAATAATGGATGCCCACAGATCTAGGGCGTCTTCAAGAAGGTAAACTTGGGTTTCGGAGCCAGGCTCAATGGCGCTCTGAATAATGGGTAAGAAGGAGACGTGAAAGGAGCGCGAATCCGCCTTCATGGCATTGGTCAGACGAGCGAGTATGGTGAGGATAGCTTGCTTCATTAGATGTTCATGTCCAGACTGCTCCCACAGTGGAGGTAGGAGTGCAATGATACTGTTGGCGTACGGCGTAATCTGCACCGGTCAGTCTGAGAACACACTATACATGCACTACTTACGTGATGCTCCATTCTCTCGACAATCAGGCTGATGGTATTCAGCAGCGCCATCTTCGTCTCGGGAAGCTCGACCTCTTGCACCAGGGCCATGAGCCTGTCGAGTGTAATCTGCGAGTATGGCAAAAAGGCATCGGCCTTGAACTCCCACTCGTCTGCAACGGCATGGAACTTTCTTCCGGCTGTTATTCGAACAACCTGGTCATTCAACGGGTCGCTCTTGTCGAGGAGATGTTGGAAGATTTGGTAGACTATGGGCTTCTTCTCTTGGGCCATCTTGATGGTGATCCATTGAGAAATGATTATGGCAATTCGACGACGGATGATGTTGAAGCCCGGGGTCTGCTTGGTCGCTTCCACAACCAAGGTGTTTTCCAGAAAAGAGTCAAAGTCGACCTTGTCGTGGAGGATGTCAGCTGCAAGGCCAATGGCTGTGTATACCGAGTCCTTGAACAAGATATCCTCATTCTGGGGAGCTGCAGACGTTAGCCAAGCCCAACTCGCCAGGACGAGTACTCACTCGCGACAGAATAGAAGACTTGGAGTAGAGGCTCGATGATCAAATCTTTGAAATTCTTTGCAAGATCTAAGAACAGCTTTTCGGCACAGGGTCGGATGGCGAACTCCCAGTCCTCTGCGCCTTCTTCCATCTTCTCCCACTCATCGGGCTCCTCCTCCCACATGCGGAGGTCGCTGGGTCGAAAGACGAAAAAGCGCTGGACCAGTGCTGATATCATGTCGCCAACAAGGTCGTCTGTGAAGAAGTTTGTTCGAACCATGTGCGTAGCCTGATTCTTCTCATCTTTTTCCTGCTGATGCTTGAAGCGAAAGGTCTGGGTGGGATAAAAGACCATTTTCACACAGGCACGAATCAACAACAAACCTTTGAGAGCGAGACGCTCGAGAATGGGTGCTTCGTCGTCGGCATCGCCGTCAGTGCCAACCTTGGCCCCTTCTATCGACGTAGATGCCCACTGCTCGCCCACTTTTGAGACCAGGCTCCAGTAATCGCGGGCAAGATCTATCGAGTTGGGCAAAAGAACAAAGTCTGAGGGGTGAGTAGTGGCCATGTTGAGGTGGAGCTTGGCGAGCTGCAGCAGGTGCTTTCCGACCTTTTTCTGGACTTCTGCCGCAAGAGGAGAGTTTTCTGGCGCTACGTACTGTAGGAACTCTCCGAGGTGAGTACGGGTCAGGGTCCAGAAGTCCTGGATGTCCTTGTCCCTGCCTGGAAAGTCATATCCGGCAATGATTAGTCGTCTGATGGTTTTGATAGCCAGCAGACTGTGGTCAATGCTCTCTATTGCGCCGCCCTCGTCATCGCTGCCATTGCGGAAGAAGGACTGCCATGTCTGTACCTTGTTCACGTATATCGCACCCAGAACACTGAAGATTTCGGGAGCCACTGTCTGCAGGCTTTGGCGCGTGCGCAGTAAGCGTCCGGTAGACAGTTCTTTTATGATGTACAAGAGAACGAGGAGCGCGCGTGGGAGCTGCAACGGGTAAGCGTTTGGATCGGTCGAGGAACGGAGGATGTGGAGGAGCTGCTGGAAGAGATCTGGCCTGGTAGTGTGAGATGGTTCAGCCGACAACAGCGACGTCAACTCACCAGTCGCTGGGGAACTCGAAGCGGACAATCTTTGCGACGACCAGGGCGTTTTGGAGGGCCAGGCGGGGATCTGCCTCGTTGACGGCGCTTTCGAGCAGACGCCCCCGGATAGTCGCCTTGTCCTCCTTGCTCACAGCACTGTAGGTGTTAGAGTCTGCTGCCATGTAATTGTGTTTGTGGAGGCGCACTTGGTGGCAGTCTTGCGCCAGTACTTGTCGATGCCGTTTTTCAGTTGGATAATGGCGAGATAGCGCACTTCGAGCGGAAGGGAGCGGTCGAGAAAGACGGCCTGGGCATTTTTTTTAGCCGTGTATTGGCGGTGCATGCTCGTCGGTGCATACCTGGAGGAGAGGGTAGAAGCCCTGCGTCTTCTCCCAGTGCTGCAGCTGCTTTGCGCCGCTCTGGACCTGCGTCTGGTCTGTGGACGAGGCCGAGCGCAGGACGTGGAAGAGGATGCCCTCTGTCAGGGGATTGGCCTCGCCGGGGACCTCGACCTGGAAGGCGGCGCTCATGGTGTGGTGTTGTGCTTGGAGCTACGGCGACGTCGTGGCGGGGTATGTGCGGGCAGGCAGCGAGTCGGGGAGCATGCGCTATGGGCTGGCTGTCACGGTGAGCGGTGAACAGGAAACGAGCCTGCCCACCCAGGCGAGAGGAGAGGCGGGAGAGGAAGTTTGCGGGTGCGGCGTGGTTGGACGAGGGCGACAAATTCCATGTCCATGGCCATGGCGGTCTCTGTTTCTCTCCCCGCGCCCAGCTCGGACCTCCGAGACACAGGCGGGATGCCACCAAGTACTACTGGAGTGCTTGTGTATGCGCATGGGCAAGTGCCAGCGCCATGAGGCACCAGAGAGGGGGGATTGCCCATCGCCCGACACGACGCCATGGCATTGCATGGCTACTCGTCTGCGTAAGGAGGCACATGTAAGTATGCTGGTGCATGGCGCTGCAGCTCGCGTAAAGATGCCGTGTGGTCGGGACGTTTGTCTGTTCGGTCCCCAGCCAACCTCGGCCCATGGCATCCCCATGGCATCTCGCGACCCTCGCCTTCGTATCACGCAACCACCACACGCACATGTCGGCGTCCCCATAACTACGCCTGCTCTGCCCGCCTCCGCCTCTGCCGCCGCCGCCTCCTCCTCCTCCGCCGCCGCCTGCCGCCTCCCAATGCTTCCCGATGCACTCCGCAGACTTCGCCGCCGCCCAGCAACGCATAGCAGCCCGCCGCGCCCAGCGCGCCCTTGAGCACCGCAACCACCATGGCCCGTCTCGCTCCGCCCGCGCCCTATCGCGGCTGCCGTTCCCCCTGAGCTCAGTCTCGTCGGCGGGCTTCACCGTCTGGGACGCGATCAAGGGCCGCTCCGGCACGCGCCCCGAGTTCCGCGTCGGCCAGGTGGATGCCGAGCTGCTCGACGAGGAGCTGCTCACGCTGCTCAAGGACCAGGTCGCCGAGGGCCTCAAGTACTTTGGCTCCCACGTCGCCGACAACTACGCGCCCGAGATCCTGCTGGTCCTGCGCGCCATCCTGTGGAAGCTGAGCATCTGGGACCAGAACGCCAGCTACGGCGCCCACCTGCAGGGCCTGCGCTACACCGACGCCCGCAGCAGTGCCCCCAATCGCCCGCCCCCGAAGCCCTGGCAGAAGATTGCATACGGCGTCGTGACGGTCGGCGGCCGCTATGCCTGGACAAAGTGGGAGGACTACCTCTTGTCCGCGTCCGAGGACTACACGCGGCCCGAGAGCGCGCGCCTCACCTTCATGGGCCGCCTGAGCGAGCTGGCCGGAAACGCCCACGACGTCCTCGGCCTCGCCAGCTTCCTCGTCTTCCTCGTCGACGGCCGCTACCGGACCATTACCGACCGCCTGCTGCGCCTGCGCCTGACGCCCTCGTCGCACTCGACGTCGCGCGAGGTCAGCTTCGAGTACCTCAACCGCCAGCTCGTATGGCACGCCTTTACCGAGTTTCTGCTCTTCCTCCTCCCGCTCGTCGGCATCTCGCGCTGGCGCCGCATCCTCGCCCGCACGCTCAAGAAACTCCGCGCCGCCCTCCTGTCCCTCATGGGCAGATCACCCGCTGCGTCGCATGACAGCGAACAAGCAAACACGGGCGGCGAACTCGGCTTCCTCCCCGAGCGCACATGCGCCATCTGCTACCGCGACCAGAACCCCACGTCGGCCAGCGAAGCCGACATCATGGCCGCGTCGGCCGGCGCCGGCGGCGTCGTCGGCAGCGCCGCAACAGACATTACCAACCCCTACGAAGCCACGTCGTGCGGCTGCATCTACTGCTTCGCCTGCCTCGCCCAGCGCATCGCCAACGAGGAAGGCGAAGGCTGGACCTGTCTGCGCTGCGGCGAAACCATCAAAGAATGCCAGCCCTGGACCGGCGACATCATCCAAGAACAACCACGCACCGCTGTCCACCCGCCATCCTCGCACCCCAACCAAGACCACGACAGGCCCAACACGGCAAAGTCGGTTGGCTTCGCTACCGCCGACACCCCCGCCACCACAACCACAACAAAGTTCACCCCCAACACAGACGACACGGACGACTCGCTCGACGAAAAGGCCTCGCTCCTCCGTGAAATCGACCCCATGCCCGACCACCACCACCAACATGCCCATGGTCTCCTGGACACCTCGCACACACGCGGCCTCAACCTCGGCGAATCCCTCTTCACAGAGAGCTCAGAGTGGGCCCGTGCAAGCGAAGATCGTAGCGATAGCAGTAGCAGTAGTAGTAGTAGCAGCAGTAGCGATGGCAGACATACCAGCGATGACGAGCACAGCGAGGAGTACGACGAGGATGAGGAGGAGGAAGGCGAGGAATTGGAGGCATTATGATGGGATGAATTCCTTTTTTTTTGATCCATTTATTACTCATCTCCTTGTTCTTCTTCTCCTTCTACTACCACTACCACTACCACTACTACTGCACCTTGTTTTTCTTGCGTCTTGATGTCGCGACCTTTGGTCCTTGAATAGACTGTGTGGGCGGATGCATGCATGCATGGCTGGATTGGATGACGAACAAAAAAAATACGTCGACTTGTCTATTTCCTTTTGCTTTTGCTTTTGCTTTTGCTTCTCTCGTTCATTCCCTTTCCCTCCCCCTACGACGACGATAGTACTGCTTTTCATTCGTTGCAATTTTTCTTCCTCTTCTGCTTCTGCTTCACACGTCTTGTATACTAGACCTAGTCAGCGTCACTAATGCATGATACCCTGATTTCAAGCACATGAACCCCATCTTTTTCTCTCTCCCTCTGACAGCACGTCGTCTTGCAAGAAAGAAGAGACAAAATAGGTGCTGCATGTGAACTGAGTATTGCTTCATAATCAGCCACCTTCAATGGCCTTGTCGCGGTGATATATAGTGTAATAACTACCCACAAAATATCCCCGCGTCGTCTTATGATCCTATTGCAAGTATTTCGTAGTCTATGCACATAGACGCATCTTTCACATGGCATGGCATGGCATCAGTCAGCCTGTCTTTTTGCGCCCAGCTTCTCTTCTTGCCAGGCCCCAGACTCCTCCCCCTACCAAGAAACCAACTTTGCACCTTGACCAGTCCTACAATCCACCTCACGTCCGCATAAACTCGGCAAACCTCGGTAACGCCGCCATCTTCTCCTCTGGACTCGTCGTCTCGGCAAAGAAAATAAGTCGCTGGTTCTTGTCCTTTTTGCTCTTCTTTTCCTCCTTGGGCGCCGCCTCCTTGGTAACCTCGTTGATGAGATCGTCGACAGAGTTGGATATGTCGCCGTTTTGGCCAGGAGGAAACGCGCCAGGCGGTGGGGCACCGAAGCCTGGTCGAGGAGGTAGCGCGCCAGGCTGCCCTGGTATGCTGCCTGGTCGTGTAGGTATGGCGGTGTTGACGGGTGAAAAGGGCTGCGGGATGCCTTGGGGTGGGTATGCAGGGGCGCCTGGTGGAAAGCCTGCGGGAGCGCCTGGAGGAGCGCCATAGGGCGGTTGGACGACTGGCGGTGTCTAGTCATCTTGTTAGCCACAATTCCGCTCGCAGACTATGCATATACCTACAGCATTCTGAACAGGCTCCACTGGCGGCGGAAGCACGCCGTTCTTGCGGTCCTCTCTGAACTTGGCGGCCCTCGCCTCAATCTCTTCCAGACTCTCGTTGATCTTGGGCCTCTTGTTCGGCGCTGCCTGCCCATTCACATAGGCGCCACGCATCGGGTTACCTGTTAACCGCGCGCGCTCCTGCTCCTCGGCGAAATGTGCCTGTGTGACTTGCTGGTTGTGCTGCTCTATTATCTCAGCGGGGACACCCTCCATGCCGAAGATCTCCAGCTCGAGCCCTTGGCGCCCCGGGTTGGCATTCTCGACATGTGTGAGGTTCTCCTTGTGGACTTGGTTCATGTGCACCGAGAGACCTGGTCAGCGGTTAGAGGACCGGCATGCGGCGTGTCGCGGGGCGTCGTACCTCCGGCCGTGTTGAGCCGGCGTCCACAGCGGTCGCATTTGAAGTGTTTGGCTTTTTGGTGGGAGATGAGAATCTTGAGGTCGTCAAAGTCGCGCTCGCAGTAGTAACACCATGGTCGCTGCAGGCGGTTAGTGTGTGTGCATCACGTGCAATTTGCAGGGCGTGGCTGACCTCGAGCTTCTGGTTGAGGTCTGGGTACCTCTTGCGCTTCTTCGTCATGGCTGCGGGCGGGCTTGATGGCGTCGGGGACAGCGGCGGTGGTCGCGATCGCGGTCGGGAACGTCGCTGGAGGTGAAGCTCCAGCGCTCGCGAGGCCTGTCGACCGAGCTAGCCTAGTCTAGCGCGTGCGTGGCCCATGCGCAGGCTCGACGACTTTTCTTCGCCGCCTCGCCCTTCTCGCCTCCCCCAACATCACAACGGCACGGCACGGCACGACAGGCTTCAATGGCTTCTAAAGCGAGGCTAAAAAAAACCCCCATCTATGCCAGCCACATCTCCGCTTGGGACGACGCAACCCGCACATCAGCCACTTGGTCTACGACACCTCTACAAGTCCCCCCGGGGAGCATCCCACAGCCTCGCGTCTTGCTTGGCTGTGGTGCATGCGGCTGTACTCCAGTACGTGCATTCTTGGTTGCAAGAGCAAAGAAAAGGTCCTTCATAGTTCACACTACTCGCTCTTCGGAGAAATCCTACGAAGGGTGTGACTCCTTGGCTACCTACATCTCTGCAGCCTCCACCAGAGCCATCAAGCTGAAGTTTACATTGTCTGCTTCGAGCGCCATCATGCTGCGGATGGCGATGAGGCATCTTTCTGCAAGAACATCCTCGTCTGCCGTGAGTTGCCCGAGGTCGATTGGACGCTTCCGGTCTCCGTCGAGCTGGTAGAGGTGGTCATTCTTGCACTTGACAAAGGCAATGTAATGATAATCCACCTCTTCCTCGGCACTGCTCGGCGCTTCCGTGTTCCCCTTGCATGCTACGCTAGCATATGAAGTCTCCAGCTCGGTGCTATTCTCCAATGCTTCAACCAGCTCGTCTACGCTGGAGCTTGTGTTGAGCACTTTGGCAATGACCGAGTCGTTTTCTAGTCGGGTTAGAATGATCTTGCCGGCTAGTCAATGTCTTACTGAGTCTATCCCTCGCCTCTCCATTGCAAACAGTGTGCAGTATTGCATATAGACCGCATGCATTGTTGATTGTTTGTTTGAAAAAGACGACATCCTCACTCTGCTCTGAGCTTTGAAAGCTCTCAAGCAGGGCATCTTCATCCTCGACTTTCTTCTCGTATTCTTCTGTCGTCGGAAATACCAGAATCAGCCCCAATACCGGTCTTGGGACAAGTGCTAGTAATTCCTCATCCAATGAAAACACATCTTCAAACTCCAGCGAGGCCGACAAGCCGAGCTTATGCGCAAGCTCTGTGAATACTTCTGGATTAGACTCGAGCGGAATGAAATGTTTGCTGTAGGTCTGAGCAGTGCTCATATCTCTGTGATACCTCAGAGAGTACTGGAGATAGAACAGAGTGCTGTGATTTGAGGCGCAGAGCTACTGTGCTCAACACCGCACTAGTTTTGATGGCTGCCTGCAGAGCTAGTCACGTGTGCGTTATCAGTCCTGTGTAACAGCCGTCTTTGAATCAACATTTATCAACACTGAACATGACTGAGTTTTAAGTATTACTACCCTCCACCATCGGCTGATCCCTCCCAGACCAAGGAATGCGACGCAGTGTCTCCTAATCACCACATAGAGGTGGATACAGCGGTTGAGTGCCGGACCGTGACAATCTCTAGAAGCAAACGTGTTTCGGATTTGTCCAGCTTTCTGAAGCGGGTGGGGGCTGTGCGACTCTTGAAATGCTCATTCGCCTATTATTGTCAAGAACCATGGTATTGGAAGATTCCCGACTAACCCAGCCAAACACGCACCAATGGAAATCGAGCAATCTGAGAAAATTCAGTGAGCAATGAAGTGAAGGAAAAAACCACTGCCGTTAGGCAGACATGGGTATGATCGTTAACCAGGTGAGAGAAGAGACTGTCGCTCATAGCGCCCTCCCCTTCACCTTGTCCTCTATATGAAGCTATATAAAGCCTCGCCCCTAGATATCATCTACTTTCTCCCCAACGCCACCACCATAACAACAACAAAAAACGAAAAAGACAGGCACATGGTCTCAAGATGTCTGGCGCTTACCCCCCGCATGCAGGGAAGAAGAAAGCCACGTTGACAGCAAATGAGATTCAGACTGAACTCAGCAACGCCGTGAAATCAGCAACTCACACCCGGGCACCGTACAAGAAACAAGCTGTAGTGCTCATCCATTTTGAAGTCGATGATTTACACTGCGATGGCCCCGAGAAAGAACTGGCTGATACCTTTCGGCAATTCTATGGTATCCATAACATTACCCATCTCCTGCTGATGAACAACGACCCAATCCCACACGTTCTTGTTAATGAAACTCTCAATAAGTTGATCAGGCAAGGCAATGCCGCCAAAGACTGCCTGATTATCCTCTACTATTCGGGTCATGGACAGATTGTGGTAGAGCAGTCGGTCTCCAAGCATCAAGGACTGCGATTCCAACTTAAGCTCGCGTAAGTAGCAATTTGCTTTTTGTTTCTCTTCTTATATCATACTAATCAGTTTACAGAGGCGCATACGACAAGGACACAGGGAAGCCTCTCACCCCGCTCCTAGACTGGGAAGTGGCAACTTCCATGCTTCACGGATCACCTTGCCATGTCCTTCACATCATGGACTGCTGTTTCGCAGCCGAGTACATGGATTTAGATGTAGAACTACTAGCTGCTGCAACTGAGGCAGCCGGTTCAGATGTCGGTAGATCCTTCACGAAAGCTCTTGTCCACGAGCTCCGTAGCCTATCTTCTCAGCCGTTCACAATCTCCACTCTTTACCAGAGGCTCATGACGAACCGAAGCGCTCTGAATCTCGATTGCATTCCACTCTACAACAATTGCAATGGTAGAGACTCGATTACCTTGGGAAACGCAGTACACAGGCCCCAGGCTGCGGGTCCACTTCTTAAACCAGATAGCCCACGAATCCTACTCGCCGCAAATGTCAGCCATGATGTCAATATGGCGGATATTCAAAGTTTGAAAGATTGGCTCACTAGCCTCTTGCCTACCTCGATCATGGGAATGGAAATCAAGCTAGAAGGTGCTTGGGATTCGTCATCATCATCATCACTTTTGCTCTTCTCTCTTCCAATCACAGTTTGGGCCCACATCGACCGCACCACTTCGGCATACACCTACGTCGGCGAAGTAACTTCCAACAACAAGTTGCTGCAACAGGCTCCTACTCAGAATCCCGCACTTGCTTTCAGATCCCCACAGGGGCTGGAAACCCGCAAGCCAGGAGAGTCTTCTGCGCAGAACTGAGTGATCTCGCTTCAACCAAGCGGGACAGAACTTGATCTCCAGAACCGTTGCGAATTGTGGTCGCACTTGCATTCACTCTCTCAAGTATGTAATTGTGTGGCAGTATAGTCAATCAAGCGATTGCTGTCTACTACAGACTGTCCACCACTCCATTGTGAATTTCAGTTTTAATTAATCATCTTTCGATAAAAAAAAAACCCCCCAGTTGCAAATGGAATATCTACTAACTTGATACAACTGCAGAGTTTAGTCTAAAGCCGAAATGCGCATATGTACGCTTTGTAAACAGCTGGTGACTAGAAGCGGACGACAAAGTAGTGGCAGCTGGACAGCCCCCGGTTAGCCGTTGCAACGGCAACTATAGTAGATACAGCTGTGGTGGTCGTAGGCAAGAGTGGCAGGCGGAAGTGGCAGGTAGGAGTGATAAACAAGAGTGAGAAGTCAAAGTCAAAAGTAAGAGTAGTAAATCAAATTAGTCGGCTTCAAACTGGTCGATATATACGTATGGATGTAGAGTGATACCCAGATTCAATTGGCGAAAAAGAAAAGAAAATCAAAAGATTAGAAGGCAGTAGTAGTGGTAGGTAGCAACAGGGGTTGGCAGCGAGCGGTGGGTCGCGGTGGTAGGCAGGCCTAAGTAGAGCGGTGCAGTCCACTTGGCGATATATGCCCAAGTCCAAAACTGCACATCTACACGATTGCAATACATTGCATGGAACGACTATAGCCCGCACATACGACCACAGCCAGAGAATTCTACAGGGTCTCGTTAGCTCCCCATATGTCAAGACTTTGTGCGGTAAACTAGTAGTCAGGTGGGTGACCACTGGCGAATCCTTACTGTTGTATGTATTTTTTTTGTTTTTTGCCGCGTTGATTTCTTGCCTTGGAGTTGAACAACTGAGTGCTGGGGTTAGTCGGACCGGATCGGCTAGACCAGACGGTTGGCTGGGCTACTAGCCACTGCCCTAGCCACCCTGCGGCCTTGTCTGCTTGACATCACTGAGTCCACTGCGCAACATTTTTGACTTCCCAGACATCTCCAACATCACTTCTATAGCACAAGCTGCTGATTCCAGAATGTAATTCGCTGAAAATTATAATACACTATGCACATTTTCTTCAGGTTTCATCACCCATATCTCCTGCAAATGCAGTCACCAACACGCAACGCCCATGGTCCGCAAACGCCAAAACGCATGATGAGATTTAAAATGCAACTCTTCGTCGTTAAACCAGTCCCCCCATCGCCTGCCACAATTGTTTACTCAAATTGGTTCTCGCGGTCGACCCATACATCCTCGAGCTCGGCAAAGTTGTGGAAGTGTAGCGGTCGGTGAACGGGGTCGTAAAAGCGGGCTGGTGTGTCGAGGCGCACGTGCACTGGTTTCTTCTCCACCGAGCCGAAGGCGCTGCCCATGAAGCTGTAGTTCCAGATGCCGTTGTCGGGAATGAGGAAGTAGCCGCGAATCTTGTCGGACAGCAGCAACTGGCATTTTTCACCGAAGCTGGTGCTGAAGCCCGCCGGGTTGTCGGACATGGTGTCCTTGTTCTCCGCGCCCCACTTGTAGCCGTTGGGTGTGAGGGCCCAGGCGGCGAGTGAGACGGAACCGGGAGTAAAGGATACAGTCATTGAAACAGTCTTCTTGTCCCAGGTAGCATGCTGATTCATGAGACGAGCGTGCTGAGTGACATCGCTGGCCTGCATGTACGGCGGCTCGTTTCCACTGACAGTGTGAATGATACCCAGAGGCTCCAGGTTGTCCAGGTACTCGTGCTTTGGCAGCTCCTTTGGCAGCTGCACGTCGCGAGTGTTGCCGACTTGAGGGACCATGACAATGGTGCAAATTTCCTTGACTTGGTCGTTGTCAGGCGGCGACCTGCCGTAAAGGTAACCCGCGACCTGAACACGAAGATCGGCAATGGTGATGAATCGCTTAAGCACATTCTTCGGCATGACGTAGGTAAAGTGGCCTTCCTCCTTGACATCTTCAGAGTTGATGTAGATGTTGTTGGCACGAGTGCGCAGGTTGGATGTGGCCACGGCCCTCGTGCGCCACTCCGTCTTCGAGGCAAACGAAGCCTGCTCATACTGCGAAGTTGTCGTGACGACCATCTCCTCACCGTGGATGTTCTGAGTCTTGGTGGTGACGGCAGTCAGCTGCTGTTGCTCTTCCTGTTGCTTGTCGATCTCGGCAGCTTGTTGACGTTGCATCGAAGGAGCTGAAATCTCCATACCCAAGATGATATCGCGCACTTCACTGCTAGTAAGCGACGACGTGTTGACATTGTTCTTCTTTCCGTAGTCGAGCAAGATGAGATCTCGGAGTTGGACTTCAACCTTGATCCAGTCCTCATCTGTCAGAGAAGGCCAAATGTGATGCTCTTGGGTGATGACAGTCTTGTCAGGACGCAGGAGCAGCTTGGTCTTGTCCTGGTTGACGTGGAGCGCACGTAGGATCAGGATCAATCTCGAGAAAGCAGTGTATGAGGAGATTGTCTTCAACCACTCGTCGTACAGGTTGAAAAGCACCATCTGAGGTCCTGTGGCTCGCAGAATCATGTCACCAAGCTTCTCCACCTTCATCGCAGCCTGGAAGGGTAGCTGCAACTCTGACGCGCGAATGGAAATGTTGGGAAAGTCGAGCAGGTGCACTTCGAGAGGATCAAGCAGGCCCTTACGAGTGACAATCAGTTGCTTTGGTTGTTCTTCGACAGGCAATGATCGAATGAGAGCCGCCACTTCTTCGGCAGTCTTCCACTTGGCTAGCTGACCAAGACGCTTCTGGCCGGCCCAGACACTTGTGTGGATAATCTTCAAGAACAGCTGACCAGTTCGGGGGTTGAAGATGAAGATGGCACCGTTGATGGGCTTAGTCGTCAAGTTACCCTCAAAAGTCTTGTGGATCGTCACACGGTAAACGTTGGTGTCGTCAATGAAAAGCTGAATCTGGTTGCTGAACAGTTCCGAGTAATTCTGGGAGTTGAGGAACTCCTGAGAGCTCTCAGAGGCGTACAGCTGAAGACCCTTCCTGATACGCTCGCGGAGAACGTAGAGAGCTGGGTTGGCCTTCATGATCTTCGCCATGGCTTGCTGGATCAGCTGTTTAAGACCAGGGAAGTACTGTCCGTAGGCAGAGTAGAGGTTGTATGCCAGATCAATGCCAATCATGAGACCAGTGGCAGATGGATAGATACTCATGCTGTCTTGAGTGTAGTCGAGGTACTTGGCGCGCACATATCGTTCAATGTCGTGAGAATCATAGTCACCATATCGCAGCTGAACATCAATCCAGAATTTGTTGGTAGTGGTTGCAGTCATCGTGTCCTTGGTGTCGTACAACATGGATGGTGGCGAGACACTCCACTTGTGGCTGGCAAAGAGGAGAATGTCGGCGCAAGAGCTGTTCATCTTGTATGACTTACGAGGATGAATCGTCTCCTTTTGGACAGTCTCGATACCCAGCGCCTCAAGTTCCTGATCAAAGACTTGACACAGATCCATAACGACCGACTCGTGAATCTTCTGCCACAAATGGGCTCGGAAGATCTGAATAAGCGAAATCTTGAGGGTTGGAATCTTACCGTGCAAGAAGATGCCCGTAAGATCAAGTTGGACCTGGAAACCTACGTAGACGTTTGCACGGTTGATTGTAGGAGACCACCATAGCGTGAATCGACGATTGGGAATCTGGTTGAGACCGGAACGTTGGGCGTTGGTAAGCTTCTTGAACTTCATACTCTCTTCGAAACCACTGTTGTGAAGTACGAGGTGGTCGTGTCGCAGATACAGTTGGTCCTTATCAACCTTGAATCCGGACCAACTAGTGGATGAGGATTCGAGAGTAATTTGCTTGACCACGAAGCTGTGCAGCTGAGAAGCGGAAGATTCAGGGCTGCTCTTGCGGGTAAACATCCGGTGTTTCGACTGTTCGGCTTGGTCGAGAGCTGCAAAATCCTGGGCAGTCATCTCCACGGTGTTGAGACAATCGTACGCCAAGACTTCTGTCTCGTGTGACTTGTCGGAAGACTCCTCACGGTGGAACACAAGGATATGGTTTCTGGTAACGACCAGATCCTCCATGCTTCCTCCCATCTTGATGCGGTACAAAGGCTCAGTACCGTTGACAATGTTGTAGGCGCGACGAGCCTTTCCATCAGGACCCAGCAGCAGATCACCTTCTTTGACATCCTCTACTAGTACCTCGCTACCGTCGTATCGAAGTAGTCTAGTACCATTGGCAAGACAGGCCTTCTCCCAGAAAAGTCCTTCCCAGGATGGGAATGCCGTGGCCTTGAAAAGTGTATGTTCCAAAATGGTCTCCACACCACCCAAAGCCTGGATGACGTCAGTTCTGTAACTGTTCAAATTCCACAATTTGCCGTCGTGTCGCTGGCTTGTCCACCAGAAAGGATTGCTCTTCATGTGTTGGTAAATCTTGAACTCGGTCCGGGCACGGAAACCCTTATCAAAACTGAGCGTACTACGGTCTTTCTGGAACAGCGTGTTGATACGGGGCAGACCACGGTCCCAGCTATCCTCCAAGTCCTCAAGAGTCAGACGTCGGTTTTGCTGTTGAGCCTCTTGGCGCTTCTGCGAGTACTCCATCCATACACGCTGCGAGTCGACAAACTCAGACTCCCATGGGATGATGTACCGGAAAATGTTGGGAATAAGAGTCTCCTCGTCGTGCGACATACCGGCACGGTAATGCGTAACACCAGTGTCGGTTTGTTTAGACCATCGCTTGTCGCTTGTCGGGATGAGGATGTGAGATCCGGAAATCATACCAAGACCACCAAGCTCCTTGGGCGTGTAGAACACGGCAGGAGGGAAACGAGACGGCATCTTGGAGTTCAGGCCAATCTTGACACGGGTCTGAATCTTGGTCTCGCACTTGACAATAGTATCAAGCAGGTTGACCGTGGACACCGCCGCTTCACGGTAGTATGTGAACAGCGCAATGAGAGTCGTGTTCCACTTGTTGGCAATCTTGGTAAAGGTTGTCGATCCAGAAGACATCAAAATTTGTCGGATGCGGTTGTTGAATTTCTGAATGTCTTCCTCCGTCACTTGCAAGAACGCGTCGGCTGTGCGCTCCTTTGTAGAATTGTCCACAAGAGACCAGACACTGTCTTTGACAGGGAACTCGCCAGTCAAGTTTCGGATCTTGGGCAAGATACGCACTTCGAAACCGTTCATGGAGAAGAGCAGGTTGGGGTTGTCGCGACTGTAGACACTGGCAAAAGTGTCATCCCACTCAATCGTCGTCACCGAACGCGGCAGTCGGTTCTTGAGGTCCCAGAAGACTGCACGACCAAGATTGACGTCGTGGCGCATCAATCGCATCCTCGAATCACGTGGCCAGCATTTCTTGTTCTTGTACCCAATAACGTTCTCAAAGTTGGGATCAGGGTTCTCCGTCAAGAATCGCTGAATCAGGTCTCGTGACTCCTCGGCTGTGAATCTGAAAAAGACCCAGATGCGGTCAATGTACCTTGTGTACAGTCGAATGGGGTGACGGACCTCGGTCTCGCGATCCTTGAACTGCAAAAAGTCGTTGGGGCTCTCAGGGGCACCAGCAATCTCGTTTGCGCGCTGCAGACCCAACAGCAAAATGTCCAGGACGAGACCGTAGTACTGGAATACGAAGCCAGAGAACTGCAGACCACGGATCATACCATAAGCATTGACGTGGTTCATGTCCTTGTAGTTGAGCTGGACGTTGTTCTTGGCTGTGATGTAGTCTGCCAGGTTGTGGTCCATGATGAGGCGCAACAGACGGTTCAGCATGGTCAAATCAATCTTCTCGTAGACCTTGGAAAGCTGGGTCTCAATCATGACGTTGCATTCGCCATCCTTGGTCTCCCAGACTTGATCTAGGTTGTTGATTCCCTGGGCCCATTTGTACGTCAAGAGAGGCGGCACCTCGGAGTCTGAAGGCTTGATCCAAGCCGGGAATAGGTGTCGCTGGTCGGCCTGGTACCACAGGTATTGATCGAGGTATGCATCCGTAATCTTCTCCATTGGCTCAATGTCGTACACTGGGTTAATGCTGCTGTAGTTGTCGTTCATGTCGATGCCAACCTCCTTAAACGCACGCTGTGTAAGCAAGAAGCGCTTAATCCTAGCCAGCGTTGTTCCAGGAGAGTCGTAAGCCTGCTCAATGAGCGCAAGCTCTTCACGCTGGCTCTGGTTGAGACGGCCCTTGACAGAGTAGGCTTCCCTAAGACGTTCCAACGCTAGGATGAGAATCTTGGTGTCGTGTTTGTACGAGACACTGGGGAACGGAATCGGTTGGAACTTTCTGGCTTCCAGCCAGTGCACCATGGTCGTGTAGATGGCAACAGCCTCCTCAGAAGAGACATAAGGACCATCCTTCATGTAGTTGTGCTGGCGCTCCTGTTCTGCCTTGAGCCACAGACGAGTCAACCGTCCCAGGTTCTTCTTAGCGACAGTCTTGTCCACAGTGGCACCTCGTCGAATACGCTCACGGTTGTAGTGGGCAACCGAGATCCACCAATCAGCCTTGCTCTTGACGTAGCGCAAAATAATGTTCTCAATGGGTGCGGGCAGACCAGGAACCTTCCACGGAATGTTACTCTTCCAGCAGCGCCATGCTTCTGACAGGTGCTGCAACACAGTGTTGACCTTGTTCTGCTTGATACCCTCGGGCATCATGTCCATGAGATCGCTCATGACGGCAGCACGAAGCTCCAAATCAAAGTGAGATTCTACTCGCTGCTTGGTGACCGTCTTTGCAACACCCTTGCTGTGTCTGCCCTCGAATTGACGTGAGAGCAAGTTGCCGAGCCAGCGCTCAAGAAGAGGGATAATGCCTCGCATGAAGAACAGCCACACTCTCCAGGCAGGAGCCCAGAAACCGCAACCAGGACCCTTGCCGACGGGGCCAGAGTTGAATCGGTAGTAGATCAAATGCTTGAGATCCTTGCAGGAACGAATCTGGTGCATCAGCTTGTACTTGTACCGGTACATACCGGTCAATTGACCAACGTGGTTGAAGGCGTAGAGGATACCATCAGCAAGCTGGAAGGCGTCAATGTTGCCTAGGCGGTACTGCACCTGGGCATCAACAATAAGCTTTGTTAACCTCAGAATTTCACGCATCAGATGGAAAGCATTTCCGAAACGCGACTTCTTTCTTTCCTTGGTGGTAAGAGTCTTGACAGGCTTCAAGTTGAAGTTGTAGTCAAGATGCAGGTAAGTCAAGTTCTTGCGATGGATGAGCAGGTTCAGCATGTTGTAACCTTGACGGCAAACTTGCAGACCAGCCTCAACCCAGTCAATCTTGGTCTGTTGGAAGAACTTGGTGCCCTTCAACGTCCTCATCAGATTCTGCCTGTTCTGTGCCTGAGGTGGCTTCTTGTGCAGCTCATTCAGAACATAGGTTTTTAGCAGCTTTTGGTACGAGACCCGAACCTTGACTGGCTGACCGGCTGGTACGTGCTCGAGGTACCATTGCTTAACCAGAGGAACATCCTGTGCCCTAACCATGCGACCGGAGCGCTTGTCGAATGGGTGGGGTGCCCACCAAAGGGCAATAGCGGAAGCAGTCTCTGGTGTTGAAATCTCCTCATCAGCCATGAACGGCTCCATGTCTTCTGGCATCTGGAAGTCGTCCTCATCATCTTCGTCGGCATCCCCGAAGACGGTGTCCTCATGGCTCACAGAAAGATTCTTGGGAGCAACGGCTCTTGAAGAGATGGGGTTAATTCCAGGATCGAAATAGAATGCTGGAAGATCGGGGTCTTCTGCACGGACATAGACGACCTGTGGGTAGGAGTACCAAGCCAGCTTGACACTTCGGGGCAGCGAGTTGTAAAGGTATGGGTATGACACACGGTATTCAGTACGGATAGGAGATCGGAAGATAATGCGGTCGATGGCGTTGAACTCGCCAAAGTCTTCATCATTAGGGTCAATGTCCTTGTACAGGGGCTCAAAGCGAGGCCCTCCAGGAATCGCAACATTGAGTGCTTTTGCAGTCTGGAAGCTGTTGATGTCGAACATGTGGAAATAGTTCTTGTCTACAATGTCACTGAGAAGCTGCTTGCTCAGACGGTACAGAGTCGCCATCTGAGGAAGATCGAGATTCCAGGTCTCGTAGCTGGGCCCGTTGACATGTGGGGTATCGAGAAGGGGGCGATGGTCGTAGAACCACTCGTATACTGGGCTGTCCTCATCTTCGTCGAGTTCCAGCTGGATGGGTTCCAAAGGCTCCACATCCTCAATGTTCTCCGAGTACGACAGTGGGGGCTCTTCGTCGTCAAAAGGTGGGAAGCGCATTCGCTTGAAATGGCGACGGTCGCTCTTCTCTTTCCTCATGGCCAGCCACATGGCGGCCCATTGCGCGTGGAAAATGGGCTCAATTACACGCGGTACTTCGTTGACCAGCGTCAGGCATCCGTTGGTGTGGTAGAGGACTTTTACGTCGCGTCTACTTTCCCAAGGCATGGGCATGTTTTCTAGGAGCTTCAGAACAGCGTGTGGCATGAACTTGAGTGCACCAAGATAGCTTCGCTTGTCCGAGGTAAACTTCTTCTGAGACACATCGCCAATATCTCTAAAGACCTTGCGCAAGTGCTCTGGAGGAAGATCCGCCTTTTGCGTCTCGACAAATCCAGCCTTGCGCTTTTCACCAAATCTCTGACGCTGTTGCCGTAACCAGTCCTTCTTCTTCTGTGCGAACTTGGCGATTTGTGGATCGACTGGTGGGCGCATACCGGGGGGGCCAACAGTACCAGGCGGGCCTGGCGGGCCTGGAGGCGGAGGCGGTGGCGGCGGCGGCGGCGCATATCCGGAGCCTGGAGGGCCTGGGGGAGGACCACCTGGCGGAGGGGGCGGCGGAGGGGGTGGAGGAAAATCCATCTTTATTACTATAGAAAGGGGAAGAAGGCTACTGCCGTCAGAAAGAGCTTCGACACGCGAGTAGAACGGATTTGCGCCGCGGGTGTCGGGGGTCCAAAGGATGGTAACTGGAGGTTGCCCACGAGCTCCTCAATATGTCTGGCGAATACGGAAAACGAGGAGGCAGGAGTTTGCCGATCTTTGGGATGCGACCCCGATGCTGTACTGCACTACAAGAGTCGGCTGGGCGCAGGTGGTCGCGACAAGCTTAGGAGCCTAGTCCTGAGCTTTGCGGACGGCGCCGCGGTCGAAGAAGGCGAAAGTCGCGTCGGCGCGCACGTTCCACGACAATCCCCAATGGCTCAAAGGTCGAAAGAGTGACGGCGCACACAATGCAGAGATCGACCCCCGCGCGTTGTGTGGAATGGTGGTGATGGAGATGGGTCGCTAGTGGCGTGCATGAACTTTTGTCTTCGCGACATTCTGCAGACGGCCAGCGCTGGCACGTGACTAGGGAGTGGGTCGCGGCACGCTAGCTCTGCCTAGCCCACTAGCGCCAGAATGCGGTAAGCGAGAGTTGCAGAACACCGGAATTTTGATCCTCTTGACGACCGATCACTAACGACACAGCACCCCAGTGGTAAGTTTTGTTGCCGTCGTGCTGCCAGACTTCCTCCTCGATACTAACCCATCGCCCAGACTCAGGTACGATTTTTTCGACGACGCGCCGCGCCATTCGGAGACGGCCTTGCTCACAGCACTGCAGACAATTACCCACTGACTCCCCGGGAAATCTACCACGATGCCTTCCAACAGACTCACCTACGTACGTCGCACCGCAATCTCGAGCGCTTGGCCCGGCGATTGAGAATACCAAAGGAAAGACTGGGATTGAAGACTGACTTTTTGGGCAGAGGCGACGTGCGCCATACAACACCAGGAGCCAGAAGGTGCGCATCATCAAGACTCCTGGCGGCGAGCTCCGTTACCTGCACATCAAGAAGAGGGGCACTGCTCCCAAGTGCGGTGTAAGTTGAAATGGACATGGCAAGCCGGGCTGCTGTTGACGAGTGCTAGGACTGTGGTACCAAGCTCCAGGGTGTGCCCGCCCTCCGCCCCCGCGAGTACGCCCAAGTGTCCCGCCCCAAGAAGACGGTCCAGCGCGCCTACGGCGGATCGCGATGCGCCGGCTGCGTCCAGGACCGCATTGTGCGTGCTTTCCTGATCGAGGAGCAGAAGGTTGTCAAGAAGGTGCTCAAGGAGTCCCAGCAAAAGAAGCGTTAAGCGGTTGCATTGCGAGGTGAAGGGGGTTTAGCATGTCAAAACTGGGTCAACGGTGTTTACGTGCATTATGGGCAGTCTCCTGGTTCGGTCGGCTTTTACGATACCAAGAGGATTTCTGCGTCACGCCGCCAGGCTGTAGCTGAGTAGGGTTACGAATACATCCACAAGCTGCGACACGGGTTTTTGCCGGAGACTGTAGCGTGAGGCCCTGGCAAGCTGAGGCGGCCGTGTTGAGTGCAAACGGAGAAGCCGTGTCCAATGCAAAGCCCGAAGCCATGATCCATGCATACTGCGTGCGCCGTGAGTGTTGTGGCCTGCGAGTGTGCTGCAGGGCGGACGGTCAGGTTCGACCCGGGTGAAATCTAGATACAGCTGGGTGGTGATGGTGTTGAGCTACAGATTGCATGTCGAGCCGCCCACAGACGGCGCAATGCCCACGGCTGCGAAGGCGCGTGGCATGGCGACGGTCGAGTGCCCACGCAGCGCGCAATGGCCGCAAGGGCGCGGCCCGAGCATGCACATGGGCGGGCGCGGCTGTGATTGGCGACGGGCTGGGGGCCGTGGTGAGGGTGCGGGTGCGGGTGGAGGGTGGTGGGCGAGGGCTGGCTGCAGGAAGCAGGCTGACTTGCTGCGGGCCATGGATTCTGTTGCGGGTGCGGCTACGGCCACGGCTACGGCCACGACGCGCATGACCAAGAGCCTCTCGCGCGGCATTGGAGTCAGACCTTTTGGCGCTGCTTCCATTCGCGCTGGCGGCCTCGGACTCTCCCAGCGCGCGCCCCCGCTTCCACTCTGCTCGACCCCCTAGATTGCCTGCGATATCGGTCGCCGGCCATGTCGACCAACATGCTGCACTCCATGTCGCCCACCACGCCGGGATTACAAAGCCTTCCGCACCCCTTCGCCAGCCCCAACAGCAACCACGCCCGCGGCTTCAAGCGCTCCGCCTCGAGCGATGACGACGACAATGCCGACGGAGATGCGCGCCCCTCGTCGTCGCGGCGCAATACCGCCGTCAAGCGCGCGTGCAACGAGTGCCGCCAGCAAAAGGTGAGTAGGCCCGCGCCCGCTCTCGACGCCTCAGTCTCCCGTCTCCAGCAGCCCGCCGCCCATGGCCACTCTCGCGCGCATGCCCAATGCCGGTGCCAGTCGATGAGGATTCACCGTTATGGCGGCTGACGTCCCGGCGTCCAATGGCGAGCTGGCGACGCCTCGACCTGTCTTCCTGCCGCTAACATTGTTTTTTTCCGCAGCTCAAATGCAACGTCCAGCAGGATCCCTTTGTCAGCTGCGCCCGCTGCCAGAAGCAGAATCTACGATGCGTCATCGAGCCCAACTTCAAGCGCATTGGCAAGCGCAACCGCAATGCCGAGATGGAGAAGGAGATGGAGTACCTGCGCGAGAGGCTCGCCATGTATGAGGGCCAGGCAGCGGCGAACCAGCCCGTCGTCAAGGCTCCCCAGCACGTGTCAGACACCCACGGCTTCACCACCGGCACAGTCCCCAAGGTCGAGGACGACGCATTTCTACAGACCCAACACACCCAGGTAGCGGCCACATCTTTACTCGACTTGCGCAGTGGATCTCCCATGTTCTATTCACTTGGCGCGGGCGAAGTGCGCCTCGGGCACAGCGAGGTCAATGACTTGTTTACCGAGTACTTCCAGCTATATCACCCATTCTTGCCATTCCTAGACCAGGTGCGGTCGCCTGAGGAGTACTATTCCCAAGACCATAAGCTCTTGTTCTGGGCCATTGTTGCTGTGGCTGCGCGGCGATATGGACCCCGCCCGTCTCTCTTGAAGGAACTTGCCAAACCGCTCAGCGATCTGATCTGGGATTCGATAAGGAATCAGCCCAACCACCATGTAGTCAAGGCGCTGTGTCTTCTCTGTACTTGGCCTTTACCGGCAGAGCGAACCGTGACGGATCCAACCTTTATTCTGTGCGGTGCCATGATGCAGGTTGCTATGCAAATAGGCCTTCATCAGCCGACCCACCCAGAGGACTTTACTAGAACAAAGGTGCGCCTGCGACAAGAGGACATACACGACCGTCTGAGGACATGGGCGGTCTGCAACATTGTAGCCCAAACGTAGGCCTAGTCTTTCTTTACATCTAATATAAAGCTCACAGCGTCCAGGGTATCGACAGGCAATGGCCAGCCTTCCATCACACTCTATGACTCCACCCTTGACTTCAAGGTGGATGACGAAGAGCACATGCGCATCATACCACCGACATTGTTCGTCCGTCTTCGGCAAGAAATGGCAGCAAGCAGAATCAACAAGCTCCTCTATTCAGTGAACAGTCGTCGATTTGCAGACGGTGCTGCGCTCAGCTACATGAGTCTTGAAGCCGACCGTTTGAAAGAGGAACGTGTCAGAGAGCAAAATGGCTCCCTCGATGGTGTGGACAGTGGTATGTTTGATTGGACTTGTCCTGGCACTGTGAACTAACATTCGGCAGACCTAGAAGAGCTCTATCATTATGCCGTCACACTACACCTCCATTTATACTCTTTCTTCAATTCTGAAGCCCGATTGGAACGACGCGACGATCTTGTCGCATTATACTTTGCCGCAACCGCATACCTGGAGCGTGTCTTCAAGTTGCAGCGCGACAGCAAACTACTCTACGTTCCATATTACGTGATGCAGATGGCTCTTGCGGCTGGCTTTGCGCTGCTCAAACTTCTCAACTCGGACTTTGCCAGTAAATTGCCCGCGGATAAAGGCCGACAGTTTGTACTGCAGACTGTCGATTCCTTGAGAAAGGCCAAGGTGTGGTCTAACGACCTGCTGGATCGGTTTGCCGAAGTGTTGGCGCAGCTCTGGAAGGAGAGTTCCCGAGGACGTAGCCTACACAGCATGTCGCAGTCACCTTCCCTCAGCAACGCGGGCATGAACAGCATGTTCAACCACCACAATCAGCAACAACACCAACAGCTGCTGCAAGAGCATAGACGAGGCAGTGCCGGTATGCTGGATGACCCCCTTGGCCTAATAATTCGAAGCCGGATGAGCATGAGCGTAGTATTTGATTGTGCGTGGCGCTGGCGAGAAGCGCAGGTTAGTGGCTCCGCAGAGCAGCTCGAGAACACCGTCATGACGAACCCTACGAATCCCGACTCTTCGAATAACTCGACGCCCCCTCCTGGCGATCCAAACGAAAACCCTGCGCATACCCTTCCGACGTTCAATCCTCACATCAACACGCTGAGCATGCCGCTTCAACTAACTAATGGAATGGCCAATGCTAACAGCTTTGAAATGTTCGACTCGGTCTCTTGGCTTCTGGACACCCAGCCAGACTGGACGTATGGAAGCGGCACTTTTGGTAACGACTTTGGTGTATAGAGTAACGGAGGTTCTTGAGCCTTTGTGGTTTTCCAACAAGCAGACTCACGACTGGTTCATTCGTCACTAAGATTTTGGGTCCCGTGTGCCTGGCCATTTGGATCATATCTTTTCGTTTGACGAGAACCGTGCTGGTGCGGCGACTGGACAGTTGCCATTGCTTGGAACTGAACCAAATCTGGATGTGTGGTATTTGCAGGGGTTGCATTTGTTTTAGCGTGGCGTTTTGGGCTGACCTCAGTGTCAAAGAGACTCTTTTTTTTATGCTATCACATTAATTTCTTCGTCCTCTGATAGGGTCGAAGCTATGGTCTCTATAGCAATGGGAAGAAAGGCGTGCTACTTATGGCTGTATGGAGAGTGCGAGAGAGAGAGAGAGGATTACGCAGCCAGAATAGTAGCTGTGCGGTAGGTTTGGTCCTGAATTCTGGTGTAATTGGATTGAGATATTCATCATTTTTCACAGTACGATGTATATAGGTGACTCCTAAGAACTGACATGTTATTTTCTGCCATGTCCAAACTCGATTATCTCTGACAGTAGCTGGTTTGGACATATATCAGTCAATGCATGGATGTGAATTTAATATTCAAAATCTTGGAGACAATCTTAGGATTGCTATACACAGTATATCGAGATTTTTTTGTATCAAACCCCCCCCCCCAACGTACCATGTTCAAATGATACCTCTGTATACATCAATACTAACAAGTTATTGGGGGCTTTTTTTATTCACGTCAAAAATGCACAAGAATGTATGTGAAGCAGCGATCAATTGTAAAAAAGAAAAAAAAGAAAAAAAACAGGGCAGATGGACATTCCAACATGTTATGTCCCATTTATATTTGGAATTTCAAACTCGTTTTGGTATATTCGAAGCACCTGTATCCCCACCCAGACGCATGTAAGTATATATGAAGCCCTATTACCAGATATCTTGGGGAAAAAAAGAAAGAAAAGAAAGAAAACCGACTACGATACCAAGATAAACGCCAAAATTAATGCCACACACCAAACGCTCAAGCATGATTGCACTAACAAGGGAAGATATTTGGCAGATTTCTCCACTGGAATAGACAGGGGGAAAACGAAGCATCTTAATGTCCACATCCACAAGACTCACCATGCACCACGCCCACATCCCTCTTTTTATGATCACCGCCATAGCTTGCCAAATGCGTCTGACCGTCTAACCGCTGACCGTCTTCGGGTACCTTACCCATCCAGCCCACCATGGTCCCATTCGCATCCTGCACTTTTAGACCCGCGCCCTTTTGCCTCAACTCCTTGGTGATAGCCTCGACATCCACGCCAAGGTAATCGCGCAAAAAGTCTCCAACCTCGGTGTTCTCATGGTTTCCATGCAGGGCCGTGGTGGCATCGGGGTCGGACGTGTAAATATTTACGTCTGCGCCGCTGTGGCCGTGCGTTGACCATCCTGTTTGCGCGCGCCGGGATATCATGTCTGCGTATTGGTAGAGGGCGGTTGCGGGGTCCTTGATGAGATTGTTGACTTCGTCTTGAGTGTAGTCGTGAACGCCCAGGCCTTCGGCGAGAGATTTTCGGACGAAGTCGGCGGTTTGGTCTGCAGGAGGGTTCGCGGCAAGGTACTTTTTGTAGGCAGACGCAAGGTTTTCGGCCGAGTGGGAGGCGTTTGCGAGGGGACCGGGGTACCAGACGTACTCGGGGTATGTAGAGTGAAGTTCTATAGGCATGTTAGCGGCAAGGCTGGAGCGGAGGATATGGGGATAAAAGAGGCATACGTCGAGCAACGGCCAGACCTCCAGTCTCGTGGTCAGAGGTAGATACCATAACGGTCTGCGTCTTCTCGTTCTTGATAAAGTCAAGCACACTGTTGAAAGCCTTGTCGTATGCGAGAACCTCGTGGACTTGGGCAGCGGGGTCATTGTGGTGACCGGCGTGGTCGATTCTGGAGCCCTCAATCATAAGGAAAAAGCCCTTGTCGCTGTCCCTCGTCGCATCACTAAGTGCCTTCATAGCTGCCTCGGCCATCTCGTGCAGGCTGGGGTAGACGTCGTTCTGGTTGCGGCGGTCGATTTCATAGGGAATGTCCGTGTCGGCAAAGAGTCCCAGCATGGGCATTTGGAGGGCAGCTCCTCCCTTCAAGCCGTCGAACCCAGCACGGTCAGAGACGTAGTTGAAGCCATAAGTCTTGGCCATTGCGACAATGTCCTTGTCGTCGGCGCGGCAGCTCGCATCACCGGTCGAGTTTGGGAGGAAGTGGCATCGGCCACCGCCCAACATCAGGTCCACGACACGTCCCAGCGGATAGTCGCCAACCATTTGTTCGGCGATGCGGTCTTCCTCGGATCGCATGTTCACATGTGCAGCGAAGCACGCCGGGGTGGCATCGGTGATGCGTGTGGTGACTACCAGGCCCGTCATGTAACCCGCCCGCTTGGCGGCTTCCAGCACCGTTCCGCATGGCTCATGGTCTGGTGTGACAGAGATGGCACCGTTGTAGCTCTTTCGCGCGCAAGAAAAGGCAGTGGCACCGGCCGCTGAGTCGGTGATGAGCGAGGAGGCGGATCGAGTGCGCGACTGGCCGATAAGGTGTTGGTCGATAACGAGCTGCTCACCAAAGGGAGCGCCGTTCTGGAACTGCATAAAGGATCGTGTGAGGGACAGCGACGTGGGGCCCATGCCGTCCGAGACCATGAATATGAGGTTCCTCTTGCCCGTAGCCTTGCGCGTCCTGGGGTCGATGCTCGCTCGTTGGAGGAGCACCGCGAGGGCGATGACGGCGCCTGTGGCCACGACGGCCCAGGCAAAGAGGCCGACTTCTCTCCAAAGCCTCCATGGCCTCACGCCCTGTTTCTCGGGATGGTCCGTCGGGCGGTTGGTAAGCAGGGCATCTTCTTCTGCCAGGTCGCGACTGGCGCCCATGTCCGAAGAAGCGCGGTTCGCGAAGAGGGGACGAGCACCAGACATGGTGGGTGGTGTGGGAGCGCGAGGGCTCGGTGGGTGAGCAGAGATGGAATGGCACTTAGGGGAAAAAGGAGTGTCAGGCTAGTGATCCATTTCCAGCTGACGAGTTGGTATATGAACACGGGGGGAGGGAGGGAGTCAAGTCAGCCGGGCAGCCACGAGACGTGTGGCGCCGGCTGATCGCCCATTGGACTTGACGTTGGCGGCGGGAACGTGCAGTCGGTAGCTACTTAGGCGTCTCGCATCACCCGCACCTGAAGCATGACCCCTTGTTCACCGGCGAAAAGCATGGTAATACTGCATCCAGCTGTGCATGGGTGCCGCCCAAGCCGAGAATGATGATATAGACTGCCCCCAGACTATCGTAACCGTATATAAACGCCCGCGCTATGCTGTGTAGATAAAACATGCATCAAATGGACCATGGACCTGGAAAATCCCTTCCCCTTCATGTCGTACCAGAACAAGCTCGCTCCTACATCTCCTCTGATTCAGTCTCGAGCCACTGGCCAAAGTAGACGCAGGTTCGCGCCGAGATTTCTCCCTCGTCTCCGCACAGGTCGAATACCGGACAATTGCCGCATGGGGCGTCTACAAAGCCGTTGTAGACCTTGGTCTCTGCTGCCCGTAGCACCGTCCGATAGTTGGTACCGGATATCTTCTCGAGCCGATCCTCAAGCACCATCATCTCGAGTAACTGTTCCATGTCGTCTTCTCGCACGACTTTACCACGCAAAACCTCCTTGGAATTGAGCCAGCTGGCTACCGAGGCGGCATTCGGGTACTGCGGGTTGTGCCGGTGAACCAGCTTGGTTGTGCTGGGATCCCTCGAGGCTTGATAAGGCTTGACGGCTGGGGCTATGTCCTCGATGTCCTGGATGCCTTGCACTTGGGCTTTCTTCCTCGCAATGGCGGCCGTCCTATCTTCTGTTATCTCGTAGTCGTTCCAGTTGCCCGGTACCCTGATGCACGTCTCATTCTCAACGTGCTGCGCTACGATGTTCGATATCGTGTCGATTAACGCCGTGTCAAAGTCGCCCTCGGATTGCCATGGTCCACCCGCAATATCTTCCGACGGCTTCAGGTGCTTCAAGAGGTACATTTTCCGGTTTGGGAACTTGACGCTCATGACCGACTGCACCAGGTCCTTCGACTCGAGGCTCTTGAGACATTTTGTGAGCGTCTGCTGGGTGACGTTGGTCCTGGAACGAAGCGCCTTGGACCAGATGCCGTCGGCCTGGACCTGGTCGATGTGGTGGTAGAGGAGGCGTTCGTCGGGAGTCAGCCGCCGAAGTCTGCAAGACACGCAGCTGTTAGTGCAGCTCTCACATAGGAGGTTGTGGAGAATTCATGGCTGTAGAGTTGTTTGCACAGCGCCCAATAGGCTCACGTACTTGTCGGCATCTTCTCTTGAGCGCAACTTCCAGCAAGGGTCTCCCTCGAACGTCATGAGTTTCAACAGGTGGCGGTCGCAGAGCTCTTGCAACAGCACTGTCAGCTGGGCCATGGTTTCCGCGACCTGCATGTTGGACAGATCTCGCTGGAAGAAGATCTGGCCCGCAGGCCGTTGTGCGCATTTCTCGTACAGAGCATCGGCGGGGCTGACGACTTCGTTGATGTTGCTGCTACTGTTGGCCTCGACGGGCTCTTCTTTGAGCACCACCGAGGGCGCCGTGGTTGAAGCCATACTGTTGTTGTGTAGGGCGGGTTCTCTGTCACCGGTCGATCATGGATTTGCCGCCGTGTGTTGCGTGTGAGTGTGGACGCGACGACATGGCGGGCACTAAGTATCGCCAAAAGTTTTTGGTGGGGAACCGTGGTCACTCACACTCACGCCCAGTCACGTGCTAGTGGCCAGCCCTGCATTTGCGTTTTTGGTCCGCCAAAGACACACAATCAGCACTACCAGCCTAGCCTACATCTACAATTCACACGACGGCTTCCGCGTCCAAATCCGAATTACATGCTGCGATAAGCACTACGTCGTCCGCCACAGCGCTCGCCCCATGCTGGACAGCATCCTTGCCCAGGCCCCCCGTGGGACTGCCAATGCGGGGAACACGACAGCGCCTCCACCTCTACATACGTCTCCTTCTCGCCTATCCCAGCTCTTCTTCCAACTATCAGTTCACAGCAGTAACGCCTCCAGCATGGGCTCCTTTCCCAATATGTTGCCGCCACGCGCTAAACTTCCAAGACATGCGGTTCCCGCATCGCGACTTGAATGCATCGAGTGTCTGGATTCATGCTCCTGACCCCGCAAATGGTCAGCTGCTGATTAAGAAGTGTATTCCGGTTAAAGACTGTCGAGGCAGGTCCTAAGACTTCTTCTGCGCGGTAAACGATAGACGATGTGTACTGGCCAGTACCTTCTGCAGAACAAAGTCTCTGGGCTACCAAAATGGCAAGAATCTTCACTGGCAATTAAGTGCTGCATGCTTGTCTAGACAAACACACCATTTGTACATGTTGGTGCCAAAATGTCCATGGCCGTTCTTCTATGAGGGCCGTTCTGTCTGGGGCTCGGGTACCATCACCCGGCCATCACCCGCAGTCGTCGTATCTGGAAACTTTACACTCTGAAGAATTGCCGACTACCCCCGAGGGCAGGAAATCCGGACCTGAGGGCGACAGCACGTGGCTGAACAGTATCCTTGCCCTTCCGGACGAACGTGCGCGTTTAGATACCAATCACATCATGCCTGCTTTTCCACTTTCAATCAAAAAGCTTACTATTCAAGGCCGCTAGCCATCATCACATACATGTCAGTGTCTCCCGGCTATCTGGGACCCGTCCTGCGGAACATTTACTCCACAATAATGAGTCTGGGGTCCCCGCATGTATGTGTCATGAGTCAGGGGCATACGTTGTTGATAAAGTCAGTTCAGAGCCCATGGGCGTAACCCAGCATTGACTCTTATCTTTATGCCAATTCACCATTGAGATTCTCAAAGCCTGCACATGATGGCAGAAGAAAAGCAACATCATGAGGAAGTTGCAACCGCCTCGAGCGATCTCAGTCATCAACCTGGGAGTGATCTCAACCATCAACACACTAATCGCAGCCATGGACTACATCATGACCACGTTGCTGAAGAAGCAATTGGTGGCCGCACAGCTGACCTGGGCAAGTCATATTTTACGAGTATCAACTTCATAGGCACAGTAATAGTACGTTGTATTGCCCGTTCCTCTGACACAAACTCATCATGTCCAGGCTACATGTCTAGCGCAAGTATCAGGGTAAGTAAGCTTCTATGTAGCACATGACGTGTAATGCGAAACTAACGCTTAACTCAGATACCTTGGATGGGTTCTCCCCGCCAACACCTTGAGTCTTATCAATGCTGCAATTGGCCCGTCCCCAAACATCATCTGGGTCAGCATTTCCTGGACGGCCGGTTTCGCCATTGGCTTCACACTCGTCGGTCGACTTTCAGACATATTTGGTCGAAGATGGTTCTTCATATTCTCCTCGGTCCTCGGATTGATCGGAAACATCATTGGTGCAAGTGCACAAAGCATCAACATGTTGATTGTTAGTTTTGCTGGAGCCACAGCACGACACAACCGCTGACAGATACAGGCTACAAACTCTATCAACGGTCTAGCTGCTTCCGGACAGCTTTCATTTCACATTATTCTCGGCGAACTCGTACCCAACTCCCTTCGAGGTCCAGTCAACGCTTTCGTGCTTTCTACCTCCGTCCCGTTCGCCGTTTTCGGTCCCCCGGTCGCGCGATCACTATACCAGACAACAAAGCTCCAATGGCGATGGTGCTATATCCTGGGATGCATTGTAAACGTTTTGGCTATAGTCATGTACTTTTTCTTCTATTTCCCACCGACTTATGTGAGTAAGCCTCCATTGCTATAGCGAAATGACGGCTAACAAGCACAGGAAATGCTCCACGTTGGCGGCAAGTCCAAGCTGAAACAGCTCAAGACCCTTGACTGGATCGTAATATTTCTCTTCTCAACTGGCCTGGTCGTTTTCCTGATCGGCATGAACTGGGGAGGCTCCGCATACCCTTGGGACAGTGGACATGTGCTGGGAGCGCTATTCGGTGGGTTTGGAGCCTTGGTGGCCTTTTGCTTTTGGGAAGCCTACGCTCCTGGACTCGAGTACCCGTTGATTCCTATGCGGCTGTTCAAAAACATCCAGTATGATGCCAATGTCGCCTGCGCTAGTTTGGCGGCTATTGTCTACTACGCCAACTCGGTCATCTGGCCCACGATGATTTCCGCCTTGTTCACGACAGACATTTCCAAAATCGGATGGCTATCGGTAAGTTTCTTGGTCCCGAATGTTTTTTCGTGTCTGTGCTGATGGACTTTAGTGTGCGGTCGGTGGTGGTCTACTCCTCGGGCAGATTCTTGGAGGTGCAGGCGTCCGCTACCTGCCACGAATGAAGATTCAAATGATTGTAGCAGCGGTCTTCACAACAGCCTTTGTTGCAGCCATTGCAGCATCCAACAAGACCACTCAAAATCGAACAACGGCATTGCTTTTGATTGGCACCATCGCAGCAGGCTACATTGAGAACCTGACTCTTTCGAGCACGGCATATCTTTGGGACCCAGCAGATATCGGTCTCGTCACTGGCGTCATGGGCGCCATCCGCACAGGTCTTTCAGCCATTGCGACCAGCATGTACTCGTCTATTCTGACAACAGAGTCGTCCAAGTACATTCCTAGAAAAGTTACGCCCGCTGTACTTGCCGCTGGCCTACCAGAGTCATCTCTACCCTCTCTTTTCGCCAGCATTACCAAAGGAGATTTCACGGGCGTGCCTGGAATTTCGCCTGCCATCATTGCCGTGACGGGGTCAGCCGTCAAGGACGCTTATGCGGTTTCTTTCCGGACTGTGTATCTGTGTACGCTACCGTTTGGTGCGCTGTTGATTGTTGCCGCCATCTTCTCCCCGAATGTCGAGCAGTATCTTACCGACGAGGTGGCGAGGAAGATGCATGATAAAGGAGATAAGGAGATTGAGGTTGAGAGGAAGGAGTTTGTCGAAGCTTGATGCCCTTGATCTGCATAGATTGAATTGCATACATGTTAGTAATTTCAAAGCTATCTTAATTAGTAGACATATCTTTTGACTACTTGGACTCTAAGAGGATGTACATTAATACATGAAAATTTCTCCTTTTGACCAAGACGATGATGATGATGATGATGATGATGACGATTGACAATGTAAATATTATTCATGCTGTGCTCAGTTTCTTTTTTTTGTACCCGAGTCTGTTGAATGGAAAAGTGCATGATAGAATCAGTCCTAATATGCGCGTTCAAAACATGGAAAGAAAAAAAAATTCTATTCTGCAAGTTTCTACTGCCAAAAAAAAAACCCTGCATAAACCCCTTGGTATCTTGGACCTCTAACCTCACCCCAAAACACGTGCACCACTGCCCGCTTCCGCTTGAACACAACCGTACTTACTCGCTGGTTACAAAAGGGTTACTTGAGGAATTTGTTCAAAAGTCCCTTTCCACCCTTGACCAGATTCTTCACCTCTCTCTTTATATCATCGGCTGGGTTGCCGCTGTGATGATGGCCAGGCTGCTGGGACCCTCCGCCTGGGCCTCCGCTACCACCGCAGTGGCCTTGGCCCCCACACGTTCCGCCAGGACAGCCCTGAATGAAATGCTGAACCTCGCTGCAACATCTGCCGCATTCGCCGGACCCCATAAAGGGGCCTCCGTGGCCCCATCCCACGCGCATGACACGCGCCTTGCGACCTTCCCAGCCTGTCTTTGCGTCGGTAGCGTGGAAAACGCCCCAGACCTCTGGGCCACCGGGGCCATTGACGAGCACAAAGTTGCCATGACCAGGGCCATACGGCGGAGAGTCGTCGCGAGCGGCTTTGAGAAGCGGGTTGTTTGATTTTGCCCACGAGCGGGGGTCCAGCGGGTGGCCGCCAGTGTAGTACAGGATATTCATCTTGTACTCGTGTGTCCAGCTGCCCGCACAGCTATACACGATGCCCATCCACCTGCCGTCTGGCGAGCACAAGAACTGCGGGCCCTCGTTGATGCCGCTGTTTCCGGAGAACTCAAAGGGCAGGTCGGGTGTGCTGATGCGGACAGGCTGGCCCGTACATTCCGTCGGGGATACCATTTCGATAATGTAAATTTCTTGACGCGATTCGTCGGCGTTGGTGCCAAATGGCCAGCCAGAGTACACAAAGAGCATGGAGCCTTGGAGAAAGATGACGGTGCCATCGATGGCCCATTGATCTTCTGGTAGGCCATGCAGACGGCCGAAAAAGTTCCACTTGCTTGGCTCCAGAGGGTCCTCATCGGCTGGCGGGCCAGCAAGGACATACATGCGGTGTGATTTGTTGCCATGCGCTGGGTCGTCAGCTGCAAAGTAGACATACCAGCGTCCCTGGATGGCATGTAGTTCTGGGGCCCAGATATCAGCCGAGTAGGGTTGGTTTGGCGGGGGTCTCCATATGACGGTCTTTTTGGACCGTTCTTCGAAATCAAACAGGGAATCGGCAGACCAGATTTCAACGTGTCCGCCGCAAGTAAAGGTCATGTAGTATGTGCCCTTGTCCCATAGCACGTATGGATCGGCGCAGCTTCGCTTTGTGATTGTAAGAATCGAGTCGTTGTATGGTGGTCGCTGCTCATGGAAGACTGGTTGCATTTGTTGCGCCATGGTGGAATGTCAACGGTTGTCCTGCAGTGAAACTGGAGAAGATGAATGGGTAACCAACAGTAACACCATGGAGAAGAAAGGGCTATGCTAGTTCACGTGGCCTCGGCCCCATCAGGCGCACACGCGTTACAGCTGTATGGTGACGTCACTTCGGGCCTTCATGTTCTTGGTCCCAGCAAGCCATGTGGTGTCGACAAACTGGATCCTTATGCAGACGGTCATGAGGGCGTATGGGGAATTCTTGGGTCATGTGTTTTGGGGCTTCGGTCTGGTTTTCCTCTCGTAAGCGAACAAGGGAGAATGATCTACTCATCTGTGGCGGTGTTGCATGCGGGGAGATGGTAAAGCCACGCACCCTGCGGGGGAACCGTGTGCGCCTTTATTCTAGACACGACTGACAAGTTGCAACAGCGTACTGATACTTCAACAGAAATAGCAAATGAAATATTGTACATGGATGTATATCCCATAGATTACGATACAATGAGCCGTGCATCATGATACTTTTTCATTCCTCCCAAGTAACCATGGCTTTGCCAACCTGAATCCCTTTCTACCAAAACCAATACCCGTTACCTAGCGAGCAAATGGGAATCCGCTGGAAAACCATCATCGTCATAAACGACAGAAAAAAAAATCAGCAGGACCGGGAGTGGCCAGCACCAATGCGTGTTACTACCCCAACAGAGGGTGGAGAAAGTTATCCAAGTTTGAGTGAATCAAATGTAGGTTGTGTCGTGACAGGTGACGACGCTCCCTGAGAAATAGAAATCCAACATCATGCCATGCCGCGACTGCGAAAGCATGGGAGGTGCCGGTTGTAATTAGTCCTTGCCATCATTACGTAAGAGCCATGCTATTAACTAGGATTTGCCATCCCAGTAAATTCTATTATACCTCCATATTAAGGGTCTGGTCGACTGTGAGTTCGCCCGATTCGATGCGGTCAACGCGAAGTACGAGCTCCTGTTTCATGGTTAGTGTGTGAATGATGGCAACGGCCAGTCTCGAAGCGTACCTTGAGAGCCCTTGCAGTTTTGAACGCAAGCGGGGGGATTCTCTCAGAGCCTCCACCTCTTATGTCTACGGCCAGCATGTTTCGTCTGCATTCATCGAGCACTTCGACAACAGGGATGGCATGCTTCTTCAGAGCTGGGTTGGAAAGCTGATTGACGGCATCGTAAGTTTTGTTGCCAGTGTCCTCGACCGCCTGCGAGATATCTTGGATGAACTCATATATCTGTTGTTCTTCTGCAGGCGTCGTGTCGGGATTGGCACGTATGAGGGTGACCAAGGGTTGGATGCTTTGGACAAGCAGAGCCGTTTGGTCTTCGAGGTAGTTCTGCGAACGTCAATAGACCGTGGCTGTCAATGCCGACTATGAGCGTACCTTGAACTCGAGCATACCGCTGTCGTTCATGCCGTTGGCGCCATTCATGCCAACGCTTCGACGGTCATAGCCGCTGTAAGGGGAACTGTGGTTGCTATACCGAGTGGTATCACTACTACCTCCTCTGCTATTGCCGCGTTGATGACCTTGCTTTAAAGCAGCACCGCCACTGGCGCTGTTTCCATTGGCATTGGGATTCGCGTAGACGGTCGACTTGAGTGGCATCGGCCTATCCACGTCCTCGTCATCGGCCTCCAGTTCATCTTCGGGCGTAGGCCGAACCTTGACGTGCTTGACTAGCTCGACAACAGCTGTCGACAAGTGACTAGCGGCAGCATCGAGCAAACTAACAGGTGACAGTCCGCCAGAGGCCACGTGGTTCTTGGTGGCCGTAATGAGATTGTTGGCTGTCGCGCTGACACGTGACTTTAATTTTGCCTGCTGCCTCTCGGGATTTGCCAACAAGTCACCGTTTACACTGCTAATGGGCGATTGAACCTGCGACAATGGGGTATTGTCGATGTCGCCAGTGATGGCTCGGACACACTTGACAACATGTCGCATGCTTTCGAGGGTTTGTTCCGAATTGGCTCTCCTGGCGATCTGAAGCAGCTCATCGATACTGAGCTGGAACTTGGTTATATGCACATCCTTGACGAGTCCATCGGGCGAGGTAAAGGTAGAGTCACGCGCGTAGCCACCCAGATCCGCCGCTACCAGTTGAGACAAGCCCATGGACGATGCCTTGAGGTTCCGGAGTTGCGTTTTGGCGCGTGCATATCTGGATTTCCAGTCCTTGAGCTCGGCTTCCAATGACGAAACTTGATTTGCCATTTGTTCTTCTTTTTCTGCGGCTGCATTGCTGCGGGCTGACAGCTCTTTCATTTCCTGCAGGAACACGGACGCGTCTCTTCGAACTTCTTCCGTCACTTGTTGTTGTTCGCCCAGTTCCCGTTCAAGCTCTTCACATCGCTGCCTCCATTCTCCGCCGCTTTCATTCGACGCTTGCGGTGGTGGCCTAGACTCGAGATCTGCAATTTGGGCGCGGAGACTGTGCTCAATGTTCTCATTTTCACTGCGCAACTTGTCTATCTCAGACCTGAGCGACGAGTTCAGGCTCTCTGCCTCTTGGACTTTTTGCTCCAGCGTAGAGCGAAGCTGGTCCCATTCTGCACGCTCCGTCTCTGAACTGCCATTCTGCGTCTTATCGGCTGCCTGTAGTCGTTGCAACTCATTGTCCTTGTCTCGTAACGAAGCCTCGAGGGAGCCAATTTTTTCTTGCAGTTCCGCCACCTGATTTTGAAGGTCTGTCGTCATCTTTTCCTGGGCCATGCTCATGCTCTTTGCGCTCTTGTCGGTTTGTCGTCTTGCCGCAGCGCCTTCTAGGTTGAAGGCATCATCATCGTCTGCCGCGCTGTCGTCGTCGTCTTCGACCAGCGTGCCCTTGTTGGGGACAATTGTGTTTGACTGAAACGTCTTGGGTAGGGGGCGGCCGAATGAATTTGGGTCGTTTCCTGAGCCGGGCCGCATTTGTCCTGGCGGGCCTGGAGGTCCTCCTGGGGGTCCACCCATGGGTCCGCCCATGGGCCCGCCCATTGGCGGCGGCCCTCGATATCCGGGCCCAGGCGGCGGTCGGCCAGCCATGCTATTTGGCGTGCCTGCTCTGCTGGGCGGCCCTCTGTTACTCATGCGACTCTGGATGCTGGCGGCGGGGCTCGAGGGTCGCTGGGGCATGTCGCCTCCGGTGAAGCGGGGAAATCTGCGTTCGAGCTCGTAGAAGACGTCGGTTGCGAGTTGGCGGAAGCGCTCGAGGGGCAGCGTCGACAGCTTCTGCCGCGCCTGGTTGCGCTTGGGGTGGAAATTGTTCTTGGGCAGGAGGTACTGGGGCGTGTCGTTCTCCGGGGCGCCTGGCCCTCCGCGCTTGCGATCCTGCTCTCGGCGTATGGATTCATCGTACACGTCGGTGCTGAGCTCCTGGAACTGGACGGCCGAGAGTCTGGTCAGCTTGTCCTTTGCGCGGCTGGGCCGGGGGTTTCCTTTTTCGTCGTTTAGATACGGGCCAAGATAGGCCTTGAGGACGTGGAAGTGCTCGGCCATGGTGTCCTCGAGCGCCTGCAGCTTCCTGCCATCGACCGAGGGCCGGATGCTGTCGCTTATGCTCGATGCATACAGGCCTGTGCCGTCGCTCGACCGTCCCACGGAGCTGGGCGGTGAGGGGTTGCCATTGCTTGTGCCGGGTCGCATTCCATTGGGCATGCCTCCATCAGTGCTGCCACGGCCGTATGTGTTGGGGGGGATGGTGGGTGAGTAGGGATTGTCGCCAGCGATATTCCGGTAACCGTTGATGGGCGACCACTCCTGGCCGTCGGTGGAGAGCGGGGACAGGGTGCCGCCGGGGCGGGCGTTGACGGTATTCATGGACGCTGCGTCGCGCTGCACCGCGAGGGCTGCGGGCGTTGGGCTACACCTAGTTGTCGTATGCGTGCGTATCTTGGGCCGGGTGGGTAGGGGTGTTGTTTGGGGGGGCAAAAGGCCAGCCGAGTGGGTGGCTGGTGGTTGTGGTGGGTGCAGCTGAAACGGTAGGCGTGGTGGTAGGCGAAGGGATGTTGGGGGTGTTGGGGGCGTTGGGGCGGAGAAAAGAGCAAAGATTAGCAGAACATGGGCAGTCCAGCGGGCGAAAGAGCACGTTAGCGTCAGCGGGTAATGAAGGGCCGGGGGGGCATGGAGTAATAAGAATTAATGGAGGAAGCGCGTAGAGCCGTGGCAGCAACAAGGCCGGGGCAGAAGCAGTAGCGTACGTGTAGCAGCGTAGCGTAGCGGCGGCGGCGGCGGCAGCGGCAGCGAGGCGCACACGACGGCGACGGCGATAGCGGTAGCGACGGCGACGGCAACAGCAACAGCAACAGCAGCAGCAGCAGCAGCAACAACGTGAGCTTGGGCGAGGACGGGCAGCCGGGGCCAACCAGGCTTATGAATGAGGCTGGCACACTCGTCTTGTCAAATGTCGGTCATGGTGCCCCTTTCGCCTTGGCTGCTAGCTGCTTGTAGTAGCCGGGGGCCGTAAATCCATAGGGCCGACGCGACCATGGCCACGCCACTGGCCCTGACTATGTCACTGGCGTACCTGTCCATCTCTCTAGTACTATGTGTGTGGGTTGCTGTAGAAGAAGAAGAAGAAGAAGAAGAAGATACATGCTACATGTGCATGTCTTGTGTAGTAGTACCTGCATATGCAATTGGCTCTCGCCGCCGAGGGCCCGCCTCTATCTACATGTACTACGTGTGTACATATACATACACACACACACACATATATATATATATATATATAGATGTAGATATATACAGTACCACTGCGGCGTCTACACTCGTCCGGCCATGGACAGACCTCAAATTACCCCCCCCCCCCACCACACACACACAATCGACGCGGCCGTCTGATATTCGCAGCACTACCACCCCGGCCGTTGGGTCTGGCCCGGCGATCATGCCCCCTGCAGCCAGCCGACACAGACAGTAACGGGAAAATAATCACACGCAATCAAATGCGCTTTCTCATGCGGCTTGGCGCCGTTGGGCCCAAAAAGCCATGCCCGCCCTTTATGCTAAGCACCAAAAAGAAACGCAAGACAAATTAGCCGCGCAGAAAAGACGAGAAGAAAAAAAAAGGCAAAAAAGGCAAAAAAGGCAAAAAGGGCAAAAAAGAAACGACAGTCGCCCGTAGCGCGTGCCGCCCAGACGCCTCTCCCGCAAGCCCCCTTTTGCCAAGCCGCTACCACAACCGCACACACGTGCAGCTATCGATTGTGCCTGCATCGTGCTACGCCATGGCATGCAGCACTCGTACAATGCCATGCCATGGCCATGATGGCATTCCATCGCATCCCACATCCCATCGCATCCCATCGCATCCCATCGCCTCCTACCGCGCCCTACCGCGCCCGCTTGATCTTGGTCGGCGCCTGGTTCCTGCACTCGGGACACAGCCAGTCCCCAACCGGCTCCTCCTTGATGCCCACGCACTCCCAGTGAAACCACTGGTACCGGCAGTTGTCGTTGTCGCACGCCACCATGTCGCCAAAGCTGACGCGCTGGCATGTGCAGTACTTGGTGTCGTCCGACTCGTCCTCCTCGCCGTCGCCCCCCCCCATGCCCGCCATGTCCTCGTCCTCTGTGCCCGCCTCGCTCGCCACGCTCTCGTCGTCGGCCGTCGTCGAGGGCGACGCCCGCGACCCGCCCTTGCGCCGCTTCTTGCTCACCCCAGACTTGGCCGTCAGCGCCGCCTTGCGCAACGGCTGCTGCGGCTTCGCCTTCTTGACCGTGAGTGCGTTCTTGGGCGGCCTGGGCCCGACGCTGCCTGCCCGCGACCCCGGCGTCGACGGCTTGGGCGTGCCTGGCCCTATCGACCCCTGCCGCCCTAGACTCGAGCTTGCCGACGGCAGCGGGCCCAGACTGCCTGTCGGACGCCGCCGCTTGCTCTCGCTGCCCACCGACATTTCGCGTTCTTGTCGCGCGCTCGCCTGCATGGCGCTCTGCGCATTCGTCAGCCGCTGCTGGTTCAGCAGCGCCTGTGTCTGCATCTTCTGCAGCGACGGGTTCGTCCTCGACCCGAGCCCCGCGCTGCTTGCGCTGCTCAGCCGTGCAATCGCCGCCGCCTGCGCCAGGTTCGGCGCGCCGCCTCCCTGGTTGCCCGATACGGGCAGCAGTGGTGTGTTGGCCCCTGTGTTGCACATGGACGCCGGCGGAACCAGGTTCGCAGTCGACTCTCGCAGCAACGACGGCATCTGCGCATCCATGGGCATCGACCCGTCATTCTGCAAGTCGCGCAGCTTGCTGTCCAGCCGCTTGACGTGGCGGTCCAGCTGTTGTTCGTGTAAGCAAAACCGCTGCCATGTCCCGCTCACCCGCCCAACCTACCAGCGCTGCAGCCTTTTCCACCAGCCCAATCTTCTCTTCTTGCAGTATCTGTGCCTTTTCGTAGCTTGCTGTGATGGTCTTGGCATACCCGGCCTCCTTTGGATTTTCCACCAGGCTGCCGTTGAGCTTGATGAATTTCTGGATGCTGCTGTCACGCTGCTGAATGCCTGCCCGCAGCTCCTGGATCTGGTTGTCCTTGGCCTGTACCTCTTCGTACAGGTGCGTTATCTCCGCCGGCAGGTTTGCAACTGTTTGCCGTGTTAGCCCTGCTTGCGCTGCCCCTTTGCCCTAGCCGAAATTACCGTCGTGTACAAACTGCTCGAGCACTGTTGCCGCGTCCTCGGCGATGGCCATGGCAAATGCCCAATAATGTGATGTCGCCCCAGGCGCCCGTGATGGGTGGCGAGACACACACACTGAGCTGAGGCTGTCGCAAGCACTCGACAGTCTCCAGGAAGCGCCAGCAAACCAGTATCCCCGATGAGCGTCGCAATGCGATTGAGACTTTGATCAAAACTGATGGCGTATCGACGACGACTTGGCAGGTGAAAGAGCCACGGGCGGTGAAAGCCGAAAGGAAACCGCGCCACTCCAAAAACTGCTTCTGCCTCAACCCGTACTGGAAGCCTCCCGATTCCACCTGCAGCGCTCCGTCTCTATAGAATCATGTGCAGATGTTGTGAGTTTAGCGGATTGCGCTGTTTTGTCGCGGTCGAGGTTGCGCGTCGGACAAGTAGGCACGGCTAGCTGACAAAGAGGCTAGGTTTCGCCTGGGCGCTCGGCAGCATGCACAGGTACCGCCAATCAGACGACGCCGCCGCCGACGACTCGTTCGTTTCGTCTCCGGCCAGCCAACATGCCTCCCACGACGAGGACGAATCCACCAACCAACAGGACCACTGCGCCCCAGAGAAAGACACTGGAGCATTTGCTGGCCCCACGCCTAGTGGACGGAAATTCCATCTCAAGCTGAGCACGCTGTTGAACGGGCCGCAGTGGCGACTGGCCAATCCAGCTTCACGGCGCGCAACCAGGGTCGATTACCGCCTCACCAAGCCTCCAACGGAAAGGAAACGTACCCAAAGCCCTAGGGTGAGCAGCTCTCAAGCGCACCAGACTGCGCCAGACTTGGTTATATTCTGCACAGCTTAGTGAACATCGCGGACTCTTAAGCTCGGTGGCTTCTGGCATGCACTAACAGCAGCAGCAGCAGCAGAGTGCAGCCGACGACAATCAAGCTCCGCCCTCTACTCCTGACGCCAAGACTCTTACGCGCTGGAAAAACGGTCGCGCAGAAGAACAGAGACGTCATTCATTTATTGATTCATTCGTTGGCACAAACGACGACCGCGCCCGCTGGATCTGGGAGGGGCCGCCAAACCCACGTCTCGTCAACGATTTTGACAACACAACTCACACAAGCCTATCTCCAGCATCTGCCAATATGCGCGCCCCAGGCTACAGCGCGCCCAATGGGCCGGCAAACAACATCGTGCAGGAATACCTCTCTCCGGACGAAGGCTACCCTGCTAATTACCCAGACTTCAAGGCGATGACTGATGCGGAGAAGATTGAAGTCATTGCACGCGAGGCGGAAGAGCATGGCCTGGAGAGACCAAAGGGCTGGAACGTTTCCTTCCACTACAACCCACACGTGGAATACCACCACTTTGGCAGCTCGCATCCCATGAAGCCGTGGCGACTGACGCTCACCAAACAACTGGTCCTTTCGTACGGACTCGAGTACACCATGGACCTGTTCGAACCAAGACCGGCAAACTTTAACGAACTTGCCATCTTCCACGACCGTGAATATCTGTCCTACCTCAGCAAAATCACCCCCCAGAATGCACAGCCAGAGGACCCCCAGTACATCACATACGGATTTGGCGGCGAATCCAATGACTGTCCGGTGTTTGACGGGCTTTGGAATTATGTATCCCTGTACACTGGTGCCACCAACAGCGCAGCTTGGAATTTACTCAACAACCGATCCGACATTGCCATCAATTGGTCTGGCGGGCTTCACCACGCAAAGAAGAACCTCGCATCAGGCTTCTGCTACGTCAACGACATTGTCATTGCCATTCAGCTCCTACTGACGCAGCACCAGCGCGTCTTGTACATTGACATTGACGTTCATCATGGCGATGGCGTCGAGCAAGCATTCGAATCAACAGACCGCGTCTTTACGCTTTCCTACCACAAGTACGGCATTGACAAGCATGGCTACCCATTTTTCCCAGGCACGGGAAACATTGACGAGACGGGCCCGACGGATCCGCGGAATCCGGGCAAGGCGCACAGCCTGAACATTCCTATTGATGACGGAATCGACGATGACCAGTACAAGTGGTTGTTCAAGACGGTTACTAGTGCTGTGATTGAAAAGTACAACCCAACCGCTATTGTTCTACAATCTGGCGCCGACTCGCTCGGTGGGGACCGGCTTGGTCGGTTCAATCTCAACATCAAAGCGCACGGCTTCTGCGTCGAGACAGTCAAGGCATATGGGCGTCCACTGCTCATAATAGGAGGCGGCGGATACACTCCGCGCAACGTGGCGCGTACGTGGTGTCATGAGACTTCGGTGTGCGTTGGTGCACAGCTGCACAATGAGCTTCCGGCACACATTCCCTATCTACAGGCATTCCAAGGGACAGAAAACGGCGACGGTGTCTTGTATCCAGACCTGCACAACATCAAACGCCACGAGAACCTCAACTCTCCGGCCAAACTCCACAAGCTTATTGAGCAGGCACTGGAGAACCTGAGATACCTCGAGGGCGCGCCTAGTGTTGGGGTCGATACACGAGGCATCCCTCTCGAGGAGATTATGAAGGTCAGGGAGATGATTGACCAGGAGCTGGAGGACGAGGCCGAGGACAGGGCACGTCTGACGGTGGAGAATGGCCGGCGTAAGAAGGAGAGAAACGTTGGGGGGCGGCACGAGCGAAGATGATGACGACGCTGGCGTTGTGAGGACAAGTGACGGGCGTTTGGGCACAATGTAGGGGGAGGGCACCCTGGAGGGGAGTACCCGTAATAGCGTGCTGTAACCGGATTTGGATAGCAACATGAGGGTTGGCGGCAGGTTTGGTTTGCACGTGTCACGACTGGGGATTGGCTCGAGGCGTCATGTGACTGCGGGGAATCGGCGCCTCGGACATGTCCTGCCCGCGCGGATGGTTTCGCATGTCGACGGCCACTTGTGAGCTGCGAATGACTCGGCCGCGACTTGATTGCACGCAGCAGCCGGTGGCGAGCTGATTAATGCATACACATGTAGTGCACCTATGGACGACGCATGTCCTTCACCCAGGGGCCGGCTTACATGTATGGACCCGGGGCCAGGGTCGTTCCTTCCAGAGGCCAGCGCCAAGACGTGCGGCGTAGTGGTAGTCGTCTCGTCTTCGCAACAGGCGGCCTGCTTTCCAGGCCGACCTTTTCTCCAGAAAACATGTCGAGCGAGAGACACCCAAGCATCGACTCGCCCAACGGTGCGCCGCAGCCAAGCAGCCACGCCAGCCGCCCCTCAGCCGGCGGCGCCCCAACTCCAGCCCCCCGGTCGTGCGTCACCTGCCGCAGGCGCAAAGTCAAGTGCGACAAGAACAACCCGTGCTCCAACTGTGTGCGGGCCAAGATCGAATGCATATTCCCAGGACCCGGCCGCGCCCCCCGCAAGAGCAGGAAGCCGTCCGACGCAGAGTTGCTCGAGAGGCTGCGACGCCTCGAGGGTGTCGTCATCAGCCTGAATGCCCAGGTCGAGGGCCATGAACACGACGCAGCAGACCGCGACAAGCAGCGCCAGAGCAGCGCCGGCCTCGACAATCGCCTGTACCACAAGACGGCGGCCGGGCCTACTGCACAGGACGGCGACCATGGCGCCATCAACGACAATGTAGATGGCCTGGAGAGCCGCTTTGGACGACTCGTCATAGAAAAGGGCCGCAGTCGCTACATCAACAATAGCTTCTGGGCAAGCCTGAACAATGAGGTCCGCCTACACGCTTCCGCCCTGGCCCCGACCAGCTGACACGGCCACAGGTCGAAGATCTCAAAACAATCCTCATTGAGCCCTCTGAAGACGAGGACGATGCGCATTCGCCCGAATCCATCAACACGTCCTTGCACTACCCAGGCTTCATCTTTGGCTTCAGCTCCTCCAGTGTCGACATCCAAGCACTGCATCCTCCCGAACACCAAGCCCGTCGGCTCTGGGACGTCTTCAAGGACAATGTAGAATCCCTGGTCAAAGTCTTGCACGTCCCTTCAATGGAACCCACCATTTTGAGTGCTTTTGCCAATATTGATAAAGTTGCCAAGGGCCTGGAGACTCTGCTGTTTGCAATCTACTATGGCGCCGTGACCAGTACTCCCAACGAAGACTGTCTACAGCAATGGGGTGAAGAACGAAGCGTGCTCCTTAGCAGGTATCGCTTTGGTCTGGAACAAGCTCTGGCAAGAGCAAACTTTCTGTACTGCGATGAGATGATCATACTGCAGGCCTTTGCCATTTTTCTTGTCGTGCTACGCCGCAACGACGATGCGCGCAAGATATGGACAATGATGGGTCTAGTCGTCCGAATGGCGCAAGCGCTTGGCATCCACCGAGATGGCACTTACTTTGGCTTGTCGCCATTCGAGACTGAAATGCGAAGACGGCTTTGGTGGCAAGTCTGTATTTTGGATGCAAGATCCTCCGAAGACCATGGCTGTGATCCCACCATTGCCGAGGCATTGTTCGACACCAAAATGGTCTGTTGAGTGAGCCACAAAGTCACATGGTTACGTACTAATGAGTGTCGCAGCCCCTCAATATCAATGATGCCGATATTAATCCTGACATGACTGAGTTTCCTCCCGAGCGCCAAGGCTTCACCGACATGACTTTCTGCTTACTCCGCTTCGAGATCACGGATATGATGCGTCGCATTACATACGCACCTACGGCCGTGAACAAGTGCAATGAGCATTTTGCCCATCTTAGCATTAAAGAGAAGGAAGAATGGATTACGGAGTGCCACCAGGCCCTCGAGGTAAAGTACTTGAAAGATTGCGACATGACGATGCCAATGTGTTGGGTCTCGGCAACAGTAGCAAGATTGATTGTGAGTAAGGTGTGGTTGATCATTTATCACCCACATCAGCGCAAGGATGGAGGTTGGTGTGTCCTGGATTCTTTGCATGAGCCAGCCATTGACTTTAGTGCAGGCGCTACACTACCACAGGAAACCAGAGACAAGCTCTTCATAACGTCGCTCGAGAGTCTGGAATACGGCGTACTGCTCGAAACCGAGGCCCGCACTATGAAATGGGGCTGGCTATTTAGGACGTACGTTCAATGGCACGCCATCGCATTCTTGCTATCGGAACTGTGTGTTCGCACCAAAGGCGAGGCTGTAGAGCGTGCATGGAGAGCATTGGAAGCCTCTGCCAGTCGGTGGTTCCCCTTCACCCAAAGCTCCTCACACCGCAAAGACAGCATGGGCAATATCGGCACTCTGTGGAGACCGCTTGGGAAATTACTCGAGAAAGCAAAGGCAGCCCGTGAGCGCGAACTCGTGCTTGAACGGGCGTCTATAGCCTTGCGAAGTGGGCCATATCCGGCCAACGCATTCGCCTTTGAACACTACAAGCATATGCAACAACAGAGCAAAATACCGCTCATGGCATCGAATCAGCAGACCATGCAAGCTGTCGATGGCATGCTTCAAGGCCCTGTACCCAAAGTTGGTGATTTACCCAGTAGTAGGCTTCCGGGTTGGCCCAACAGTCCTGGTCAGTCGCAATGGGGCAAAGTGTCGATGCAGAGCACTTGGGGCTTGCAAATGCAGCACAGTCTACCAAACGGGGCTGTGAGTGGAGTGCCGAATGGTAGTGGAGAAGTGGATAGCCAGGGCCAGGACTTTGGGCGCCTGCTTGAGTACCAGCGTCTTGACGATGTTCTTGGCCATGTCATGGAAGATGGATCGCTCAGCTTCGAGGACGAGACTAAAGCGACTAGATGCGCAACCAATGTATCGCCCACGATGACTTCGCCGACATGTGGGCATATGCCGACCACTCAAGTGCTTGCTCCAAATAATGCATCAACGGCTGCGGGCGGATACCCACCTTTTGACGAGACTGCGTTTGTAAATACGAACATGGACTGGGGCATTTGCACTGATGGTGCTCAGGGAATGGCAAGTCCGAACGGGAAGGCACAAGACGGTGGGGGGGGAAATGAGGTAATGGAGAATGGCGAGATGGACTGGACACTCTGGGACGACATGGTCAACCAGTTTGGGATCGAGGGGAATGCGGCGAATCCTGGCAGTTCAGGCGGGCCAGGGCCACTTGGCATGGTGCATTGGTTGTAGTAGGCAGTTCAAGGCTTTGGTTCATGTGTCTGTATGCGTTTGACACGGCGTTTGGACATGGCTCCGCTGGGTGTTGTCGAAGAGGAATACCCCCGTTGGGAACTTGTATTATACGATTATACATACATGCAGAAGGCTCGTCTGGTTTTGGCCGAGTGGTGCGGCGTGGGGCATTCATTCATGCCGAACGCAAAGGGCTCGCTCGACTTGGATACTTGGGCTGATGTCAGCCCGAGGTTATGTGTATAGAGCCAAGCATGTCGTCGCCGCAAGCACACCACGTGGACCATTTGATTGCGTAGTCCAGGTCCGGGTTGCGGCTTGCAAGCCGGCCTTGTCACCGACCTTATCTTTTGGCGGCGTTGCTGGCTTTGCTTGGCCTTGTTGCCCCACGTAAGTACTTCGTTGGGCGCACGCATGCATGCCACGCCCTCGTTCTTCTTCGTGCGTGCCAAGCCAAACACACCAGGAAAATCAACGCCGACTTGCTCAGCCTCTGTTTGTTTCCTTGTCCAGTCAGTCTACCGATCGTTGTGCAACCTCAATACCCTCCTACTGGTGCCGTGTGTGTATGTGTGTGTGTGTGTGTGTGGCAGGGACCAAGACTGCAGGGCGGGCACATACATACATAGATATATGTCAGCGGTACGTACCCGACACACCGGCTCCAAATTGCATATGACGATTATATAAGTCGACCTGCATATGCGTGCTACGATGCATCCCGGCGGAAACAACGATGCTACGAGGTGTGGTTTGAAAGACACAGACAGCGAGAGGAGAGCGTGATACCTGCAATCATCGCTTTCCACTCAAGTACTCAAGTACTGTACCCAGACATACTTGGCCACTTTTCCCGTTGCCTGTGTCTTTGATACCTACCCGCCATCTCCCGACGTGTTTTTTCATGGTCCCAGATCAAAGTATCTTTCGCAAACTCTTTGGAACTGTCATTAACCATACACAGCAAAAAGGGCGCCAAGATAGATATACGCCATGACTTCAGCGACACCACCCGAGGGCTCGATATCATCCAAGCCTACCATTCTGCATCTAGGCGACGACATCCGATGGAACCATGACCTGTACGCAGAGCTACAGAGCAAGTTCCACATTGTACGCACCTACTCCATGGCAAGACAAGACTTTATCCACGCCTTGCGAGACAAGCGGTGGGGCGACTTTGTAGGCATGTACCGCCCGTTTTGGAACACCGGGGGTGAAATGGGCAATTGGGATGAAGAACTCATGTATGTTTTTTTTTGGTATTTTTTTCCTCTTACACCTTCACAGTATCTGACAATGTCACAGTTCTCTCCTCCCGTCATCCTGTAAAATCTACGCTTCCGCTGGCGCAGGCTTCGACTGGGTCGATACGCGCACCCTCGCCCAACATGGAACCATATACTGTAACTCGGCGTCTGCTTGTACCGAATCCGTCGCCGACGCCGCCATTGTCCTGATTCTCTCCTGCTACCGCGCCATACCCTGGTCTTTTCTCGCCGCCCGCTCCCTTTCGCCTGACGCCTTTTCAAACGCAAACCGCAACATTGGTGCCGTCACGCACAATCCCAATGGCAGCATACTGGGCATTATTGGCCTGGGACGAATTGGAATGCGCATTGCCGAGAAAGCCACGCGAGCATTTGAAATGCGCGTTGCCTACTATGATGTTGTGCGCATGCCCGAGGAGAGGGAGAAGAGCGTCGGCGCAACCTATTGTGCTACGCTGCCAGAGTTACTAGCCATGTCGGATTGCGTCCTGGTTGCTACGCCATTCAATGGCGAGACGCTGCTGTCTACGGCCCAGTTCCAGCAGTTCAAGCACGGCGCGCGTCTGGTGAATATCGCAAGGGGCAAATTGATAGATGAGGAGGCGCTGAACAAGGCCATGGATGATGGAACCGTTTCTGCCGCTGGCCTCGATGTGCATGCCAATGAGCCGCATGTGAACCCCAGGTTAGCGACGAGGGACAACGTCATGGTCTTGAGTCATACGGCGGGTGCGAGCGTCGAGAGCCACGTGGGGTTTGAGCGGTTGGGAATGGAAAATTTGCTTGGGTGGCTGAAGCATGGGGAGAAGGGGTGTGTGAGTGCCGTGAATTTGCACTGGTTGAAGAGAGATTAGGCGGCGACATGTTGGTATTCACCAGCATCACCATGTTCAATGGGCTGTCAAGGTACACAACGAGAATGTAGTATGTTTTGAAGTTGATGACTCGCATGATTGCATTCCTTGCTCCAAGCCAACAAACGAGGAAACACCAGCTCCACCGTAGGTGTATCGTGTGTCAGCTGATGGCAAGAAGTGCGAGCATGGGGCCTACCATGACTTACCATGGTTCTATCCAACACGGTCATCACCCCTCTTGTTAGCCTAGGTGTACTCGCCACACTAGTTTCCAGGAGCCACCGCACGCCATTAGAACGACGTGACTCGGGGAGGTAAGAGTAGGATTTTGGCCCCCGTTTTTTGTTATCGAGGAAACAGCCGAAGCCAAAAACCCCCGCTCGACATGTACACAATTAGCAAACAACGATATAGGGACCCACATCAAATGCTGCATCGGCGGCGCCTTTCGTCTGTCGGCCCCCCTTGCACGTGTCGCAGGCTTGGTGCCTTTTGTTGTCTATCACCGACCCGGCAGAAATCGCTCGACAGCTCCAAGGCCGTGGGCCCTGATTGAAGTGCGGCTGTCGGTTTCTCTTCGCTCGCATGGTCGTGGCGTGTGTAAGCATTCTCCTCCGAATCCGGAGGGGAATAAAGACCCCAGTCTCGACGCTTCGCTCGCTTATGCGGAGGGGGTCCTGCAATTTGGTTTAATAACCCAGTAATCGAGTTTGGAACGCGGACTAAGAAGTGTGTGTAGATGGTCTTGATTAAAACCAACCGTCTGCGCTGTCGTCCGAGTCACTCCCTGGAGAGTCTCGACTTCGACGACGATCCTCTGGTAGGTCATTGTCGAGCGAGTCTTCGATTTTGTCTCGAATTCCCACTCCTGGACCATCGTCATCGTCGTCGTTGTCGAACTCCTCCTCCTTCCACCCAGCTGCTCCAGACATTGCTAGCACACGCTGAAGGTGCCACTGCAATTCAAGCAGGCCCGGGTCCGGGAGGGGTCTTTCCTTGGGGTCATCGGTCGATAGCGCAAACCTGGTGCCGCTAACTAGTAGAACTGAATCATGGTCGTTGGTGGGATTGATTCGAAAAAATGGGCCATAGCCCTTGCCAGATGACCGCCGGTCGTAGGAAGGCTTAGGCTCCACAAAGAGGTTTACCCTTTTACTTGACTCGCGCTCCTCCAGAACAAGCCAGTGGAACTCGAGTTCGAGTTGAGTTTTGTCTTCTGACATTTGTACTGGTCGGAGTGCAAAGACACCCTTGGTATGAAAGCGGTGTAGGGTAGACGTTAGTGTGAGCATGTTTTCGACCGTCTCGGTCCCTTTGTTCTCGTTCGGATCCACAAAGATCTTTCCACGCCATGCTTCTACCAATTTGCTTGGCCAGAACATCCCCAGAACTTTCCAAAAGTCTTTAACTCGCTCACCATTTTCCCCTCCAAATGCGCACCATGGGTAAACATGGGCAGCATCGGTCGCTCCCATCCTCGAAACCACGCAAAGGTTGCCGTCCCTCTTCTTGCAGCGTGCTGCAACGTCTGGCGACCGTGCAGGGGAAGATTCTCTACTGCCGTGTTTTCGCTTCGACCTAGTACGCGACGTACTAGTCTGCGGTGACATTGTGCGAAGAGGGGAGGATGGGACTTGGTTGAAGGGGGTGAACCGTGACGAGGTTGGCGATGTAGCATTTGAAGCGGTCATGGTCGTTGCCGCTGATTTCTGTTGCCAGAGGCGGACGACGTCTACTGTTTTAGGTTCGAACCAGGAATCTTCGTCCGCGAAGCATTTCCACAGCGACTCGGACTGTACAATTTCTCTGATCTTCTCCAAATTGGCAATCTGAAAGAACGCCCATGAGACTGGAGGGAGATCTATTCGGCGTCCGAGATCTCGTGCTTGTTCGAACAATTGTCGGCGCTCATCAGAGCGCTGGGTAAAACGTTCGTTGTCGTCCTCTGGCCTTACATCCTTCCAGCTTGGGATGACAAGATCCATCGTTGTGAGTTAGTGTGTACAGCTAGAAATGTGGTAAAAGCTGTTGTGAATGATAAAAAAATGCGGGACTGTCATGTTAGCTGCACATTTTTCAACAGTGTTGAGGGTGAAGGGGGTTTACTCACAGTTGTCGAGATACTTGCCGTCCTGGGTGAAAGAAGAAGAAGAAGCAGAAGAATCAAGACAGGATCAGTATTTACCTTGACCTTGACTGTGCCTACCACATAATTATGAATGAAGGAAGGCCCATAGGGCAGAACCAAGAAGCAACTTCCGTTCTATTGATAGGTTAGGAATGGATCTATGGTGCAGAACCATGGATACGGTCTAGGTTTCAACCACATTCCAGAGCCCTCAGCGTATTAATGCTTGGATTAATCCTTGCCAGGTAGAAAACCAGCAGGCACTCGGTAGAGGTTTGTCTAGCTACTTCTCCATGCGGCGGTGCTCGTGCCACGAGAGGTTTGGCATTATAGATTTTGTGACGCGGTATCTTATTCCAGCGATGACGGCTGATATAATTGGTGTGGGCTATCTGATTGCTATTCGGCATTGATGAATTCCCATACCACGCCATCAGATAGCTTGTTACCAGTCCTTGCCAGCTTTTGGAGTCCCTTTTCAGGACTGAGCACTATAGGGCGTAGGACCCACCAATCGAGCATTTGCATAATGTAGCCTCCCTTTGGGACTGGGGTGAGAGTAAGATGCCTCCAACCGTCACGCTCTTCTGCGGTACACTTCAATCTCCCGTCCCACCCGTGGCATATAAACTTGTTGGAACTGCAATTTCGAAATCCAAGCCAGCCCTCGCGCTCGACACATGACCAATGGATGGAGCCGCGACTGCCGATGGGAGCCAGGACGACGCTCCCGTCAAGCAGTGTTAATACATTTTCGCTTGAGACGGCACGAATGATGACGGTGGAGCCATGCGAAGGGACCCAAGTGCCCGACCTTTGGCCTTGGGTAGGGTCGGCGAGAGTATGTTCCGAGGTTGCAGCAGGGGTAAAGACGCTGCAATTGTCCATGTTTGAGAGGGACGCATCGCTCGACTGGCAGTACTCGGATGACATGCTGGGTGCTCGAAGGACGGTTCCTGTTCTGGATGGGGAAGCGGGCCCGTCCATGTCGTTGTGGATGGCGTCGGTGGATGCTGGCATTATGCGGGGTAAAGAAAGACCGAGGCCCCGACGGCTATTCCGTTTTGGGACAGCATGCAGCTCTCTCCCGCGTGGCCATGACGCTCAGCACGGCACGGCAAAAGCGTGACGAACTTGGAAGAAGAAGAAGAAGAACGACTTATGCTGAGTTACAATGTCTACATGTCTAAATATAGCCTACCAAATACTAAGCAGTCTGGCACTCGCCGTGCCTGATAGCACACCGACTTGTCATGTTGCGAAGCGAGTACAGGAGGATTTGTTGATTATACTATGTTGATGATTGTGTCGGGTGTCTCTGCCCCATAGAAATGCATGTGTAAGCCCGCTAGACTGGGTGCACAACTAGGACCCATGCACGTCGAGAATCAAGCAGCCAACGGTCAAATGCTTAGGCACACGAGCCGTATCTTGTGCCGGCCATGCCCCCTGATATGGCAGCCCACCGGCTCTGATGCCCCACCATCGTATCCACCGTCCAGAGCGCGAACGGCCAAGTGCGACCTCTTTCGAGCAGCGCGATAAGACCGCGTGATAACCCGATAGCGACGTTTAAAATGCTCCATGGTGGCGACCAAGTTGCTGGAACCTGCTCGCTTGGTCGTTCGCAGAGAGTCTTCTTTGTTGCGTGCCCCATTGTCGACCCAACATGGCGAGTTCCAAGAGAAGCGACACGGTCGTGGCCGCCGCCGTGCACAAGAGCGATGAGCATTCCATGACCGACGACGAGAGGCGGCTGGCCGAGATGGGTACCGAGTGCAGCTGCATGGCCGCTGGAGCAATTCACTAATGTACCTGCAGGCCACATCCAGGAGCTGGAGCGGCATTTCTCCAAACTCTCGCTGATAGGCCTCGCTTCGACGACGACCATATCCTGGACCGGACTCGGTTTGGGCATTGTCACCGAGATCAATGCTGGAGGCCCGGGAGCCATCATCTATGGATTCATACTCGTCACCATCCTGCAATGCTTCCTCGGTGCTTCTCTTGCAGAGTTTGTCTCGAGCTATCCTACCGAGGGTGGCAGTAAGTGGCATGGTGAAGAGCTGCATGATGAATTCTGACCAGGCCTGCAGTGTACCACTGGATTGCTGCTGTTGCGCCTAGAAAACAGGCACTGTTCTTGAGTTTTCTCACGGGCTGGTTCACAGTCTGCGGATGTAAGCTGCTGCCCATGGTATTTAGCCCACGTGTGCTGACCTGATTTCCTTGCCAGGGATTTTCACCACGGCATCCACCAACCTCATCTATGCCCAGACACTGGGTGCGCTGATTGCCCTCTACCACCCGAACATGACGGTCAAGACTTGGGAAATCTTTGTCATCTACCAAGGTCTGAATTTGTTGACTGCCTCGGTTGTCCTTTTTGGCAACAAGGTGATTCCAAGTCTCAACAGATTCTCTCTCTTTTATTTGCAGATTGGCTGGCTGGTTGTGCTCGTCACTGTTGTGGCTTGTGCACCAACATACCAGAGCCCTGAGTTCGTCTTCCGTACCTGGATCAACAATACGGGCTGGGAAAACAACGTCATCGCCTTTGCCGTGGGTCTCGTTAATCCATTGTACAGTCTTGGTGGGCTTGATGGAGGTGAGCAGTCATGCACACGTGCCTTTTGATTCTCGGCTGACCGACTTTACTTAGTGACACACATTACGGAAGAAATGCCCAATGTAAGTCACTGCATGGCAGGCTCTGATTGATGTGCATCAGCAAGACTGACTAGACATCAGCCATCACGCAACGCGCCTCTGGCCATAGCTATTACCCTCACCATCGCATTCTGTACCGGCATCAGCTACCTGATCGGGCTCATGTCCAGCGTACAAGACTACGCTGCGCTTGCTACCACCAACACTGGGCTCCCTCTGGCCGAGCTCTTTCGCCAGGCGACACAATCGGCGGGCGGTGCTTTTGGGCTTACCTTTATCCTCTTCATCGCACTGGGCCCATGCGTCATATCGTCGCAGCTTTCCACGTCGCGCGTCTTGTGGGCGTTTGCGCGAGACGGCGCCATGCCTTGGTCAGCGACATGGGCACGCGTCAGCTCGCGGTTTGGCATCCCATTCAACTCGCAACTGCTCGTGGCAGCAGCAAATGCAGCGCTGGGATGTCTCTACCTGGGCAGCTCGACGGCTTTCAACGCCATGCTGGGGTCTGCCGTCACGGTCAATAACATTGCCTACTACATCCCCATCTTGACCAACCTGTTGACGGGCAGGCGCAACATGTACAAGGGCGCCTTTCACATGGGCAGTTTGGGCTTCGTCGTCAACATTGTCACCATTTGCTGGCTTACCTTTGCCATTGTCTTCTTCAGCTTCCCGTACTCGATGCCTGTTGAGGCGGCCAACATGAACTACACGTGCGTCGTGGTTGGCTCGCTGCCATTTCTGATTATTGGCTGGTGGTTCTGGATCAAGCCGACGTACAAGGACAAGATGGCGCGGACTGGTAGATGGGATTGATTGGGAGATTGTGCAGGTCGGAGGGGAGGCGGGACGGGGGTTGTGTAGATGGAGAAGAACAGAATGGAAGTTGTTGCCGACTCGAGTATGCTTGAGCATGGGATGGGAGGTGGTGAGGCTGCAGTATGGCGGACTAATGCTGGTTGGTGGTTGGGTAAGTACTTGTGATAGAAAGGTCCGAGCGCCGCACAACCCACCCATGACAGCATGCATCGTCAGCCTTGACTGCGCAACCACATCAAATGAATTGAGCCGCCACATCACGCGAATAGAGCCGCCATGGACCCCAGCATCAAGCTCACACGCGCCCTCGCGCGGCGCTCCATGCGGCCATGTCGCCGTGACGCCAGCTTGACATGGCCAGGCCGAGCGCGATGCTTCCACGACACGCGCCCCGCCCTTGTTCAGCCCAGACGCCCCAAATCGCGCGACCGAGGGCCCAAGAGCAGCGAAGACACGCAGACCGACTTTGGCGCCTTGGACATGCTGCGCAACACAGTCGCCCCGGCAACCTCCATCGACGCCTGCACAGCCGATGGCTTCGCGCTGAACAACCAGATGCGCATCAGCGGCACCGGCGTCCTGCTCGTGGGCGGCGAAGCATACCGCTGGCGGCCATGGCATGGCGCCGCGACGGGAGCATTGCTGAATGCAAAGAGGCAGTGGGAGGTGCCAGAGGGCGCCTGGGGCATACTGGAGCTGGTATATCCGAAGCCCGGTACGCACAAGTCTCGCAATCTATGCCCCTTGGCAAGAAAGAGAGAGAGAGAGAGGCTGACAAAGAATTGGCTAGACCTCCTCATCATCGGCACCGGTCCCCATACCACGCCCATTGCGCCTGCGGTTCGCAAATACCTCAACGACCTGGGCATCCGGCTCGAGATCCAGGACACCAGGAACGCGGCAGCCCAATTCAATCTGCTTGCAACGGAGCGCGGAGTCGGCCAGGTTGCTGCGGCACTGATACCGGTTGGGTGGAGACAAGGGCGCTGAGTATGCATACATACCATCAGAGAGCCGCACAACTTGTTGGATGCGCGCCGCCAGGCCCGCAGTCGCCAAACCCAGACATCTAGTACAATACATACATGACGACACTGCCGAGGCCAACACGTATGCCTGAGTACCCTCCACTGTACTCTGAACCTCCACCACCAAAGGCAATCATTGTTGCATACACGGGGGTTCAATAATGCACGATAACATCAGAGGAAAACATGCAAGGAAAAGAGAATCGGCGCAAGCCACAGCAATGCCAAGTCACTACCTCAATCGAGTTCCAACACGGCAGAATAGTAAAGCTTTCCTCACTGCACCGCGAATTCAGCACCGTCCCCTCTTCCTACAAGCCTAGCCCTAAGGTCCCCCTTTCCACTCTTGCTCAGCTGATCTAACAGCGTAGAGTCATCTGTCAGGCTTGCCCCAGCCATATACTCTCTAACCTTCTGCGACTCAGCAACCTGCACAAACGCCGACCAAGTATTTCCCACGAGGGTAAACTTGGTCTTGGTGACAAATAACACCACCAGCAGCGCCACAAGAGAGAAATGCGCCACAAGTGTCCATAAAAATATCATGAGGCCCGCGTAGCTGCGCGGATAGAGAACGTTGTCAAACAAAGATACGACAACAGTGTCGACGCGGTCAAATGCAGCCTGTTGACTGTAATAGTTGGTCATGGAAAGGACGGTAATGAGACAAGACAGCGCCCATTCCACCGAGAAGCCAGCTTCCATGGCGCCTGTAAAAATAGCGGCGAGTGCAGGGTCGGCTGAAATGACCTTGGTAGGGCGTGGATCGAAGCTGCGAAGGTGCGTAACTAGAGGCGTCCCAGTGAGGAAGACTGACCAGTTCCCTGGCAGCGGTACGTTCGTCCCCCTAACGGACGCTGAACTGCCCCCCATATCGCTTTGTACAATCGGGCGCCGGTACGGCGGTGGCAGGTCCCCCAGGAAACTATGCGGCTTTTGCATTTCCATGATCTGGCGTGTGCCATTCTTGGCCATGGGCATCAGGTGGGTGAGCACGTCTGATGGCTCAAAGTCTCTCCAGTACCGGAGCAACGGCTCTGTCCTATTGAACCCACTGTGAAGTCTAACATCAAGGATTGCAGCATCCCATGGTGCAAAGCATAGACTAAGGGAGATTGAGGCTTCGTCCGTTGTGTTGGTCTTCGGAAAAGTGATATTCTGCCATCCCTTTTCTGCAGCTGTGTCACTCGAACCTTTGATCACAAGGAAAGCGGTTCCAAATGCTGTCGATTTTTCGAACTGGCTTTTAAGGGACCCCATGAAGTCGTCGCCTGATCGACCTAGTTGACATATTGTGGTTTGACCTACTCCAGCTACTGTGCAGTTGAAAGGCGTTGGTATGATGGACTGCAGCATTGTTGCATTCATGCTAGGTGATACAACGCCTGCCATCTGACTGTTGAGCCCTTTTCCCTGGAAGTCAGTGATTGTGGGTGCCTGGCAAGCTACTCGAGCATCGACTGTCAAAGCGTTTCCCGTGTATGTCGCTAGACTCTGACGCAACCCGGGAGATGAATATGGCAGAAATGCTCGAAGCAACATGCCAGTATCTACCATTCCCTCGACAGTCTCAGAAGGCCGTTCGTGGTATTCACCAAACGTCGCGTAATTGGGCGGATTAGTGGTCCATGCAGAGTCACGGGCTATCCTCTCTGGGTATTCAATAGGATAAGATAAGCCAGGCCGCACTTCGGAAGCAGTCCTAGCACCAATCATTGGGCCGAGTTTTAAGTCTGAAAGCAGCAATGTTGATGAAAACTGGAGGACACTGGTAGTGATGAGCAAGAAAGTAGCCATGGCGTATACCCGATGATTCTGTCGTGACCGTGCAGTCGATCTCCAAAACTCTTCAAACACGCAACGTGCCAGTGTCCAAGGACCTGTACTCCCTGTCCTGATATTGGATATGCTCGCAGTCTCATAAACGTGTATTCCCGGCGTTGATTCCAGAAGCAGAGAGGCGAGAACAGCGCAAGCAAAAGCGGCTTGTAAGTCCACACAAGTCCTTACCACCAGGGCTGTCACGGCTACGCAGCGTGTAGCCCAACCTTCAACCATGATGTGCTTCCAAGTTTGATTCTTGCTGTCGCTGAACCACAAAAACATTAAGAACGCGCACATTGCGAGTACGGCGAGGGTGCTGGCAAGAAGAGCAAGAATGGACCTTGAGCCAAGCCGCTGAAGATCATCTTTTGCTGGAGTAGCTGACGTTTCGGTGATGGATGCATTGGCATCAGGTTTCGTTGAATCTACAGCGTTGGCAGATGAGTGCATACTATCTTTCGGTCAGCAGTCAACTGCTAGATAGTGTAGCTTTACTTACCGCTCTACCCGCACATAAACATGCTCACCACGACTGGATAATCTTCTCCAGCTCAGCCAAAGTGCGACGAAAGCACACAATGCCACCATGACGGCTATAGCTATGGCGGGAAATATGATATCTCCTGAACGACCGAATCCAAGTCCACTGTATACAAGCCCGGATGTCATTGCGGGTCCATGGGCGACTGCTACCGACGAGGTGGTGACTGGGGCAACACCTATATTGTTGATACTCGGATCTCCGAACAACTCGATTTGTTCTGGTCGTTTGATCAAAGCAGGAGTCAAATCACCAGCCGGGCAGCCATCATTACAGGCGTTACTCTTACAGCAACCAAAGAAGGCTGCTTCCTGGGTAGGTAGAGCGCACGAGTAGAAATTGGCACCCAATGTGCAGTCCATGTCGGGAAAGACGCCATGAATGCTTCGGTCGTAGTGAACAGGGTAGAGATGCTGTATTGGACATATATCGCTACAGGGGTTCACGGCACAGCAGCCAGCGAACAACGTGCCAGTCGAACATGCGTACCAGTCCCCGCCTGATGGACACCAAATAGATTGGTTTCTCGCCATAATCGTAGTAGGAGCCGTAAGTTAAAAGTACAGAGAACAACTATGAATGATGAAAGAGTAGGAGAGCGAAATAATGGAAACATCCTGAACAGTTCAAGGACCAGCATTTAGCTCGTTTCTGCATGCAAGTCTGTGGTGCCGCCAAGAGCGGGGCGATAGGTCCAGATTTCAGCCGCAAGACGCCACCTGAGACCACTTTGAAGCCTATTCTCGGTTTTGCTATCTATAGTATGCCTAGGAACTTTGAAACAAATAAGAATTTGTAACACAATTGGTGGGCTGTGTAAAAGGGTGTGAGAGGGGTACGTATAAATATTGGTAGGCTGAAGAACAAGGATTGATGCAGTGTACGTCTCAAAAAGCGAGTCCATCATCTATAATGGGGAGTCTCCATGTCCATACCAGCCATACGCAATGCATTGATAATAGACAATAGTGCAGATGCAGGGCGAGGTTATCAAAATCCACTGCAGTATGTATCTATAGGCATAAGATGGGTAGCCCTACTGCGTCAAGAGTGTATTAGAGCAAATGGTTGATTTAATCGATACACGAAATAGCCTACTTGCTAAGTTGCGCACTGTTTTGACCAGGTATAAACATGTTTGCCACTGTCATCGACTGTGAGCTGTTCCTGAATGCTGCGGCAAGGAGACGCTCTCGAACTCTGGAAATTTGTAGGTTATTTTGTGAACCCGGAACTACTACCTAAATGTCACTGGCTCTTACCAGTGCAACTTTGAGTCGAGCATTCACTGTAGTAACAGAATACAAACTATGTGACGTCACGTGACCGTAGCGGGCCACCAAGCTTCACCTTTTTCTACCTCTGACCCTGATAGCGCATCGTATTTCCTAAAGATGAAATTGGAAATAACTTTCTGTAAAACCATTTACCTGGCTTGATGAATCCCTATCAATACTGATACTACCACTTCAGCTGCAAGCTAACTCTGACCCTCCCTAAACTTTTAGGCCCCATAAAATCGCTGATGACATTCGATATCCAGTAAAGCCTGTGGGAATAGGCATTGAAAATTGAGGCTTATAATGGATAGCTGAGATGAATGGAAAATGCCTATTATATACGAACTGCTTTGATTTTTCTGAACAGATGTCTGGAAAACACTGGGGATGGTGGAGTGATAGTAGGGCGGCACTCCAAATTCTTAGTTCTGTATTATCATGTTCCACCTTTTGAGGAAGAAAGGAGAAGTTGTCTTTCATCCTGAACAGGATCATCGACGCCTTTCGCACCGAACAAACGTGCTATTTTAAGAAAAAATCAATCATAGGTCAACATCCCACCATCTTGAGAGTTGAAGAACTGATTCGCACATTTTTCTTCAAGAACTGCCAATTCACTAAGATAGCCTGTGAGTCTTGCTGTATAGTGGCAACGTTGGAACTGCCAAGATTCAATGCTCGACCCGAATGACAAAGGCTCTCCTTTCTGTGCCTGGACAGCAGTATAAATGACAAAGCCGAGAAATGTGTTCATGGAGGCATTCTCAGTGGTATCATTGATTGATGCTGGAAGATTACATTCCAAGATGTTTCCTTGTGCTCTTCACACAAAGAACGTACCTTGTCCTCCTGGAGATATTAGAAATTAGGCTTGAGGTGACGGGGCTAAGGATCAGTTTCAACAAGTGGAGTATGCACCCGACCATTGTGTGCACCGCCGTTCTTGCCACCTCTCTGAATCAATATGCGCCTTGGTTTGATACCAGCAAGAGGCAGAGAATCCAAAAAGGTTTCAAAAGGTGGTACATTGGCCTTAACAAGGTCCTCAGCCATAGTGGGGTCCATTGCTGACTGATCGGATTTGGACTTCAGGTATGCGTAACAGAAGACATATTCAGCCTTGACACCCGCTTCACGAAGTGATTGCGCAATCTCTTCGGCAGACAAACTGGGATCGATTGGAATATGTTGTACGCATGCCCGTTGCTCTCCTGTGAAGAATGATAGTCATCTTTCTGGTAGTGGACTCCGAGACAATGCATAAACTTTTACCCAAAGAACCGGTGTGTCTGGTAGTGCTCGAATGGTGTGGAAGCCAGAAATTCTCGATGCATCGCCAACTATGGCTTTGAGGCCCTTAACATTGGGGTCAAAGGTAGGCAGGTTACAGTAGATGCCAGATTGGCGAAGAGAATATTGAGAACAACTCGTCATATCGTAATGTACGCGGATTGCAAAGCATCAAGACAATTGCAGGCGGATGAGATAAGCGGATGTTGGCCCGTAGTTGTACAACCAGATTATGGAAATGCAACAAAACTCTGGGCGAGTACATATGAAGCTAGATCTCAAATGACGGCACGATACATATATGCAGTTATTCCATACCGATAATGACTCTCTTCCAACCAATAATTTTCGGGATGGCGGACGAGGCTTAGGCGTAGCTTCACTAAAGTTCGCACTGTTACTTGAGCTTTGACTGCTAGATTGCAGCCCCAGCGTACAATTGCCATGAAGGGACATGCCTGTAGATGCGTTCAATCTTCTTCTATCCTGAATGCACACTCGGTCATGGTGGCATACGTTGTGCTTGTCACGTAGACTTTGAACTACAAGTGATGATAAGAAATATTATCACATTGGCCCGCCCGGTTTGCGCTCGTGCAAAAAGAAAAGCTGTTCATAAAGCTCAAGCATTGATCAATGTAAATGAGCAACAGAAGATGCTCTTGTCACAATGGTAAAAGCAGCTATCTAGCAATACCCGAATGAGGTCATCATGAAGTGAGAGAGGTTTAGCGTTGCACTCAAAGTCGCCTATGCACAAATGTCAGAGCTTGGAAGCCCATGAAAGTGTACATTGCGGGCTGTTAAACATGCTAGGGGCTAAGACCATGACCCAGTTGTACACAGAGTCACCAGAGCAGCTACCAGTATAATGAATGTGACTTTGTGACATGCTGTGTGACGTGCTTCAATAAAAGCCCTGTTTTGCTATCATGTTAGTAAAAGCTCACTATCGTACTAGAAAAAAGATACCTGGCTTATATTTCATACGATCAAAATAGGAAACAAACAGTAAAAGCATGTTTCAGTGCACATGAATATTTTCAATGGCTTGAAGTCTCTACCAAGTAATTGTTGTGAAGATGATTTTCCACAATCATACAACAGCGAGATTTATTCAAAGCTAGAGAACGAAACAACCCTTGTAGTTGTAAGTCCTTCTCACATTGTTAGCGGATTGATCACTACATATCAAAGCAATGTTAATCTAGCACGTACATACAATAGTCATGTCTTAATATAAAGAAAGCATGATCTGATGAGTTAATCCACTACCTGATGCATGTTGTAGGCTGTTCCTCTAATAGGAATATTGTGTTGTTTCTTCACTAGGCTAGTTAGCAGCTAGGCTAGCAGCTGAAACATGACTTTGCAGCTGGAATAAATAGTATAGCAACAAATCACCAACTTCGAGTTTTCTAGAAACCGCTAGGAAAGCACGCTATCTAGGAGAACCGACCACGAGGAATCGACTAACAGCACTTTCAACACCTGCAGCTAAGGCGCTAGCGCGCAGTAGGGAGAAGAAGGAGGCCTTCCTTCGTTATCTCACGCCTGTGAGAATTTTCTCACAGAGCTTGGGCTCTAATGCCAAGACTAGAGGGGCCAATAGGAACGCAGGAGCTTATTAAAGCTCAAATTCAGCAAGAAACACAGACATATCAAAACAAT
>NW_007360025.1:24487-38071 GCF_000359705.1 Exserohilum turcica Et28A | reverse complement strand
ATACAAGACCTACCTCATATTCTATTTAGATGTAATCTATATAGAGAGGAAAGGAAAGGACTAAGAGAAGCCTGCGAAGGCGATCTATTACTACCTATCCTCCTTTAAACAAAAGAGGGTATAGAAGCAACTATTACCTTTATTCAAGAAATAAAGGCTAGAACACAAGCCTAGTACAAGGGAAACACAGAAAACAAGGAGTAATACCTATAACAGGTAGCCATACACCTCCCCCACCCTATCCTACCCCCTACCTACTAACTAATAGGCTACGAGCCTCACCTTTATCTAGTTAAAACCCCTCCTAAATATTGTAGCTAGAAACAACCTACGTAGATACTTGTAGGCCTAAAAACCCTACACGTCTTATATAGCCCTTTGGGCTGAAAAAGGACGTTAAACTAGAATAATAATAATAATAAATAGTATAGCAAGGACAATCGTGGTACAGCTATAACGCTGGAATCATGCAAAAGGCTGATATTCCCATATCTCGCTTACGTTACAGCTAACTAATGCAAGTGTTATTTCTCCTACTAGAAACAATTACCTCCCGTAACAGATACACCACCAGTTGCCGTGCAGCACTGAGCGAAAGCTGCAATAGCATCATTTTGCTTAAGCAAGTCAGCCTAATCAAAATCAAAGGTTTTGCAGGAAGCCAAGGAGCGTACCGAGTTTTCAGTAGTTACTGATCCAGAGAAGATGCATACCGAACCATCCCAGGATCCAAGGACGTCACTAGGAGAGCGTGGGAAGGTAACTCCATTTCCATTTGTGCAACATACTTGAGCAATACTATCCACCACCTCTTGACGGATGCCTGTGCAGTAGCACTTATTCCACTATGCATTATACATTAGTCTAGCGGCCAAGCATCGTAGTAGTAGCCAAGGGGCATGCTAAATATACATACAGCAGAGACTGCTGGTAGAAGTAGGAAGAGAGATGTAAGATAAATCTTCATGATGAAGTAAAGATACAACGGTGTACGGTACTAATAAGTTGATATTGAGCTGTTAATAGGTTTTGTAGTATCGCAGGTGATTGTACAAGTACTTATAGCCAAGATCTTTCATTACGTATTATATCAGATATAAGCTTATAGTAGCTGTGGAAAGGGAGCGTGATAGGTTCACAGGGCGTAAGTTGTCTACTTACGACTCTCATCAGGCTAGGCCTATCTTTTAGTTTAGCACTAGCGATAGGTGGATTAGACTAGATGATTTCCGATAGGGATTCTGAAAAAAGCCTCTGCACACGTAAGAAAGGAAATGAAGAGGCTTTTTTACTACAGGCTAGACCTGGCAGTAGCGCTACGGCGAAAATCTAGCTTTAGCAAAGCAAGTAGACCGTGTCTATAGGAGTAATGCATACATGAGGCTTACCACTACTGGGAAAATACACCTTAACCGTAAGGCTTTATAATTAATTGTTCATAGTAATGCCTACCTATTGTATCCAATATGTAAGGCATAAAACATTACTACTATCTTCTATCGTGTACTATACTATATTGTGAAGTCACTACGTTACAACATCTGGTTCGCTTGTGAAACGTATGATAGAGTAGGAAGCTGTATAATCACAGAAAGTAAGCTACTGTGTAAAGTCACAATTTCATGTTTGTTTTACTGTAACTGTAAGCAAGAACAAGCGCTTCACTCAAAGCTAACCTGAGGAAATCTTGTTTAGCTAATCCATTACCTGATTAGAAGATAGCAATCATTGCAGCTTTAGTTCTATTGAAACTACTTCTCGAGGGTTATGATGTACGAAGAAAGACTGCTTAGCTGCCTCCAAGAAGCCCTGCTGCCATTCTTTCCGGATTTCAAGATACCGGAGATTTTCATGTTCAATCTAGGTAGTCGGCAGGCTCACAAGGTCACACGATAAACATCAACGTGTGTCTCACATGAGCATAGAGTGGCAGAGCTAGGCCTCGTAAAGAAGCCAATAGCACTCGAGGAGAGAGTCAAAGGGGGCTCTCGGCGAATTGTAATGAGTTGTGAAATAGTATTGCAAAGCTAGAAGACAGGATCCTCTTCCTTGATAATCTTTTGGACTATCTATTTAATACGAAGCCTGATCATGTGTACCACAAATCATACTTGTCCTCTTGAAGTTGCCAAGTATCGACGTAAAATCGACCAATGCTTGCCGTGTATTTGCCGCCAAAGAAGGGTTTGAACCTCGCTATAAGTCTGAGAATTAGCCACTGCGCTTTACAGTGTAGTAGCGAAATATTGGAGTCCGATGAATTACAGGACTTTTCCAATAGCTACCCATATAACCGCACACAGCAGCTAATGTACCCTGAATAACTGTGCCCCGAGTATGTATCAGTATTATGCACCCTATCTCTGTGTATTATGCTGAATGGCGCCATACCGTCACGACCACATCATCTGCAAGGGTAAAAGAAGCGAGAAAAGCTAGAGCAGTAAGAAATATGAGCCTCATTTTTGGTTTCCTTGGCTTACTGAGTTGCTTTGGCTTGAGGTTTCTTGATGGATGTCGCGATAAGTTAATGTACATAACTAATCGCAGCTTTAGGGTTTGAGGAGTAAACAATAGGGTATGCATTAAGACAATTTGATGATAACGCAAACAATGTCACCTGAAAGCCGCGTATAGTTTTAAGTACCTAACTGTTTAATGATAACTGGCTAGCCTAATCGATATCTTCCAGATTCTGAATAGTTAATAGCTCTGTGACCTGAGTAAGCAGTAATCTTGAAGCGCAATACCGCCGTATTACAGCCTGATCTAAATCAGAGATCGGCAGCAGTAAGAGAAGGTGATTGTAAATGTACTATAGTCAAAGCTGCAAAGCATGCGGTGAGCGAGAATAAGGACACGTACTGGAAAAATAGCCTTGGTAACGTTTACTCATTACTTCGCAATTAAATAATATGTATTCAAACGTTTACTAGATAATCCGAGCCGAGCTATACTAGCTATGTTCTTCACAGTCGCAGTCATTATATTGAGAAGAAATAAAACGAAAGTGGAAGCGAGGGATGCTTCAGAGCAGATATGCCAGCATCATGTTCCTCAACAGGAGCCTTGTTGATGCTGATTGAGATAAATAGCGCTCCATCGCAGAGGGTGATGACGGTAGTATTTGGGTATTTCCTGACACGTGGCCAATCTTGTCATAGAAAATTGAGCAGATACTAAGATAGAGATATAGCATTCCCCTGCCCTTACGCAAGAAACCCTACGGACTCTTTCTATCCCAATGGTGAGTCGCACCAGCGTTTGTGCAAGGGTCTCGGAATTTGGTGTAGCCTCACGTCAAAAACACCACTCAAACCGCGGGATAGAAGAATTAAATCTAGTAAAGCTCAGGATAATTTAAGGTAGCAGTATTGCAGACCGTTCGACATAGCTGAAGCGCTCCGCGGCAGGAATGATGGTGCATTCCTTAAGGTGAAATTAGCTATTTTCTCTGCAGAGCAGCCCACCCGCTAGCACCTTTAACCTCATTTCGTCTCTTGAGAGATGGAGACGAAGGTCTCGACCAGAACTGTGCTGATTCTGTGACGGGGCGTACTAGTCGGTAGAATACTAATCGTCGCAGTCTAAAGTTAGGATAACTGTTACGTATACCCAGTCAGTTAGGGTTAGAGTTGAGAATAAGACCTTGGCGGCGAGTCTTCGCCCTTATCTATTCTATTCATAAAATACTTTATAGTGTAGTATTACGCACGTAACTACATTTAGACAAAACAAGTAACGTCAAAGTATAGCGAGTGGCCGAGAATAGCGAGTGACCGAAAATGCCAAGCCCCCATCAACCTCACCACCGTTGCGCAACCATTACAGCGCAACAACAACAGTAAATTAAAATTAGAAAAGGCTAATCTATTTAGAATCAACCTCTTTATCTTGCTTGCAGGTGCGCGAGTTGTGTCCAGTCTCACCGCAGCGTCTACAGCGCCTTTGCGACAGTTCGCCTACTTCAGCGCTCTCTCCCTTCTTTGCCTTCTTCCCACTACCACGCGCCCTAGACTCCTTTAGAGTTGCCAGTTTCTCTCCTTCTTTAATCGTTAGGGTCTCTCCTTTCTGTAGCCGCTTTCTTTTGTGTGATCTCCTTCGCGTGGCGGCTTCATTCGCTGCTTCAAGCTTAGAGACCCGTTTCTTGACTAACACCAACTCATGCGCAATAGTAGTCGCACCTTTAACTAGGTTTTCAACAGCACCTAGCATACTTGTTGGTGAACTATCTAGGTGTATTTGAATCCTCTGCTTCACTAGCGTCGATTGCAGCCCTATTTCTAGGGTGTTGCTTGGGGTTTGCGATTGCTAGTGTAGATTTTTAGCAGCAGGTGGTGAAGGGGTGCGCAGCTTAACATCTAGCTTTGATGTCACCACCTCTAGGTCGTGTGGAACCAATCTGGCGCCTCGAAACCCTCCTAGGATATTATCCTTTGTAACTGTCTGAAAATAGGCTTGCTAGAAGGCTGGCAAGAACTCTATCTTGGTCATATGGTTGATCCTATTGCGCATCAGCTCCTTGGCTTGGCGCCTATATGCCCTCTTTAAAGGCGAAAAACACCCCACATCAAGAGGCTGCAGTAGATGGGAAGAGTGCGGAGGCATACATAGAGTAACAATCTTTGCTTCTGTGCAGTATTGCTGGAAGTTGACTAAGTTGTGGCTCTCATGACCGTCTAGAATGAGTAGGCGATAGGCTCCAACAGTACGCTCTTTTGTATGCCTGTTATAGTGCTCTAGCCACTTCATACCGAGCTCGTTTGTTGTCCAGCCATTCTCAGAGACTGCGAGAACCCAATCCCTAGGCAGGCTGTCTTCCTTGTACCAGGCAGAGAGGTGGTGCTTGCCCTGAAAGACGATGAAGGGTGGGATCGCCCAGCCAGCTGCGCTGACACAAACTACGCTGGTAACCCACTCTTTATTGCCCTGCTGCAGAGATTTTGGCTTTAATCGACGATTAGAGGCTGTGACTACTGCTGACGAGTTGTGCATGCCTATTATAAAGCCCGTCTCGTCAAAATTATACATGTCGTCGTCCTGGATCCCATACTTGGCTTTAGTATTCTGTACAAGGCGGAACTAGCCCTACACAAGCTTAGGATCTTCACAAAGGGCTCTCTTGTAGTCGTACTTTCGATTAAACTTTATCTTAAGCTCTAGGCGACGCTTTATGAATGCTTTAGGCCAGTTAGGGCCAATAGGGTCGCGGTGGCGGGCAGCCAGCAAAGAATTAGCTAGATCTTTGACAGTAGAAAGGCGCAGCGGAAATCCTCTTGCATCAAGATCAAGAATATTCTTGACAATTACCTCCTCTTCTGTTATAAGTAGTTTTATTAAGTTGGGCGAACAATCTTGTCGAGAAGGCTTTCCTGCGAGTCTTCGTCTTAGGGTACGTTCAGGCACGTTGTAGAGAGCTGCAGCGCGTGGAATGTTAATTGTCGCGTCGCATTTAATAGCCTGAATTGCAAGCTGTACTTGAGACTCTTTTAAAGACTTTTTTGAATAAATTTGTTGAGACATCGCGAGTAGTAGTGAAAGTTGATGGGGGCTTGGCATTTTCGGTCACTCGCTATTCTCGGCCACTCGCTATACTTTGACGTTACAATAAATATAATATACAGAAGAAAACAACTCTCTTACACTTTGAAAGCTATGTATATAGCAGCTGAGGGTCTATCTTCAGCTAAAATCATGTTTCACAGCAGAAAATTCACTCTTTCTTTTTCACTATTACGTTTGTATACACAGCTCAAAGTGTAGATCTTTTGATCCTCAGTAAAAAAATGAATCATCAGTAGATTAAAACTACTGATGATTGATACATCTATCGCGGTCAAGTAGCTTATATCGCTATATGACTCTCTAAGAAAGTGGACGCCAGTTACTATATAAGAGAAAATATAGTTAAACATTATGTACTCTTCTTATACTACAACAACGGTTATATACGCCTACAATATAGCTATGCACGCATACGTGTTAGCCCACAAGCCAGCACATGCGCTACCGACCGCAGGATTCCACTTAGTAAAGTTTGCTGTGGTGATTTTGTACTTCGCAGAGACCGTCGCACAAGTCTCACCACTTGCAACGAAGTGGAAGGTCTTGCAGCTTGTGGTCATACCAGTCTGGTACGGTGTAGGCGTGGCAACGCCGTTACCAGGTTTGGTCGTGGTGGCTGGAGCCTTGGTGGTAGTAGTCGTGGGTGTGTGTCCGACGGTAGAAATGCATACATACTATAACAAAAAATTAGCGAACTGCTCACGCTGAGTTCTACTATGTGGAGTAAGAAGTAACTTACAGTATCGAGCCACAAACTACCACAGTTTGAGCCGACAGCCGGATTCCAGGAGATGAGCTGAGCCGAAGTGATGCCTTTGCTAGAGGAGATCTTATCGCAGGTGTCACCTGATTTTACCATGTAAAAGCTGTCGCAGTTACGGACCATGCCATCCTGAATCGGAGACGGAGTTGCGATACCATTGCCAGTTGTGGTCGTCGTGGGAGCTGCAGAAGTAGGTGTGTGGCCGATGATGCTAATGCATGCGTATGCATTGGCCCAGAGCCCGGTACAGTCGGAGCCAGCACTTGGGTTCCAGGAGAGGAACTAAGCAGTGGAGATACCGTTGGATTTGGCGATTATCTCACAGCTATCGCCGCTGTTCACATAGTAGAAAGAATCACAGTTGGCAACGATACTAGGTTGCAGCGGAGAGGGAGTATCAACTCCATTGGAGGGTTTCGTTGTCGTAGGCGGGACAGTAGTCGATGTAGACGGCTTGACGGTGATAGAGGGAGTTGTAATTACGGGCTTTGACGAAGAAGACAACGTAGGCTTGACCGAGGTAGAGGTAGCAATAGATGTCGAAAAAGAAGTTGACGAGGAAGTACTCGAAGCAGGCTCATTCATAGTCTCTACGCAATAAGAGTTTCCGACGACGAGACCACCACAGTCAGTAGTGATGGAAGGGTTCTAGTTTCGTGTCAGCGATGTTGACATTAATGAAAACGGGAGGAAGATGTATTATCCAGCGACAGAAGTCCTCGAGAGTGATGAAGTTTTGCTCGAGAAGAGGAGAGCAGTCCCTCTCCGAGGTCAACTCAACCCACCAAGAACAGTACTTGGTTGTGTTTGGATCAAATAAAAGTGAAGGAGACGATCCATCGCGCTCAACAAGGTGAGGTGCTCCGAGAACAAGCGCAGCATTGAGAACGCTGGTACCAAGAAGCAGTCTATCCAAAGAAAATAATGAAAACATGATTTAATACGAATGATCAAAAACGTCGAAGCAAAAGAGTGAGCTGTGTTCTTGCCGTCCACAGGATCCAGAGGTAACCTTGGAATGCTCTATATACACTACAAGATGATGAATCTATCTCGTTTCGTATTGTGACCACCTGATTGAAAAAAATTGTTCGTTCACTTCGATACTAGCGCAATCCCCCAGAGAAGATTCCTGCTTACTTGCAGAACGCCTCATGGAGGAGGTTCCTTCATCCTTCGTAGGGCCGGCGAGGCACACCACAAAGCCAGACGAGGTTACTAGTGCTTCCTTCCTTCGAATTGGGATAGCCTCGCGGCGATGTAACCCAGAGGTCGGTAGCATACAGCCTAGGCCTGATTCAATGGACCCCAGTCATACGTCAAACGTTTTCTGGTACTTGAAAATCTATTATAATGGATATGGCTCGGCTTGGCGGACCAGAATCGCGGGAGCAGCGATACCCAGGTTCCGTAGACGTGATTTCCTAGTTCAGAAGTCATTTCCGATGCAAATCATTCACAGTTCCTAGATGTCTAGAGATCTGCCGGTAATGTTGAAAAACGTGCTCAGGGCCCATTTAGGCAGGTGGCCGTGCAGATCAGAATGTGCAATTTAGATCTTGGACGGATAGTTCTTACGGTCGTCTTGGCATGATATGGGAAGCGTACAGCTCGAAGTGGTTCACCGGCTCTAGTAAAGAAGTAATCTAGGGAAAGACCGCAGGACAGAAATCTTAGAGGCGGAGCAGTTTTTTTCTCACGTGCTACAGCAGAAGTTGCGCAGTAAGTGCAGTGTGGTGAGCTGTCCATCAGTCTCTGGGCCTGAATCATTGAAGCAAAATCCCTCATGATCGAACATAGTGCAAGGCCTGATCTCCCAACGGCTGGTCACTGCCAGAAATAGTGGTATCCTCACTTCGACGCGACAGAACATCAAGATTGGCTTTACACTTGTGACGACGTCAAAATTCACTTTTTAAATGTTGGGTTATATCATCGAAATAGATTACGAAGACAGTGAATGCATAGAAGTTGATCGAAGATTACATAGCCCACGGTCCCTCCCAACCTACGTTCCTAATCGCCGCACCGAGCTTGTTCGCACCAGCGGTAGATGCAGTAGAAGCAGAAGAGGTAGTAGTAAAAGCAGAAGTGGCAGAAGCAGAAGTAGTTGCTAGATTTTGCAAAGCCTTGAAGACATTGAGATATCCATTTCCGCCACAAAATGAGTTCTTGTCGCCAGTGCATGTCGAGTTGCAGTAGGTTTGGTTGCTGGCCCAGCTTCCGCCAACGTAGCTACCGCACCAACATTGGTTGCCCTTCTGGACACCTGCGAATCCAAATGCACGGCGGGAGCAACTGTTCTTGCACTTGGGAATAGTGAGAGACGAGTCGCCGTTCGGGTTCATGTTTTGCTCCAGGATTGGCATGGTCGAGTCTTCCACGTAGCAGCCAAGTGCCGTCCAGGCAGTTGGAGACGGAGCAAGCGTGGCGACGCCGGTCGTACTGGAAGAGACCTTGGAGGATGAGGTTGTCGTTGGTCTCGTGGCGTTTAGCTTTGTTTCGGTGACGATGCAGTACGACGTCCACTCGTACCATGGCTCGCAGTTGGTGCTGAGGGAAGGGTTCCAAGCCGTAAACTCTGCTGGGGTTATGCCAAAGTACTTGCGCACATAGTCGCAGGTATCACTTTCGTCGTTGTTGTACCACTCGATGCAATCCTTCACTGTGTCGGGATCATACTGGTACAGTGGCGAGCCAGTGCAGATGGCTCGGTGAGCTAACAAGAATACTGACAAGAAGAATGAAGACTTCGTGTTGAAGATGGGGTAGAATTGAAAGCGACTGTGGTATGGAGATGGAGATAATTGCCGCGAAAGAAACACGGAATTGTGAACTTGAAGCAAGCACCATTTGTGGTGCACGTGACACAGATAATGGGCTGTGACCAGGCTCTTGGGAGCCGCCTCGGGTGCTCTAGGAACAAGCTTATCGTATTAGCGCAGACTAAAATTTCAAACAAGCGTTGTAAAATTCGACCCATGCATCCACACATGGCCGTCCCTGCATATAGTGAAATCTATAATAAGGAATGTTCGAGCCCCGGAGGTCCTCTAGACGGCACAGGAGATTGTGGGCACACTGCAGCGAAGGAGGCTCATTGAGCCAGACATCCTCGACTTAGCGAACGATACTATAGATCAGTTCACGTGCCGGTCAAGATTAATCCGATAAGCTTCTCCGGGTGATTGTCTTGGCAGTATCTGACTAGCATCCGGCATTCCATATGTTCCTTATTCACGGTGTTCGCCTTACGTTACGGCCATTATGAGGTCCGGGTAAGAGGGAAATTGCTCTCTAGCTTGCACGGGAAGCCTTACCTTGGCCAGAGATAACGGTTTTGCTGCTCTCATATCGGTTCTCAAAGGGCCCTGGAATCTCGCCGAAGGTTGGGGGCGGAAGATCGCAGCCCGAACGGGAAGGCCAAAGAGGCCGTGTCCTTAAGGCGGCCCGGTTGACGGTTAGAGCCGCCACCGCTACTGCAACCATGGACCCTGAACTGGCGATCATGTGACCTCTTCCACTGCCAGTTCTTGGTTCAACTCACATGGAAAAACTAGTAAGTACTTCGCAAACGACGAACTCTGCTTGTTCATGAACTTGCCCCACGCCACCACCAAACCCACTACTCCACTGCGCTGGCCGGAGATTGACCCGTATCGTACTAGTCTCATCTCCAGCGGTTTTTCGCTGCGGCATGACAGCTTTTCACCCATTTCCGCGTCTACCGTACGAGATCCGTATGCAAATATGAGAAATGACAGTGGAGCCTCGCACAGTGAATGCTGAGCTTACGCACCAAACTCCTACTGACCGAGAGTACTACCTCATCTCATCGACACTTGTGCCCGCCGTCCTACAAGCCTGCAGGGAAGCACAGAACCATGGCCTATACCAAAAAGCTTTTTCTGAACTAGCTGTGCACGGGCATGGAGCGCAGTAAGCAGCTATCCATTACCTGTGAAATTTATGCAATGCTAAGTCGTGGTGCAAACGCGTAGGTATGTCTGGGTTGATTTTGCTACCGACACCATCGACATTGGAGAGTCGATGTTTGACAGTTTCAAGCCGGTCGCCTCCTCCATTCAACACCTAAGGTTCGCACGCGAGATGCAGGCAGAATGGTTTTATCATACCGAGGTTGAAGATGTCAAGTACTTTGTCAACGCAAAGGAAATTTGGGTCGTGCCCTTGGATGGTCTCTTCTCATGTGTTGGAGCCACAGAGGAACATTACTGGCCATGTGGGGATGAAAGCGTATTCTTCATTGATCCTGACAATCGCGAACGAGTATTCAGAGGACCCGACGGAGAAGATGAGATTGATACGATGTATGGACCGAAGGAAGGGATGAGCAGATGATCTTGCTTGCTTCGTCGTCTTGAGAGAAGAACGATAATTATGCCAAAATTTGAAACAAATGCTCCTTACGGTCGAATGCACCAACTGAACTTTGCCATGGATAGCTTCAGTTCAGCGTCACATTCTGTGGATACATGCCTTCATCCTACCAGGGAACAAAGGTTTCTAATGCCTGGAAAAAAACATGAAGAAGGGACAAGATTGCATTTTCATGTCTTGAGAAATTGGTAATCGTACAAGCACACGAATACACAGCTGCAACAAAATGTGAGTAGAGGAAAGAAGGCCGTCCCAGATCTGAGCCGACAACCACCCCGTACTTACGTACACACCGCATCTCAAGTCCTCCTTCCACATTTCTTTGCTCGATCCTCCATGTACTTGCATGATCTAAAGACTTGCAAATGTTGTCTTGCGCTCGCGGCCTCCTTGCCGGCGGCATGATAGAAGTTGTTTGCGAATGCTCTGATACGGGCGGTGACGTCATTATCTCCTTTGGCCCTGGCATTGTTTGCTGTCTTCGCCCAATCTACTGCCTCCATTTTCTCGCTAGTCGCCTTGCTTGTACCGAAATCTTTCACTACGATGTTGTTCACGTTCGATGCCTTGGCAGCATCGACAAGATGATTGCCGTGATCGCCAGCCCGCACTTTGTTGATCTCATCGCGTGTGCCATCGAAGTCGTCAAAAAGATGTCTGCTTGTATCACCCGTCTGTTGGCGGAAGACGAAATCGACCTTGAAACGCTCAGTAGGTAGCTATTTGACAGCAGATACATAGAATGTACTTACACGATTCCCGAGCTTCTTCAAATAGTCGTTGTACTTGTGCACATTACCTGACATGGCTTTGCTTTGTTACAACCAGCGAGATGAACACCAAGAGTGTGCAATTGATCTCAGACGTGGATATATAGAGGTCATGATTATGTACTTACTATGCAGGAAAGTTAGGCATCTTTCGGCCAATGTATCGCTTGTAGCAATTGACCGCCGATTGTTCCATGGCGATTTTTCCATTGCTCTGATAAACACCAGTGCCGGTCCAAGATGACTTCTCCTTCTTCGGTTTCATGAAGTCCTGGAGCTCGTCAAAAGTGCAGCGATTATTGGGACGAGAGCCAGTGTGCTATGGCCCAATGCCAACAGCCAAAACGTAGTAGAACAGGTATGCGGACAAAGTAGTGTACAAGCTTGATTGGTGGTGGGGGCAGCTTCGCAGCAGTCTAAGTACAGGCAGAGAGCCAAGGCACTAGTCCCCATGAGGTAAGCGCTGTGCCATAACACAGTGCATGTCTCGTATTGATCTACAACTCCCTTAGTGAAGCAATATTCTAGAAACTTGTGGAATACTCACTTTTCCGACAGGTTTTTGCCCCCTCGTCCCAGTCAGCACATCGTTTTCCAAGTATACGATCTGCCTCTGGAAGAAGCTCCTCGATGTCATAGGCTTGGAATAAATGCACGCGTTCGAGACATCCTTGATATCCTCCAGCTGAGACATTCTGTAAGAGAAGAAAGAGAGCGGCGGCGAGTTGAAACCTCATGCTGACTTTGACAAAGTATGACAGCAGATGAATGAGCGAGGGTGCACAATGCGACAATGAAAACATCTCGGAGTTGCCAGAAGAAATCAGGACGAGACAGTGTGAAAACAACGGAAGTGTCTCGATGGAGGTTCAACGATCTGCACCCATCTTTCCCTTGGAGCGATGATAGGTAACACCGTCCCAGGCAAGGGTCCTTACCTTCGACGGGGATCAGTTGGGCACACGGAGGTACGACCAAATCCGGCTTACAATCTGCTCTGCCCTCTACGGATTTAGAATCACGAGAAATGGCTTGGATTGACAGGTCTTGGCGCAAGAGCTTCGGCCAGACGGCAAATGAGCAGTTAGGCGTCTCGTTGACTGATAGTGATATTCCAGACATACTTATTGCAACCCTGGTACCACTAGTCACATGCTTGGCGTCTACTTACCGCTAGTGTATTGGGAGCGCTACCGGGCGTAGTCCATGCTAGCTTACTTGGACGGAGTACTCGGTGAGATTTCATATATGGGCAATTTGCGAAGATGCAGAAGTTGGGGGCGGAAAGGCAGGCACGGGCCAGACGGCGAGGCTACAGTGCGTTACTTAACTAGCCCCACCACAAAGTGCGCGCGACCACAAAGTGCGCGCGCGGCCTCACCAAAACTACCTTAAAAACGAGGCTATAGAGCCACACCAAATAGATATTATCACGATATATTTTGGTGGTGAGATCAATAGGCTTTAATATATATATACAGCTATAGAAATCGAGACGGAGTTCTAATCGCGCGGCCGCGACGCGAGGTTGGAGGTGGTGAGCTTGCAGCACCTCCCTGAGGCTCCTCACCACCTTGAGGCCTCGCGATAGGCTTCTTTTTTTGAGTAGCCTTTGCAGGAGCCATGAAGCTCCTTCTCCTACCCCTTTGAGAAGTTTTAATAGCTTTTTGAAGTTGTTTTGCAGCCTTGCGAGCCGCGATCCTTGAGGCCTTTTCAATAGCCTTCTCCTCCCTCTCCTTCTGCCTCATTAGACTTACTGCAAGCCTCGCCTGACGCCTCTGCTCCTTCTCCCTCGCCCTAACCTGCCTTGTCTCCTCACGCTGTCTTCTCGTATCAGCCTTTTGGAGTTGCAGTTGCTCCTCCTCCTCCTCCTGGAGTTGTAGGCGATCGCGCGCCTCCTTCACCTTCCTTGGAGACCAGAATACAGCTCCACCATGATACTCCTCAGCCTCCTGTAGGGGTAGAGGCTTACCTCGTTTCCTACGTGTTCTCTCATTAACTAGAGCCTCTCTCAGCTTCCTTTACTTCATCCTTGAGGAGACTGTTTTAAACCGAACTCAAGTGAAGGACCTGGCTAAGCTTTTT
>NW_007360025.1:9714-23366 GCF_000359705.1 Exserohilum turcica Et28A | reverse complement strand
TTTGCTTCTTCGAATCTGCTTTGTGGCGACAGTTATCAAGGCCTTTTTGCCCACCTTGAGGTAAGTTGATCAGGATAGCGCTGGACGAAGCGACTAGCCCAGTGTACTCCAACCTCAGTCTTGGCGATCTGTGAGGCAAAATTGCGTATCATTGGCTGAGTAGGTGGTAAGCCTCTATCTGTTAGTCGATTAATATAGGCGATTAGGGCCTGCTCCTGCTGTGGGTGGAGGAGCTGCCGTTTTTGGCCACCTATCGCGCGTGAGGCGTGTAGGCCTTGGTGTCTTTGGGTAAGCGTAGATCGAACAACACTATATTTTTTTGCAATATCTGTATACGAAAAAGGCTCATCAGGTCCTAGGGCATTAATAGCTGCAAGCGCAGCCTCAATATTAGCCATGGTGGTGGGGATACGACGCGTTGAGGTTGAGGTGGTTGTAAGGCGCGCGCGCACTTTGTGGTCGCGCGCACTTTGTGGTGGGGCTAGTTAGGTCTGGCCAAGCGAGGAGCCGCCCTGCAGCGGCGGCATGCGGTCAGGCCTCACCACCACGCATGGTACCTGCATGACGCTGCATGTACAAACCATGTATTTCATGCACGACAGAAGCGGCCGAGGGTGTGCCTGATCGTCCCAGAAAAGAAAACGCTAACAGAGTGCCCACAGCAGAAGAAGACGTCTACTACAACTGTCATGCTGAATCCAAGGTTCGACCAGCTCATTCGCTATTCAACTCTCTTTCATCCGCTCATCTTGGTCTGGGTGCTCGACCATGGCGAAATTATCACTTTGTAGCGGTTTTTATTATGTTTTACTTCTTGGGGGTGCTCTGTAAGTCATGCCATGTTCATTCAAGCCATCATCTTGGCTGTCTATCCTGGACAACTTGTTGTACAGGCCATGCCTCACATTGATCGATCTCCAATTCCACCAGACGAGATTTACGGTCTTCAAGTGACTCAAGCTTGGTTTCCTGACAGCACACACAAGGGCTTCATGTTCCAGGGTGGAGGTAATTCGACGAGCGAATGAGGGCGACGATCTCGACAAGTGGCTAGCAGAAGCCCAAAGCGTGAATGACACTGTTCTTGGGCGTTGTCCCGTACTATGCAGTGCCACGAAAGATGTTGCTTCGAGAGCTGAATGGTTCTTGTACTCGGATGCGGAGCGGCTAGCGGCCTGTAATGAGACGATGCTCATTGACATGGTTGTTCAGAACGCCGAAGCTGATCTACATGGCAAGATCATAACTCGCGCATGTAATGCCGATTATGCATCAGTGGCTACATCTGCTTTCGAATCCGACGCCGAAAAAGCCTCGCTCTGCACAACAGCCAACCGCATGTTAGAACAAGTGTCCATATCCATGCATCAACCAGCATCAGGCAATGATGCCTTTTCCACAAACCACCTGGTCTCGGCTGGAAGTCAAGTCATGAACCACCTTGCACTACAGACGCCAGCATGCAATCACAGCGTCATGGAGTTCGCATACTCTCGGTCCTCAGTCATCGGTGTGTATGCTGGAGCCGAGGTCAATCAACACAGCTTGACAACTGAGGTGCTGAAAAAGTTCTTGGCTCATGCTCAGGAAGAGGGCATCTCCAAAACGACTGTCGTTCAGCTGTGTGGAGCTGAAGGGCGTGGCGCCGGCTATGGCGTGGGCATCGTGGCGACAAGTGCAAAAAATTTATCGTTCGTACAGGAAGCTATCAAGACTTGGTTGAGCGGTGATTGCGTCCCTCAAGACAATTCAGGCAAAGATTGGATGCAGGTCACCATACGAATTCCTGCCTCGGTTAACCAGATCCCGAGTAACAGCACCAACTCGACTGTTCAATCTCGAAATACTTCACCCGCTCACCTGGACAGAAGAGCTCGCCTCGACATCAGAGCAGACTGCAAGACTACCACCGTGAACGGCGGTGATGGTTGCTGGGCTGTTGCGAATCGATGTGGCATTACCCAGACGGACTTGGAGAAGTACAACCGCGCCAACCTTTGCAACACACTCATCAAAGACGAGGTAGTCTGTTGCAGCAGTGGAATCCTACCAAGCACACTTCCTTCTGGCAATTCGGACGGCACTTGCAAGACAAGGGACGTTGTTGAAAAAGACGATTGTACAACTCTCGCTGCCAAATGTGGCATCAGTGCAAACGATTTCATAAAAGCTAATACTAAGACAAATCTTTGCTCAAATCTCATGCCGGGGCAGAAGGTGTGCTGCACTGCTGGCAAGTATCCTGACCTGAAACCTAAGCCCGATGCAAATGGAAATTGCGCAACCTACTACACGAAGAAGGACGATAGCTGCTCGAAGGTTGCCGTCGCTCGCGATCTTACGGTTGACGATCTTATGGAGTTCAACAAGAACACTTGGGGTTGGAATGGCTGCAAACCCGAGGTGTTCTATGAGAATTTCTTGATGTGTGTCAGCAAGGGCACACTACCCATGCCTGCCACTGTTCCGGTACATACTTATGATTTTTGCCATTTACGCTTGCAGAGCTACGTCTTTTACTAACCCACAACGCCATAGAACGCCGTCTGTGGACCCACAAAGAATGGAACTGTACAGCCATCCGCATCCACTAACATCAGCATGCTCAACCCTTGTCCATTGAATGTTTGCTGCAATATCTGGGGCCAGTGTGGTATGACCGATGACTTTTGCGTTGTGAGCAAGTCTGAAACTGGTGCCCCCGGAACCTCTGCCCCTGGCAAGAATGGATGTATGTACCTCGCCCTATCTGTACTTTGCAACACGTACTGACAGGCATCAGGTATCAGCAATTGCGGTAGAGACATCATTAAAGGCACTGCACCAGCGAAAAAGATCAAAATCGCATACTACGAGAGCTGGAATCACAATCGTCCATGCTTGAACATGCCAGTCACATCCATTGCCGAGGAGTACACGCACGTTCATTTTGCTTTCGCAAACGTTACGCGAGGGACATACAAGCCAGAAATCACCGATGAGAAGACTCTAGGGGAGTTCGAAAGCTTCAAAACGCTCACAAACGTCAAAAAATCATCTCTTTTGGTGGTTGGGCCTTCAGTACTGAACCTGGAACATTCCAGATCTTACGTGAGGCCGTTCTGCCAGCCAACCGCGACACGTTCAAGAACAACATCATCAGCTTCTTTAACGAGCATGGGCTCGATGGGGTCGATCTTGACTGGGAATATCCCGGAGTAAGTATCTGAGCAATCGCCATTATGAACGTGCTGACATGATGACTTCTAGGCTCCTGACATTCCTGATATTCCGACTAATGATCCTGTCAATGGTGTCAACTATCACCGACTACTTTCAAGACTCAAGATATCCCTCGGATCTTCCAAATCGGTTTCATTTGCAGCACCCGCATCATACTGGTACCTAAAGTCCTTCCCTATTAAAGACATGGCCAAGGCCCTCGACTACATCGTATACATGGCCTAAGATCTGCACGGCCAATGGGACTACGGTAACAAATGGACTTCCCCCTGGATGCGATACCGGAAATTGCTTAAGATCCCATGTCAATGAGACTGAGACGAAGGACGCGCTGTCTATGATTACCAAGGCTGGAGCTGACTCTGGCAAAGTGGTAAGCAGTATTGTGGCTAATGAAATTGAGAAAATCAGGTTGACATAGGCATAGGTTGTTGGAGTCTCCAGCTATGGCCGGTCTTTCAAGATGGCACAAGCTGGGTGTGACAGCGAGAGCTGTTTGTTCACTGGATCGCCTCGAGTTTCCGATGCCTACAAAGGCCGATGCACAAACACTAGCGGTTACATTTCCAACGCCGAGATCCAAGAGATTATCAATACTGGTAGCCTCAACAAGAAATACACAAACGAAGGCTCAAACATCATGGTCTTCAATCACACAGAGTGGGTCGCCTGGATGGACGACGATATGAAAGGGTCTCGTTCGAAGTTCTATGATTCGTACAACTTCGCTGGAACCACAGACTGGGCGGTGGATCTTCAAGATTGGCATGGGTAAGCTCTCTACCAACTATCACGTTAAAAATCGCTAATTTATCATAGGGCGGATGAGCCAGAGGACTACGAAATGCCTATCGACGAAAACTACTGGGCTGACTGCGAGGGTCAGTACAACTCACTGGACCAGTTGAAAGACCGTAAAGGAACAATTCCCAGCCATTGTATGGAGCAGTACATCACAGACGTGCAGATATCCGTCCTTGATGGTGCACTGAAAAAGTACAAGGATCTCGTCGACAAGCGTTACGACGACAAGTTCAGGATCTATGCCAGCTATGTGAAGGACCAGATTCCCGATCAGATCAACAACTTCATGACAAGCGACAAAGTTGACAAGTACTTTAGTTGCTCGGATTACAAGACTCGGGGAACGTGCTGTAAGGACTGCCGATATGCTACCTGTATCGAGAACTGTATCAAGGGATCCAATTGCAAGGGCGGCAAAGGCGAGTATCCCATGGATAAGTGTCCCAGGATTGAGTTTCAGAAAGGCACGCTGGACGGCGACTATATCCCAAACGCAACTTTCACCTTGAAGGATAAGGATGGGTTTTACAACGATCTCTCCGAGACATGGGGTATCGACAAAGAGTGGATTACAATGGGCAAACGATTGATGCGCATCAACAACGGCTGCCAGTACGCCGGCGAGAACGTTCAGAACTGCATCCAGTGGAACAACAACTACTTCAAGAACTACCCTATGATGAACGGGGACAAGGTTAAGATATACAACCCCAAGGATATCATTGGCGATTCATACCCAAAGGCTCTAGATATGCTATACCGCTTCCAAGATATGTCGATCGCAGGTATCTGGGACGAGCAAATCACCGAATCCGACCTCGTCGACTCGATGTCGCTACCGGCCTTTTCTACCGAGGAAGCAATCTCAGCAATGGAGGAGACTGTGCAAAAGGCTGATGAAATTAAAAAAGCGGAGCGCGAAGAGTTTATTCTCAACTTCATCATGGGTCTCCTGTTCTTCATTCCTTTTGTTGGCGAAGCCGCAGCCGAGCTCACTGCCATCCGAACCATTGCCAGGCTTATCGGCACAGTAGGAGACGCTGCACTCACGGTGTATGGCGTAGTTCAGGACCCGGAAAACGCCTTCATGACTGTCTTTAGCGCTCTTGCTGGTGCGGGAGTTGGAAGGGGTGGCTTCAGGAGTGCGGCGAAATCGAGGCGAGGGATGATGAAGGCAGAATACGATAGTCTGGGGCCGGTGAAGGGCAAGCTCGATACTGTGGAGGACCTGAGAGGAGGTATGTGTCCAAACTAGTGGATGTGGTGTTTCGAGTCGAGACGATGACTTGCGGCGACCAAGATTCTGTGTTGCACACCGCTACATAGGATACTTTTCCTTATTAGTAGTTTTCTTCGGTTCAACCATGGCCTTTTCTCTAGCTCTGTAGGCCTCTAGAACGATTATCCTTTGTCTATTCGCCTCACATTGTGATCAAGACTCGGTCATAGAACATCGCAAAGCCAAAAAGACGAACAAGCAGTGCACACACTCCAGCACACATCACAGCAAAATAACAAGATTCATATGCTTCCAATCTCTTTACCGGTATTAATAGACTATAGTCCGATATTTCCAATATATACTTTAAGTAATAAATACTCCAAGCCCAGGAAGATAACTGTTCTTACTTTGCCTAAGAAACATCAACGTTTAATATGGCCCCGCCTGGATTAATGGCGGACTCCGTAAGCCATCTCCAACTTTGATACATTTAGGATACAACACCTTCCCCACTGCCCCAATCTTGTCTTTATCATCTATACCCCCTAGGAGCACCTTTTGGCAATGTAATGTATGACCCCAGTTCGCTAAGTGGCTATCAATGTACCCTAGCTCCGCGTATGCCCGGTGCATCTGACGCCACATATACGTACAATGCGTGTAATGATATTCTTGGGTAACATAGATCTTGTGTTGTCCAGAGAGTACAACCGACAGCGGGGTCTCATTTTGGCCGGCCTCGTCAAGAAAGAACCTCCAGGCTGTCACGGCGACATCCTTGTCGTCTTGTTTTTGACTTTGGCTTTGACGTATTGTGTTGTCAGAGTGTATGCTAGATGTGTTAAAATACTCATAGTGGGCTAGAAATGCGGAAGTAGTAGCATGATCGAAGCACTCATGCGTTTGCCAGGCCATAGATAAGATGTCAAAGTGACAGTTCCGGCGCCGTGCTTCTTCAGGTGTTCCTCCACAATCCTCCCAGCGCTTAGTCCCTGCTTTTCCGAATGTTGTTGAGAATTGTAGAAGTAAGTTTTTTGTAGCAGAAGTAGCGCGTAGGGCGTTTAAAAGGATAATAGCGATTCCAATACAGATAGCGATGACTAGGAGCATGCACAGAAGACCACACTTTCTAATTTGACGAGACTTGCGGATCTAGTCGATCTCATATTATCAGGATCTGCCTTACAGTCATACCAGATAGGAGCACAGATGCTACTCACCTCATGACTAGGACTTTTCATCCATCGTAGATTCATGACCTAGAAAACAATCTAGCCCAGACGCCGTAGCCTTGTTAACCTCTTGCGTGCAGCAATGAACTGATTTATAGGAAAATCGTCCCTAGTTTGTAAAGAGAAGCAGGAATATTTTATGGGATATTGTTAGGTATTCAGTATTCTTGGGTTCTACGTCTTTGCACTTAGTATTATGGATAGTACGGGAAACTACTTGGTGAATTATAATAAGAGGAGAATACCGTAGTATGACCGTCCATTGTCTCACATCTGCAACTGCGGAGATAGAAGAAATTTGCCGTAGACAGCTCAAAGCTAGCGGACGGCAGTATAGTGTTGGTACGCTAACTGCATATGGGGTACTTAAGCAAGGATGTTGTACGAGTAGCAGCTTGAATTAGGACCGCAACGGGTTGAAGTAGGACCGCAACGGGTCGAAGTAAGACCGCAACGGGTTATGATAGGACTAGTAGTTATCCTAAACCCACACAGAAGCGATCACAGTTCAGAACTAACACTATTCTATACTTAGACTTAAAGGGTCAGCTTCTACATAGTATATAATGTGTACACGATTAGAAAGCTCTTTTCTATATAAGCAGACTAGACACAACGCTCATACCTGCGCAGTTACGATAGATAGTACAAGTAATAGTAGCGATTTAAATAATTAATTTAGTATATTGCAATAGTTTATTAACTAACGTGTTTCACCAGTAAGCGGGCCACCCCAGTATGTGGGCCACCTCCCCAAACTTTTACATCTTTGTAATAGTATTGCGCAACACTACTACAATACTTTTTATTAAGTAGAATAAGATATTATTCTTTAGACGCATTGCTATCCTCTATACCCTCTAATTCTACTTGACAAGTGCGAGAGTTGTGTCCAATTTGGCTGCAACGCCCGCAGCGCCGTTCACTACGCACCCTCTTCGCAGACGTTGCACCATTATTATAGCTACCACCCTCTGCCTTAGCGATCTGATTAGCTATCTGGCTAACTGTCTAGGACCCCTCTGCCTGTACGTAGCGCCTCTTACGAGTTTTTCGCTTCGTTACTTTAGTAATCGTAGCTTTAAGGCGATTAAGTTTCTCCTATATTAACACTATATTATAAGCTATCTACTAAGCTCCCTTACTTAACTGCTGTATCTACTCCTTAAGAGAACTTGTAGGAGACCCTTGCTGGATTTACATACGGTTTCGAATAAGCGTAGCCTGCGCCTCCATTTCGCGCGCGTTGCGCGGCGTTTTCGGCTCCCAAGCAGTAGTCTCTTGCGCTGGTGGAGTTGGCGTACGCAGCATGACGTTAAGCTGTGATAAAATAACGTTATAATCGTGCGGTGAAAGTCTAGCACCTTAGAACCCTCCGCGGATATTTTCTGGTGTAATAGCCTTATAATAGGCCTTTTTAAACGCTAGTAGGAAGGTTTCTTTGCTAATATAATAGATGCGATTGCGTGCTAAGACCAAGATAGCATCACCATACGCGCGCTTTAACGGCGAGAAGCAGCCCACATCAAGAGGCTGTAAGAGGTGCGACGAGTGGGGAGGCATACAGAGGAGGATTATCTTCATCTCTTCGCAGAGATCTCGGAAATCCACCGAGCAGTGGCTCTCATAGCCGTCAATAATAAGCAGCCTATGCGTCCCCACAGGCCGCGCATGGGAATCAAAGTGACGAAGCTAGTCAAGCGCTAGATTGTTGTTCGTCTAGCTGGTAGGACTAACTTAGATCACCTAGTCGCGTGGCAGATCCTCCGTGAACTAGGTAGAGATTAGAACCTTGCTAGCGAAGATAAGAAACGCTAGGATACGCGTGCCTGTTGCGCCAACGCCTTATATCAGCGTAACCCACTCACGATTGCCTGGCTAGATCTTCTTTGTTCTCCCTAGTTTGTCTGAGCCTGTGATAACTAACTGTGATAAAATCTTGCCTATAATAAAGCCAGTCTTATCAAAGTTATAGATATCTTCGTCCACGATACTATACTTTGCCTTCATATTCTAAACTAGCTCAAACTAGCCCTTAATAAGCGCTAGGTCTTCGCAGAGAGCTCGCTGGTGATCGTATGGACGGCTCTAGCGCGTACGCAGCTCAGGATTGCGCTAGACAAACCTATCAACCCAGTTCTTGCCCACCTCCTTCCCGCCACGCTCTCGGAGCAGTCTGTTGGCCATATCTCGCACGTCGTCTTTCCCACAGGGTAGTCCTCGCTCAGCCTCGACTATTACACGCATAGTAATAGCCTCCTCTTCTAGTTTTGTTAGGCGCCTTGCTGGTGGCTCCCAATCGCTTCGAGGGCGCTGTCCAGCTCGTCGACGCTAGATTGTTGTTCGTGGGACGCTATAGGCGGCAGCAGCGCGTCGTTCACTCTAAATTTGTTTAGAATTAAGATTAGTAATAGCAAGAAATAGATCTGCTTTAGTATAAGTTTTTAACGCGTTGCGTTGTTGAGACATTACGCGTTGTTGATGCAAAGGTGGGATATCATAGGGAAGTGGCCCACATACTGGGGTGGCCCGCTTACTGGTGAAACACGTTATAATAAAAGACTATAATAACGTGTCAACGTCAACGCGCTAGTGGGGAGTGACCGACTCGCTTAGGTGACCGACTCGCTTATGAACCACGTTAATGATACGCTAATAGAGGCAACGCCTGCACCGCCGCTCTCCTCGCACCCTCTTCAACGCACTCTCACTATTACTATAACTACTACCCGCCTGTTTAGCTAATACTTCTTATACTTCGCCTATAGTAAGAGTCTCTTCTATCTATATATATTGCCGCTTATAGCTCTTACGCTTATTTGCTATATCTAGAGCCTCTTAAAGAGCAGCTACTTCCTCTCTTATAAGCGTTATTTTATGTGCTATTTGCTAAGCCCCTTTACTTAGCTATACAACCTTCTTATTAAGAGAATTTATAGAAGACCTAAGGCGGTTTCTTACTCTTTGTTGAATAAGAGTACTTTAAGCCTTAACCTCGCGCGCGTTGCGTGGTGTCTGCGCCTGCTAGGCGGCTGTCTGTTGTAGTGATTGTACAGGTGTCTGCACTACCACATTAAGCTTAGATAGCACAGCCTGTGGGTTGTATGGGACTAGACTAGCGCCTCTAAAGCTAGCTTGGATATTCTCCTTCGTGATAGACTGCTTAAAAGCAGTCTTAAAGGCTAGTAGGAAGGTCTCTTTGCTAATATAGTAGGTGCGGTTACGTGCTAAGCCTGAAATAGCGTTGCTATACTTGCGCTTTAACGGCGAGAAGCAGGCGACGTTAAGAGGCTGCAATAGGTGAGATAAGTGCGCAGGCATGCAGAGAAGCACAATATTCTTCTTCTTGCAAAGATCTTAGAAATCGACAGAGTAGTAGCTCTTATAGCCATTAAAAATAAGCAGTTAATACCCACCTATAGTAGAGCTCTTTATATAGGTATTAAAGAGCTCTAACTAGGCAAGACTAAGCTAATTATTTGTCTAGCTATTAGGACTAACTTTAAGAACTTAGTTAGTAGGCAAATCCTTAAACTAAACGTTAATAAGCACCTTACCCGCAAAGACAACAAAGGGTAATATTTAGCGACCTAACGCGCCCACGCCTTAGATTATAGTAACCTACTTATAGTTGCCTAGCTGCATCTGCTTTTTTTCTATATCCTTCTAATACTATAATTAATAACTATAATAAAATCTTACCTATTATAAAGCTAGTTTTATTAAAGTTGTAAATATTATTGTCTATAATACCCTACTTCTGCCTTATTGCCTAGACTAAGTTAAACTAGCGCTAGATAGCTACTAGGTCCTTGCAGGCGGCTCGCTAGTAATTATAGGGACGGCTCTAGCGCGTATAGAGCTTAGCAGTCTGCCTAATAAAGTTATTAACCTAATTCTTGCTAATAGGGTTGCTACTACGCTTCTTTAATAGTTTATTAGCTATTGCTTAAACCTTAGCCTTTATAGGGGCAAATCCACGCGCAGACTCTTTAAAAATACGTCTAATAAAAGCCTCCTCTTCTAGCTTATTTAGGCGCTTTAAATTTAGTTTATAGTTGTGTTAGGGGCGCTTTCTAGCCTATTAATTAAATATTATACTTTACGGCACGTTATAGATAGAGGCAGCGCGTCTTTAGCTTTAAATACGTTATAATTAGATATTAAAAAGAGCAAGTTAAATATCTAATTTAGGATAAGTTGATTAATAGTTGTGTTGTTAAGACATAACGCGTTGTAGTTGTAAGGGGCTGCGCTCCGGGGAGCAATTGCGAGGTATACAAGAGGTTGTATTCGATAGAGAGCTATAGAGTCTACTTGCGTGGTGTTTATTTACTTGTCGGAGAAAGGTTGCACCGAGTGTCTGAGCGCGTCGTCTGGGCGCCGCTCAGGCCTCGCACAGATGCCGGGTTGCAGAGTAAGACCTGGCGTCTGCTGCTTGACCGAGATTCCATCGAGGAGCTATCCAAAGGGCGTTCAGCCCGTTACAGTAGTATCAACGTCAACGCGCTGGTGGGGAGTGACTGACTCGCTTGGGTGACTGACTCGCTTATGAACCACGTTATATTAACTTATTTCATGCATATCTAGCCGCGGCCTTTTATGTATTAATTAAAAAAAAATTTCTTACTAATTCTCTCAGATTATATACACTGATACTAAGTATAAGAAAGCTACTCTAAGTGTAATTAAAAGTCATAGCTACTTGGTTTCTTTCTAGCTAAAATAGAATATAAGTAATATAGTTAGTAAGATTATATATGTATATAAAGTAATCTAAATTATCTCATAGACTTATACTATAGTTATAACAATATAATCATAATCATTATTGCTGAGTCTTCCTAACATAGTAAGGCTTCTAAGCTAATATCATAAGTAGTTTAGAAATGGATTATAAAGAGATAGTATTTTATCTACTAAAAAACAGCCTCTATACATAAGTCTTTTACCACTACTACTCTTTTACTATTTCTATTGCTATTGCTACAGAACTTCAAGCTTAATTATTAAAAATATAAATAGCTAAAAATTAAAAACTTATTGTTATTGTTATGGGCGAGAGAGGCCTAACTAACGAGTATGCATTCACCTATTGTACAGAAGAAGAAAGATACAGAAAAGAACTATCTAGAGGGCCCTCCTTTTATAGTTGTTACTCGTACGAACGCTCAGACCTTTAGTCTTCCTCCTTACTTAAGCTTGTTCGTACGTAACTAACCACGTCATTTAGTCACGTGACTAAAGTCATGTGATTCACTGCCATGTGACCTGTAGGTCATGCCTCTCTGGCGTAGCCCTTTACAGTTATACTATAGTCTACTCAACATAGCAGTGGTAGTCATATTTTAATATATTATATTTACGAAAGCTACTACTTACCCAGTTTAAAAACGTTCAAAACCTTAGTATCTATAAAATAGTTTTCATTTCATAACATTTTAATAAACCTATTTTGAATACAATTCTATATATATAATCTTTCTCTACTACTTAATGTCAGATTTTTAATTATATATGAACTTGAGACTTTTTTTACCTTATTATGAATAAACTTATGAAAAATAATAAGCTTTAAGCGTAGATATAAGTGTTGAAAGTCTGTCTAGTATTAAAAGACTTTTTATGGTTATTATAATTATATTAAATTTTAGCAATCGTAATTAGCTATTTATGAAAAGATATCAAAATACTTATACGTTAATTATAAATACTCTTAACTACTTACTTTATTATAAAATGTTAGCTATTTATAAAAATAAAAGTATAATTATAAAAGCATAATAGAATAAAGTAAGTAAGGAACTTAACTCTAGATGCTTATTGAAAATGGAATCCTATAGCTAAAGTAAGTAGTATTGTGCAAAGGCACAGGGTCACCATAACCCTTGTGCTAACTAAGCACTGCTTACTTTTAACAAGGAATATAAATTAGTAGTTGAGTCTATAAGAAAAATTAATTAACAATATCTCTTAGAAAAATCTCTTATTTAAAGAACTAACTACTTATACTTTACACTCTCTCCCCTCTCTTATAGCCTATAGAACAAGGAAGAGCCTATAGTTTTACTCTCTTTACTAAGAAGACATTATAGTTTTATACTACACCTCTATAAATAGTAAAGCCTAAGAGGCTACGTTTAACTTCTCAGTAGATAGAATAGCTAATATATACTAATAGTAAAGATAATAAAGATAGTAATACTACTTAAAGTAGTAGTAGAAGTGCCTTTAACTCTAAGAAAAAGAACTAGAACTTGTTAGAAAAAAAGAGAATAAAGTTTACTTAATTTATTTTAAATAAGTAGGTATAGACTGGCGAATGGGTAGGGGTAGAGTAAGGGTAGGGTTGGCTTATATAATACCCAGCCCTACTCCTACCCCTACCTACGCTAAGGTTCCTTAGCATAGGTAGGGGTAGGGTTACTAAGACCTAGGTAGAGGTAAGGTTAGGTTAGCTAAGACTTAGGTAGAGGTAGAGTTAGGTTGGCTAAGACTTAGGTAGAGGTAAGGTTAGGTATATAACTATTAGGTTATGCTACGTTAAAGTCTTATTTTATTATAGATATTAAATACGTTCTCTTACGTCTACTACTACTCTACACTAAGCTTTAATATTAATATTATTATTATAGAATTAAGTTCTATTTACTATTATATAAGTATGCTCTACTACAATCTTACTTCTTTATTACTACTGCTAGCCCCCTATAGAGTACTTCTTACTATAGTGCTTAAATAGCTGGGAGTCTTTTTAAACAATTATAACTCTCTTTATATATATAGCATTAAGCAAGCAGTCTATAACGTTAGTAGCTATAATAAATATTAGTAATAAATAAACACACTTTTAAAGTAGCTATTTTAAGTAGGCCTTAGCTACCTCTTGTAGGGCTTTAAAAGCATTGCAGGTCTAGCGCTACTCTTTAGAGCTATCTACTCTTGTCAGATAAGCGGCAGAATCCGGGTGCGGACTCGAGCACCAGGATTCTGTGATCCTAGCCAATCAGAGTCAAGCGCCAAGCCCACCCTAGGTAGGGCCGATACATGAGACACAACTGATACCACTGGTGTCGCAGCGACAGCGCTCATAAGGCGGCGCTCCTGCGCGCCGCTGGCGAGGACAGAACAATCAATACAATCAATTCTCCCATCAATTATCGCAGCTATTC
>NW_007360025.1:0-3024 GCF_000359705.1 Exserohilum turcica Et28A | reverse complement strand
AGACAGCTGCTACTCGCTGGGCACTAAGTCGAAACGAGAGAGTTACTCACTAAAACTTGAGATGAAGACTCATTAAAAATGAACGAGAGAGTTACTTATTAAAACTACCTAAGTCGAAACTTTTTCTTTTTATCCCTAAAAGAGCCCGCTGGAGGATTGCTTTGCTTTCTAACATCTCTTTCTGTTATCAAAATGCTCTTTAGCACTAGGCGTCTAGTAAGCGATAGCTATCGCTTACCTAGACAAAGGCCGAAGCACCACAGACACACTTCAAGCACAAACTCGTATTTGTAAATAAATCTAGTTAGAACGGCCTCGGCCAAAGTCTTACATAGCCTCGAGCTCACTAGACTCTAATGGAACAATAATAAGTATAACGTGGTTCATAAGCGAGTCGGCCACCCAAGCGAGTCGGCCACTTTGTACCGTCGCGTCAACTTCAACACGTTATCACAGTCTTTTATCACAGTCAATAAACTATTGCAATATACTAAATTAATTATTAGAATCACTACTATCACTTGCACTATCTATCTCAACTACGCAGGTACGAGCGTTGTGTCTAGTGTGCTTACAACGCCCGCACCGCCGCTCTCCTCGCACCCTCTTCGACGCACTCTCACTATCACCACGACTACTACCCGCCTGTTCAGCTAATACTTCTTGTACTTCGCCTATAGTAAGAGTCTCTTCTGTCCGTACGTATCGCCGCTTGCGGTTCTTACGCTTATTTGCTATGTCTAGAGCCTCTTAAAGAGCAGCTACTTCCTCCCTCATAAGCGTCATCTCATGTGCTATTTGCTAAGCCCCTTTACTTAGCTGCACAACCTTCTCGTTAAGAGAATTTGCAGAAGACCTAGGGCGGTTTCTTACTCTCTGTTAAATAAGAGTACTTTAAGCCTTAACCTCGCGCGCGTTGCGTGGTGTCTGCGCCTGCTAGGCGGCTGCCTGTCGCGGTGATTGTACTGGCGTCTGCACCACCACATCAAGCTTAGATAGCACAGCCTGTGGGTTGTGTGGGACTAGTCCAGCGCCTCTGAAGCCAGCTTGGATATTCTCCTTCGTGATAGACTGCTCAAAAGCAGCCTTAAAGGCTGGTAGGAAGGTCTCCTTGCTAATATAGTAGGTGCGGTTACGTGCCAAGCCTGAAACAGCGTCGCCATACTTACGCTTCAACAGCGAGAAGCAGGCGACGTCAAGGGGCTGCAACAGGTGAGACGAGTGTGGAGGCATGCAGAGAAGAATAACATTCTTCTCCTTGCAAAGATCTTGAAAATCGATGGAGCAGTAGCTCTCATGGCCGTCAATAATAAGCAGTTAATACCCACCTACAGTATGCCTCTTTGTATAGGTATTAAAGTGCTCTAACTAGGCAAGACCAAGCTAATTATTCGTCTAGCCATTAGGACTAACTTCAAGAACCTAGTTGGCAGGCAAATCCTCAAACTAGACGTTGATAAGCACCTTGCCCGCAAAGACAACAAAGGGTGGTATTTAGCGACCCAACGCGCCCACGCCTTAGATCATAGTAACCCACTTACGGTTGCCTGGCTGTACCTACTTCTTTTTTCTATATCCTTCTAAGCCTGTGATAACTAACTGTAATAAAATCTTGCCTATTATAAAGCCAGTTTCGTTAAAGTTGTAGATATCATCGTCCACAATACCCCACTTCTGCTTTGTCGCCTGGACTAAGTCAAACCAGCGCTGGATAGCCACTGGATCCTCGCAGGCGGCTCGCTGGTGATCATAGGGACGGCTCCAGCGCGTACGGAGCTCAGGAGTCCGCTTAACAAAGTTGTCAACCCAGTTCTTGCCAACAGGGTTGCCACCACGCTCCTCTAACAGTTTATCAGCTATTGCTCGAACCTCAGCCTTTATAGGGGCAAATCCTCCCGTAGACTCTTCAAGAATACGCCTAACAATAGCCTCCTCTTCTAGCTTATTTAGGCGCTTTGAATTCGGTTCGCAGTCGCGTTGAAAGCGCTTTCCAGCGCGTTAGTCTTAGAGAGTAGTTCGAGGCACGTTATAGATAGAAGCAGCACGTCTTTAGCTTTAAACACGTTGCGATTGGACGTTAAAAAGAGCAAGTTAAAGATTAGATTTAGAATAGATTAACAAATAATTGTGTGGTTAAGACATAACGCGTTATAGTGTTAACGTCGACGCGCCGGTACAAAGTGGCCGACTCGCTTGGGTGGCCGACTCGCTTATGAACCACGTTAGGCTATAGTATATAATAAAGAACTATAAGTATAGTAGCAGTAGTAGTAGTAGTAGTAGTAGTAGTAGTAGTAGTGGTAGTAGTAGTAGTAGAAGTAGTAATAGTAGTTTTGTGTGGGCGATTCTAGAAGTAATTAGTTATTTACTTACTAAGCAGCCTTCTTAGGCTAGCATTCACACACCAACGTCAAGTTTTCTAGAATAGGTGTAATTTTTGTTAAATATATACAAATCCCTTACAAGAAACTAATTACAGCAAGTTTTAAGACGTGCAGCGTGCGCGCTGTGGAGCTATAAGCTATAGGAGCAGACAGTTAGGACACGTCTCACACTCAAAACAAAAACACACAGACCACTCTGCTTAGTAATAAGAGAACCCCAGCAACAGAATGCCACCAGAAAGCGATACTATCGAAGCCCAAGTGCTAGAACAGAGGCAAGAGAGCCTAGGCCCAGAGGCTCAGATCGACAGGGAAATGGACAGAGAGGACCCCTACCCAGCCACTCCTACCCAGCAACCAGCCAGCCAAGAGAGCGTCTTTGAAATCCCAATCCTACCACCAAAAAAGCGCCAAGCCAACTTCTCGCCAGAGGCTGCCTATAGAGGCAGAAACCCCTTCCAGAACTCCTCTACCCCAAAACCAACTGCCAAGAACTCGGAGCAGGCCATCTACTGGGCGAGAGACCTGATTCTCCAAGCGTTAACTATGGCTGAATCTCATGTGGCCCAAGATAAGCTCCTAGAGTTACTAGACGTCTTCAGAGACTACACCGAGAAAGGCAGAGTAGTAAACCAGTTTG
>NW_007360024.1:0-2613 GCF_000359705.1 Exserohilum turcica Et28A | reverse complement strand
CGTTCAGCCCGTTACAATACCCCCCTCCTTAGGGGATACCGCATCGCCTCTCCGAAACCCCTCTGGGAGGCGGCCCTCGCTGTCTCGTTTGGCCTCCGTGAATGCTTCCTAACGATCTACTGCCTCAGCGTCCTCTAGCAGCTCAGCTGGTTCGAGCGTTGTTCGGTGGAACCCTTTCTATTTCACCTCGTAGTATAGCTTACGCCCTCTCCCACGGCGGCGTACCTCTTCTGCCATAATGTCCTCTACCTCCCATTCATCTTCTCCGTCTACCTGTAGTGGCTGTGGCTGATAGTCGTCCTGAACCTGGTTCGGGAGGGGATCGTTGCTAGCGAGTTTCAACCGATCGACATGGAAAACAGGGTGTGGGCCTGGGGGCGTGTCTAGTTGGACTAAGTGGCTATCGATTACCTTAACCACTGTGTACTTAGCGTTCTTCCAGTCGAGCTTCTTAGAGCTTCGCCCTGTGCTGTACTGCTGATCGAGCTTCAGCCATACCTTGTCGCCTACTTGGTAGCTCTGCGCTTCTCTCCGAGTCTTGTTCGCCTGTTTCTCTTGTTTTTGTTGAGCAACTGCTATGCCTGCTTGGGCTAGTTCTATGGCTTGTTGTAGCTTAACCGCGATCTCTGCTGCCTTCTGCTTATCTAAAAGCTGTTTGGCTAGTTTCCGCTATTGCCTTTTATTGTCTAGCTCTAGCTATAGTGGCTCTACTTCGTGCCTATGCTATAAGAAGAACGGTGACATTCCAGTCAACGTTGCGTTTCTACCATTGATCGCGATCTAGGCCATTAGGCAGAGCTGTGCCTAGTCATTCTGAGCCTAGTTCGTGAACGTTCGGATGTAGGTCTCCTAGATGCTGTTTATCCTTTCTGTTGCACTATCTGTCTATGGGTGGTAGGCTGTCAATAGTCTCTATTTGATCTTTAGAAGCTCGCATAGTCTTGTCCATAGTGCACTCACAAACTAGCTGCCTCTATTAGAGGTAATAGCGTCTAGTAGCCAGTGATATGCGACTACACGTTCGATGAATTTTCGAACGACGGTTTCTGTTTTTGTATCTGGGAGCGGTACGAAAATCGCACCCTTACTAAGCCAATTAGTGATTACTATCAAGCTAGTCATGCCCTTACTCTCTAGTAGCCCTTCGACGAAATCCATGGAGATCTCCTTCTAGATCCAGGTGGGTATTGGCAGTGGTTTTAGAAGGCCTTGCGTGCCCTCTCTCCAGGACTTGCTCCGTCCACAAGCGTCGCAGTTTCTAACATATCTCCAGATCGAGTTAGTCATGCCTGGCTAGAAGTAGTCCCTTGCGAGTATCTTGTACGTTAGCTCGCGTCCTAGGTGGCCAGTGACTAATAAGTCGTGTGCGCCGCTAATGATTGCCGTTCGCAATTCGTCGTTGTCTGGCACCCACTTGCGCCCTTGGTAAAACAGGACTCCGCCGTCCGCTAAGCAGTCTTCGATTGAGCACTTTAGGCCTAAGTTCGCAGGGAAACGTCGTTCTTAGTCCTCTACGGCCTTCTTCGCTCCCTAGTAGACCTAATCCTTCGCTGTCGCTTCTTGCTAGAGCTTCTCTAACTCGTTCTGCTCTAACGCTTCTTCGTCTAGTTCTCTAGGAGGTAGTTAGCCTAGTTCTTCTTCAGCTAGGGCAACAGCCTCTTCTTCCCGCTGTTGGCTTCGTGTTTTCGTGGCCATTACTAAAATGGCTTCTTCTAGTTCCTCTTCTAGTTCTTCTTCTGCTATCTCCTAATAGGAGTTTGTTAGCTTAAATATTTGCACAAAACGCTTCTATAAGCGCTCGTCTTCTGCCCCTGCAGGCAGGTCTTGTTCTCTTCTCAAGAGCGCGTCAGCTCTCACATTCTGCTTGCCTGGCCGATACAGCAGCTCTAGGTTGTACCTACCAAGTAGAAGCGACCATCTCACCTGGCGCTCGTTTAGCATGCGAGGTTTCATGAAGTACTCTAAGTTCTTGTAATCTGTAATCACCTTGAACTTCTCAACTAAACGCAGCTTGGAATCCCATTCCTTAAGGCATCGTACTACCGCGAGCAACTCCTTGTCGTGGATCTCGTAGTTGCACTCGTGCGCGCTATTCTTCCGCGAGAAGAACGCGCAAGGCCGTAAGACTCCATCATCGTCGTACTGTGATAGCACCCCGCCCACCGCGTAGCCGCTCGAATCGCACTCGAGCACTGTCTCCCGATCTGGGTCGAACGCCGCCAGCGTGGGCTCTGTAACGAAGATCTCCTTTAGCTTCTCAAAGGCTGACTGCTCTTCAGATCCCCATCAGAAGGGGACGTCACCTGTAAGCCTAGTAAGGGGTGCGGCTAGCTGCGCGAAGTTCTTAATAAACCTTCGGTAGAAGTTCGCGAACCCTAAGAACGATCTTACTCCCTTTACTGTCTTTAGTGCCTCCCACTCGCGGATTGCGGCTACCTTGGCTAGATCCATGCTTATCCCTTTACCTGCTTCGATAATGAACCCAAGGTACTTGGTTGTCTTGACTTCAAACTCGCACTTCTTGACGTCCACCTGTAGCCCTGCGGCTTGCAGCTTGCTAAGCACTTTTCGGACGTGCTCTCGGTGCTGGCGCAGATCGCCATCGGTGTAGAT
>NW_007360023.1:0-2615 GCF_000359705.1 Exserohilum turcica Et28A | reverse complement strand
AGGCTGGCTTGCGGTTGCGTCCGTTCCGCAGCACTCAAATTGGAACACCTTCGACTTCCAGTCGATCCGCGGGTTGTGTTCTCGTAGCCATGGGAGTCCTAAAATGATGTCGTGGGTAGCTAGTCCAAAGACGTCTAGGTCTATCTTCTCCTCATGCTCTTGGATGCTGAGTGTCACCTGTCTGACCTCATGTGTTATTCTTTCTTCGTTTGGCATTGGTTCGCCGTTGGCAACGTGTAGTGGGTATGGCTGTTGTTTCCGTAGTTGGGTAAGTCTGGCTTTCCTAACTGCGTGCGCTGAAACATAGTTCGCCTGTGATCCTGAGTCCACTAGTGCCTGCATCCGTTTTCCGTTGAGCTCTGCTGTGAGCTTTATCAGTCCTAGGGGATTTACTGTATTGATCTCCCTGGAGGGCCCTGGCTCTCGTGGCGCTGGCCTAAAAAAGACTTTACTGGGAATCTGTAATATTCTTTGGCTAGGACATGGGTGTCGCAACTGTCGCTAAGACATGTCTGCTAGTCTTGTCGTTGACAAGCGTACGTGTGATCGTCCACGTACTCCGTCTGGTATACTGTTTGCATCTGTATGACCTCTTGTGGGTCGTCGTGGCCTGGGAAGTGCTTCTTCTCCCTCTTGTCCTATAGGTGTTTTGGGCATTTGTCGTCTACGCATTCGAACTAGTGGTATTTGCATTTAGGGTATCCTCGGATGGTCTTAGGATTCCATCCCGCTCCTTGTTTGTCTGAGTAATGGGCTGGGCAGTAGGCAGCTAGGCATGCTGTCCATGAGAGTCGAGCATGGTGTGCGTTGCGTGCATCATACCAGTACCAGTTGTTGTTGTCCTGCTGCTGCCTGGTGGCTTGGTATTCCTTTTGTGATTGTTGCCATGCTTCTTGTGCTTTCTGCGCCCATTGTGGCGTACTGGGTGGAGTTATCTGTTGTACCGGATCCCATCGGGGTTCTTCTTGAGCGGGTTCCAGCTCTGTCGGCTTTGGCGTAGCGGGTCGGTTCCTTTCCTTGAACCTGGCCATCTTCTCGTGCTTCGTAGGTGCCGCAGGAAATTCTTCTTCTGCTGGCGTCTTGTATTCCTCGTCGCTGAGCGGGTTCTTTTCGTCCTCGCTGCTCTTAGCAGTGGTAAGCATTACGTCCTTAAGTCCTGTGATAAGTTCTTCATCAAGCGGATGGTATTTGACTTGGGCTGGGGTGATAACGTTCTATGACTCGCCATCGTCGAGGCCGGAGTCTTTTTGGATAACGTTCAGTTGTCGAGTGACCTTATTCTTGCTTTGACAGTCTCGTGCCATGTGGCCTTCCTTGCCACAGGCGTAATAAGTAATTTTCTTTCTGTCCTTGTTGTGTTGACCCTTAGGTCCTTTGTTTGGCTTAGCGCGTTTAAATCCACGTCCTTTGTTGAGGTTGTTAAGGTGCATAGGTTGAGCACCGTACCCTTGGTAGGATCCTGGCGTGGATGGTATGAAACCGCGCTGCCTTCCCGTATTAGGGGGTGAACGTCGGTATTGCTGTTGTCGAGGCCGATCGTTCCTATCCTGTTGTCGCGTTCCCTGATTGAACAGTCGTTCTTCTAGCGCTAGTTCATATAAATCGTTGTCGACTCTAATGGCTTCTTCTATGAGTTCTGCTAGCGTGTCGATGTTGGCTCCACTTCTCATAAGTTCTCTGCGCACTGCTGGCTTAAGGCCTTGTCGGTACATGCGCATAAGTGCTTTGTCGTCCTAGTCGATTCTAGTGGCGTGCTGCTGGAATATCGTCGTGTAGTCGGCGGCTGGCCCTATCTGGCGTAGGGTTTGAATTCGTTGTTCCGCGACTACCAATTCCTTGAAAGGTGAGAAGTTCTGTCGGAGTTTAACCTTGAAAGCGTCCCAGTCTTCCACTAAGGCAGTGTTGTCGGCGTCAGTGATGGAGTCATCCATGTAACGTTGAATGATCGGGTTGGCCCATTTTTCTGCGTCACCTTGGAAGTAGGTGGTGGCCAAGACAACCTTGTCGTTGTCTTCGATTCTGTCTCCTTGTAGGTGGAAAAACCGGTCGACCTAGAGGATCCAAGCTTCGAGCTTGTTGCGGTCTCCATGGTACAAGTCGGGCTTGTTACCACGAGTGGATGATCCTCCGGTGAGGGAAGCGTCAGGAGTGTTCATAACAATGTCGCTCATCTTAAGGGTGTTCAAAGTGTTAAGAGTAGGATCTAAGTGGAAGTAATATAAGACTTCTGGTGTCAGACTCTTGAGGTTGGTTTTCGCGGATGAAGCAACAGGGTGGTATGAACAGTGTCTCTGCAAGTAACTCTTGTATTGTACTTGTACTTGTAACTTAAGTAATTGAACACAATGAGCTATAAGGGCTACATTGCCTATGCTATATACCTATGGTGCTCGTAGCCCTCGGTCAGAGGAGTCCGAGTATTGCTCGGTGGCTGGCGCACGAGGGGCTTTCCTCTGTGGCTTATGTACGAGGAGTCTGCCAAGACCCTTCCTCGTGCATAGAGGTCCGAGGAGGTCACGTGATCCTCCCTTACTCTACAAAGAGGGCGGGGTTGACTGGCTGTCGTTGTTCCCTTAACTTAACCGCTGTGCCTTCCTCCCTCAGGTTCGTAACAC
>NW_007360022.1:0-2615 GCF_000359705.1 Exserohilum turcica Et28A | reverse complement strand
GGGTGGGTAGTGTGAGAGAATCTTGTATCCTTTTTTGATCTAGTCCAATTTACTAGTTCAGTCTTTGAGCTGTCGAATTTGATTGCTAGCTCCTCTGCTAGGTTAAAGAGTTTTTGGGTCTCTTTTTCTAGTAATTTAACATTTTTCTTAATAGATGTTGTAGATACTGATATCTGTAGGTCGTCTATATAAGAAGAGGAGTAGATATTTCCGTTTGTTATAATTAACTAAAATAGTAGTTTTGTGTAGATTAAAAATAGGATTAGAGAAGCAGGGCTGCCTTAGGGCGTACTAGTGTTTACTTCCTGTAGATCTTCTACTTGGCCATCAAAGGATAGCTCTAGTAGTCTGTTTTCTAGGAAGGATTTAGTCCAGGATAGCAGGCAGCAGGGAAGTCCTTGATCCTTCATATTTTCTAGTAGCTTGTTTTTAGCCACGTGATCAAAGGCTCCTTTTATGTCTAGAAATATAGTTGTAGTAGTCCTATACTTCTTTTTCTGCTGCTGTATATTATTATAGAATAGGAGAGCGGCGTTAATTGCTAATTTCTTTAATCTCCCGCCTAACTGGGTAGGGTGGAGTAAGTCTGTTGTTTCTGCTAGTGCTCCTAATCGTCTTGCAAATAGTCTTTCGAGTACTTTCCCTAGGCAGCTTAAGAGTGAGATAACTCTATATGTCTTTGGGATAGAGTAGTCTGGCTTTCCAGGTTTCTTTAGAATAACTCCTTTAGCTTTTCTCCAGCACTTTAGTTGGTAGCCAAAGTTAAATAGAGCTAAATATATCTTAAAGAGTAATTCTAGCTATGCCTGATAGACTTTTTGGACTATATCCTAGCTAATTAAATCTAGTCCTAGCGAGGTAGCTTTTACGCTTACGCAGGCGAATTCGAGCTCTTCTTTTGTTAAAGCTAGCCACTCCCATCTACTATCTCCTTTGTAGGTATTTAGTAGTGGGGCTAGAGTAGATGGTAGTGGGGGGAAGAGATCTTCTCTAAAGGCTTGGCATTTTTCTCTAAAGGTCTCCTTGCCTTTAATAGCAGGTATCCTTATAGATAGGTTGTCTTTTGTGTAAGCCATAGCTTTAAATATCTCTTTTGGCGTCTCCTTTTGTAGGAAGGTTTCCCAGTGGTTAAGCTTAGCTTTTTTAATAGCTTTTAGATATCTGTATTTTGCAATAAGATACTCTTTTTTCCACTGGTTGATTTGGCTGTTGTCCTCTCTACTAGCTTCTCTTTTTAGGGCTCGAAAAGCTCTGTTTTGATCCGACTTTAGGTTATCTAGCTCACTAGTCCACCAAGGTTTTGGCTTTGGTTTCTAGCTAACTAGTAGGGTGGATTCTTTTAGAGCTGTTTGTACTACTATTGTAATATCTTCTCCTAGTTTCTCTAGTTTCTCTACTAGGGAGTTATTCTGACCTAATAGGATCTTTCTTGATAAATAGCTAGAGGTGTGGGGTAGGTCTAGTAGTTGTGCCTCTAGCTGTCGGTTGTTGACTTCTTTATTAAGTGTATTATTGAAGATGTCCTAGTTAGTCTTTTTAATATTAAATCTCTTTAGCTGGCTGGGTAGCTGGCCTAGGCTTTCAATACTAAAAAGGATTGCGTGGTGGTCTGATCCAACTCCTGGTATAGTTTGCCAGTCCTGGATTTTGGCAGCTATATTATTGGTTGCAAAAGTAAGATCTAGTACGCTTTCTTGCCGCATATTTACTCGAAAAAAAGTGCCAGTCCCTAGAGTATTTAGTAGAGAAAGGTTTTCGTTGTCTACCCACTCTACTAGATCCTCTGCTTCTTGGTTTAGGTTTTTATCCTTTAGGCTCTATCTAGGGTGGTAGGTGTTAAAGTCCCCTAGTATAATTGAGGAGGGTTCTAGAGTCTCTTTGAGTAGGCGCCTTTAGATTGTTGTTTTGTTAAGCCCTTCTTTTAGGCTTTTTTTGTTATAAATGTTATATATATAGATCCTAGTTAAAGAGGAGAGTATTGTAATAGCTTGTAAATCGTTGTCGTCGCTAATATATAGGGTGACCTCTGCATCTATGTCTTTTCTGATATAAAAGAGCGTTCTTGGCCTTAACCCCTTATAAGTAGGGAGTATTTGAGTAAAGTCTTGGTGGGCGATTGATCTAGTATTCTCGTAGGTATGTCCCTTTAGTAGCCAGGGTTCCTGTATAGCGATAATCTTGGCGTTTACTTGAATAGCTAGATTTAGAGCGCTCTTTGTAGCAGGGCTACTTCTATTAACATTTATTTGTAGGACTTTTAACATTCTAGTTAGAAGAGGTAGTAGTCCTAGATGTCCTAGCTTGTAGGATTTCGCAGTTTTAGCTGTTAGCTGCGTGAGGCTTGCTGCAATTTACACACTTAAAGATAGTGTGAACGCAAGGCTTGCCTTTGCTTAAACAAGAATTACACTTGTGGAGGCTAGTGTGGTGGGCTTCGCTGCAGATCTGGCAGGCTACTTTAGAGCATTTAGCCTCTAGGTGCCCAAAACCTTGGCATTTAGAGCACTGTTAGAGTTATTAATAACTCTTAGTTTCTCTGCTCTAAGGCTCTGCCCTAGAATATAGAGCTTTCCTCTAATAGCTCTTTGGGCTTCTTGTTCTGTAGCAATAGCTAC
>NW_007360021.1:0-2617 GCF_000359705.1 Exserohilum turcica Et28A | reverse complement strand
CAGCAGAGATCGCGGTTAAGCTACAACAAGCCGTAGAACTAGCCTAAGCAGGCATAGCAGTTGCTCAACAAGAACAAGAGAGACAGGCGAACAAGACTTGGAGAGAAGCGCAGAGCTACCGAGTAGGCGACAAGGTATGGCTGAAGCTCGATCAGCAGTACAGCACAGGGCGAAGCTCTAAGAAGCTCGACTGGAAGAATGCTAAGTACACAGTGGTTAAGGTAACCGATAGCCACTCAGTCCAACTAGACACGCCCCCAGGCCCACACCCTGTTTTCCATGTCGATTGGTTGAAACTCGCTAGCAACGATCCCCTCCCAAACCAGGTTCAGAACGACTATCAGCCACAGCCACTACAGGTAGACGGAGAAGATGAATGGGAGGTAGAGGACATTATGGCAGAAGAGGTACGCCGCCGTGGGAGAGGGCGTAAGCTATACTACGAGGTGAAATGGAAAGGGTTCCACCGAACGACGCTCGAACCAGCTGAGCTGCTAGAGGACGCTGAGGCAGTAGATCGTTGGGAAGCATTCACGGAGGCCAAACGAGACAGCGAGGGCCGCCTCCTAGAGGGGTTTTGGAGAGGCGATGCGGTATCCCCTAAGGAGGGGGGTATTATAACGGGCTGAACGCCCTTTGGATAGCTCCTTGATGGAATCTTGGGCCAAGCTGCGCGCGCACCATCTGAACTACGTTCAGACCGAGCAGCGCTCAGACAACGCGCTCAGATACTCCGGCATAACCTTTCTCCGATAAGTAAATAAACACCACGTAAGCAAAGTAGATAGCTCCTTATCGAATACAACCTCTTGTATACCTCGCGATTGCTCCCTAGAGCGCAGCCCCTTACAGAACTAGCTACTTAAAGAGTATAAATAGTTTCTTTAATAAGTTACAAACTAAAATAGATATCTTAGCTCTTACTTCATATTAATCAACTTATACTACTACTAAAATACTTAAACGTAGATAAATATAATAATAATAATAAGTTTAATAATAACGTATTTAATAATTAAGATAATAGATTTAATAATTAAGATAATAATTTTAGTAACAACGTATTTAATAACTTACTAGCGAAATTATTATTTATTCTGAATAAAGACCTTATTCTTCTTTACTAGTAATACTATAATTTTAGTTCTTTATATATTAAGTGTTTAACGTGGTTCATAAGCGAGTTAGTCACCTAAGCGAGTTAGTCACTCCCCACTAGCGCGTTAACGTTAACACGTTATTATAGTCTTTTATTATAGTTAAAAAACTATTATAATATACTAAATTAATTATTAAAATTACTACTATTACTTACACTATCTATCTTAACTACGCAGGTATAAGCGTTGTGTCTAGTCTGCTTACAACGCCTACACTACTACTCTCCTTACACCCTCTTTAACGCACTCTTACTATTACTATAACTACTATCTACCTATTTAGCTAATACTTTTTATACTTTACCTATAGTAAGAGTCTCTTTTATTTATACGTATCGCTACTTGTAGCTCTTACACTTATTTGCTATATTTAGAGCCTTTTAAAGAGTAGCTACTTCCTCTCTTATATGTATTATCTTATATGCTATTTACTAAGCCTTTTTACTTAGCTATATAACCTTCTTATTAAAAGAATTTATAAAAGACCTAAGGCAGTTTCTTACTTTCTATTAAATAAGAGTACTTTAAGCCTTAACCTTGCGCGCGCTGCGTAGTATCTACGCCTACTAGGTGGCTGTCTATTATAGTAATTATATAGGTGTCTACACTACTATATTAAGCTTAGATAGTGTAATGGGCGGGCCCAACGGGCCGAGCGTACGACTACTTACGCCATCCATAGCCAAAAAGGCAGTAACAAGACTTCAAGCTTCTTGAATTCTAGGTAGTCGTATAGATATACTCGATCACACACACACTTTAGGCGTAGCCTCTTACAGATAGCACAGCCTATAGGTTGTGTAGGACTAGACTAGCGCCTCTAAAGCTAGCTTAGATATTCTCTTTTATAATAGACTGCTTAAAAGCAGTCTTAAAGGCTAGTAAGAAAGTCTCTTGGCTGATATAGTAAGTATAGTTACGTGTTAAGCCTAAAATAGCGTTGCTATACTTACGCTTTAATAGCAAGAAGTAGGTAACGTTAAGGGGCTATAATAGGTAAGACAAGTGCGCAAGTATGCAAAGAAGTATAATATTCTTCTTCTTACAAAGATTTTAGAAATTAATAGAGTAGTAGCTCTTATAGCTTTTAATAATAAGTAGTTAATACCTACTTATAGTAGAGCTTTATGTATAGGTATTAAAGTGCTTTAACTAGGCAAAACTAAGCTAATTATTTATTTAGCTATTAAGACTAACTTTAAGAACTTAGTTAGTAAGTAAATCCTTAAACTAAATATTAATAAGCACCTTGCCTATAAAGATAATAAAAGGTAGTATTTAGTAACCTAACGCGCCTACGCCTTAAACTATAGTAACTTACTTATAGTTGCCTAGCTATATCTACTTCTTTTTCTTATATTCTTTTAATACTATAACTAATAACTAACGTAGTTCACAAGCGAGTCGCTCACCCAAGCGAGTCGCTCACGCCCCACCAGCGCGTCGACGTCGAGACG
>NW_007360020.1:0-2625 GCF_000359705.1 Exserohilum turcica Et28A | reverse complement strand
GGTCCCCACTAGACTGCTATAGCTGCGGCGAACTGGGCCACATCGCTAGAAACTGTCCGAACACCACTCGGGTTAAGAGAGCCGTTCCCCCAAGCGAAGGGCAGAGACGCCAGAAACAGATCGAATGCCCAGACGATAGCGACTCGGAAAAAGAGTAGCTCTGGGCCAGAGTCTCGGCCCAGAGCCTCTGAAGATGGATCGGCAGACACGTAGCGAATGGAATCGGTTTTAGCAGAAGCATATGCGTCCCCTACCAATCACTGTAGATCTTATTGTGAACAACGTAGCAAACGCTGTCGCGCTTATAGATTGCGGATGCCTATGCTATGCACTAATTAGCAAGAGATTCGCTTACCGCCACTGTCTAGAGCGCTTTCAGATCCCCTCTTGGATAATTGAGGGAGTAAACGGCAAGCTGTTAGAGATTAGCGAGGTCGCCTGATTCTCGTTTAAGATGCATAGGTACGAAGAGACTGCTTATGCATACGTGATGGACTTGTCCTCTAGTAAGGACGTGTACCTTAGCAGGGGATAGATAGACCACTAGGACGTATCAGTATCTCCTGCCAAGAAGAGTATTTTTATCTACTTAAAGGGCATTTGAGTAAGGTCAACTAAAGGACGCCTATAAGGAGGAGTTAGCTAAGTTAACGCCGCAGCGTTTGCGGCCTTAGTTTGTAGACATAAGAACGCTCTGAATAGCGTTTAGATCTTCGCCACGTCGATTGTAGACATCGACAAGGCGCTACAACTGAAGAAGCCCGTAGATGTACGAGCGCTACTACCAACATAGTACTAGGAGTTCTATGAGCTCTTCAACCCGAAGCAAGCAGAGAAGCTTCCACTGCACCGAGGGCCAGGGGTGGACCACAAGATTAAGCTAGAGCCGAAGGATGCTCAGCCACCGTGGGGACCCCTCTATAGCATGTCGCGCAGAGAGCTCCTAGTCCTTAGAAAGGAACTTATATCGCTTCTTAAGAAGGGATTCATCCGCGTAAGCAGCTCGCCAGCTGCAGCGCTAGTATTGTTCGCCAAGAAACCTAGAGGAGGGCTCCGACTGTGCATCGATTATCGAGCTCTAAACGCAATTACTAAGAAGGACCAGTACCCGCTACCCCTCATCCGAGAGACACTTAACAGCTTAAGCAAGGCTAAATGGTTCACAAAGTTAGACGTTATCGCAGCCTTCTACAAGATCCATGTCGCACTAGGCGATAAGTGGAAGACAGCCTTCCAAACAAGATTCGGACTGTTTGAGTGGCTAGTTACCCCCTTTGGCATGGCGAACTCCCTAAGTACTTTTCAACGATACATTAACTAGACCTTGAGAGAACACCTAGATGACTTCTGCTCAGCATACCTGGACGACATACTAATCTACACCAATGGCGATCTGCGCCAGCACCGAGAGCACGTCCGAAAAGTGCTTAGCAAGCTGCAAGCCGCAGGGCTACAGGTGGACGTCAAGAAGTGCGAGTTTGAAGTCAAGACAACTAAGTACCTTGGGTTCATTATCGAAGCAGGTAAAGGGATAAGCATGGATCTAGCCAAGGTAGCCGCAATCCGCGAGTGGGAGGCACTAAAGACAGTAAAGGGAGTAAGATCGTTCTTAGGGTTCGCGAACTTCTACCGAAGGTTCATTAAGAACTTCGCGCAGCTAGCCGCACCCCTTACTAGGCTTACAGGTGACGTCCCCTTCTAATGGGGATCTGAAGAGCAGTTAGCCTTTAAGAAGCTAAAGGAGATCTTCGTTATAGAGCCCACGCTGGCGGCGTTCGACCCAGATCGGGAGACAGTGCTCGAGTGCGATTCGAGCGGCTACGCGGTGGGCGGGGTGCTATCACAGTACGACGATGATGGAGTCTTACGGCCTTGCGCGTTCTTCTCGCGGAAGAATAGCGCGCACGAGTGCAACTACGAGATCCACGACAAGGAGTTGCTCGCGGTAGTACAATGCCTTAAGGAATGGGATTCCAAGCTGCGTTTAGTTGAGAAGTTTAAGGTGATTATGGATCACAAGAACTTGGAGTACTCTATGAAACCTCGCATGCTGAACGAGCGCTAGGTGAGATGGTCGCTTCTACTTAGTAGGTACAACCTAGAGCTGCTATATCGGCCAGGCAAGCAGAATGTGAGAGCCGACGCGCTCTCGAGAAGAGAACAAGACCTGCCTGCAGGGGCAGAAGACGAGCGCTTGCAGAAGCGTTTCGTGCAAATATTTAAGCCAACAAACTCCTATTAGGAGATAGTAGAAGAAGAACTAGAAGAGGAACTAGAAGAAGCCATTTTAGTAATAGCCACGAAAACACGAAGCCAACGGCGGGAAGAAGAGGCTGTTGCCCTAGCTAAAGAAGAACTAGGCCAACTACCTCCTAGAGAACCAGACGAAGAAGCGTTGGAGCAGAACGAGTTGGAGAAGCTCTGGCAAGAAGCGACAGTGAAGGATTAGGTCTACCAGGGAGCGAAGAAGGCTGTAGAGGACCAAGAACGACGTTTCCCTGCGAACTTAGGCCTAAAGTGCTCAATCGAAGACTGCTTAGCGGACGGCGGAGTCCTGTTTTACCAAGGGCGCAAGTGGGTGCTAGACAACGACAAATTGCGAACAGCAATCATCAGCGGCGCACA
>NW_007360019.1:0-2630 GCF_000359705.1 Exserohilum turcica Et28A | reverse complement strand
AATGGCTAGTCGCCTAGAGGCACTTGAGAGGAACCAAGCCGAAGGACGTTCGGAGTCATCCCCAAGAGTCGACACTCCTCTACCACCGCTAACAACAGTCGCCGAGCCAGCAGCCCGCAAGAATAAGTTTCCCGACCTAGAGCGTTTTAATGGGACACGTGATAACTACCTAGGTTGGAAATTTGAGTGCGAAGGGAAGCTAGAGTACGACCACGCCATGTTCCTAACGGAGGACGCAAAGGTCCAATACGTGCTCAGTCAAACAAAGGGCAAAGCAAACTAGGTCCTTCTTCCCTAGGTGCTTGAGAATAAGGAACGAACTACGGCCGGCCTATAGGAGCACATGGATACTCACTTCCAAGACGTGCACCAGCAGCAGCGTGCGCTAAATAAGCTTCAGCACTTAAAGCAAGGACGACGACCAATACGCGACTATGTCTCAGAGTTCAACTAGCTTCGCGTAGAGTCCTGACAGCAGTTTAGCCTAGCAGTAGCTTATAAGATGTTTAGTAAGGGACTTAGAGAAGAGCTCTAAAAGCTCATGCTCTATACTCTAAAGAACGGAAGTCTGAAGGAATATATAGACAAGGCAATCGAGCTTTCCAATGACCTATACCAGATCCAGTTGCACGGGAGGAATCGAAGGAACGCGGCCTACAGTCATGCGCAAGCTCCCCCGAAGGTCGCTTAGCGAGATGCTAGTCCAGAAGCGATGGACTGGGAGCCCTCGAAGGCCAATCGGGCACGGGAAACGAAGGATAGACCAAGGCGGTCCCCACTAGACTGCTACAGCTGCGGCGAACTGGGCCACATCGCTAGAAACTGTCTGAACACCACTTAGGTTAAGAGAGCCGTTCCCCCAAGCGAAGGGCAGAGACGCCAGAAACAGATCGAATGCCCAGACGATAGCGACTCGGAAAAAGAGTAGCTCTGGGCCAGAGTCTCGGCCCAGAGCCTCTGAAGATGGATCGGCAGACACGTAGCGAATGGAATCAGTTTTAGCAGAAGCATATGCGTCCCCCACCAATTACCGTAGATCTTATTGTGAACAACGTAGCAAACGCTGTCGCGCTTATAGACTGCGGATGCCTATGCTATGCACTAATTAGCAAGAGATTTGCTTACCGCCACCGTCTAGAGCGCTTTTAGATCCCCTCTTGGATAATTGAGGGAGTGAACAGCAAGCTGTCGGAGATTAGCGAGGTCGCCTGATTCTTGTTCAAGATGCATAGGTACGAAGAGACTGCTTATGCATACGTGATAGACTTGTCCTCTAGTGAGGATGTGTACCTTAGTAGGGGATGGATAGACCACTAGGACGTATTAGTATCTCCTGCCAAGAAGAGTATTTTTATCTACTTAAAGGGCATTTGAGTAAGGTCGACTAAAGGACGCCTACGAGGAGGAGTTAGCTAAGTTAACGCTGCAGCGTTTGCGGCCTTAGTTCGTAGACATAAGAACGCTCTAAATAGCGTTCAGATCTTCGCTGCGTTAATTGTAGACATCGACAAGGCGCTACAACCGAAGAAGCCCGTAGATGTACGAGCGCTGCTACCAACATAGTACTAGGAGTTCTATGAGCTCTTCAACCCGAAGCAAGCAGAGAAGCTTCCACCGCACCGAGGGCCAGGGGTGGACCACAAGATCAAGCTAGAGCCGAAGGATGCTCAGCCACTGTGGGGACCCCTCTATAGCATGTCGCGCAGAGAGCTCCTAGTCCTTAGAAAGGAACTCACATCGCTTCTTGAGAAGGGATTCATCCGCGTAAGCAGCTCGCCAGCTGCAGCGCCAGTATTGTTCACCAAGAAACCTGGAGGAGGGCTCCGACTGTGCATCGATTATCGAGCTCTGAACGCAATTACTAAGAAGGACCAGTACCCGCTACCCCTCATCTAAGAGACACTTAACAGCTTAAGCAAGGCCAAATGGTTCACAAAGTTAGACGTTATCGCAGCCTTCCACAAGATCCGTGTCGCACCAGGCGATGAGTGGAAGACAGCCTTCCAAACAAGATTCAGACTGTTTGAGTGGCTAGTTACCCCCTTTGGCATGGCGAACTCCCTAAGTACTTTTCAACGATACATTAACTGGACCTTGAGAGAACACCTAGATGACTTCTGCTCAGCATACCTGGACGACGTACTAATCTACACCAATGGCGATCTGCGCCAGCACCGAGAGCACGTCCGAAAAGTGCTTAGCAAGCTGCAAGCCGCAGGGCTACAGGTGGACGTCAAGAAGTGCGAGTTTGAAGTCAAGACAACCAAGTACCTTAGGTTCATTATCGAAGCAGGTAAAGGGATAAGCATGGATCCAGCTAAGGTAGCCGTAATCCGCGAGTGGGAGGCACTGAAGATAGTAAAGGGAGTAAGATCGTTCTTAGGGTTCGCGAACTTCTACCGAAGGTTCATTAAGAACTTCGCGCAGCTAGCCGCACCCCTTACTAGGCTTACAGGTGACGTCCCCTTCTGATGGGGATCTGAAGAGCAGTCAGCCTTTGAGAAGCTAAAGGAGATCTTCGTTACAGAGCCCACGCTGGCGGCGTTCGACCCAGATCGGGAGACAGTGCTCGAGTGCGAGTTCGAGCGGCTACGCGGTGGGCGGGGTGCGTATCACAGTACGACGATGAT
>NW_007360018.1:0-2638 GCF_000359705.1 Exserohilum turcica Et28A | reverse complement strand
TAGCAAAGGCAGAGAGGCGACTTTAGCTTTTATTGCTAAAACTAGAGTAGGGACTAGAGGCTGGCATCTAGGCCAAGAACAAGATAACTAAAAATAAGCGAGAATAGAGAGACACTACCTAAAACCAATAATAACTAACAAACTTTCTTAAGTTACTTTCCTTAGCCCTAAAAGAGCTCGCTGGAAGACAGCCCTGCTGTCTAACATCTCTTCCTGTTTACTAAACTGCTCTTCAGCAACTGGAGTCTGCTTTAAGCGCAGCTAGAAGCGACTAAACCGCAGCACAATAGCAGTACTATACAGAGAACACTCTCACTTTAATCAAATTGTACCTAGAACGGCCTCTGGCCAAAGTCTTACATAGTCACTGACTGCAGATAGACTCTAATGGAATAATAATAATAATATACCGTCAAAGTATAGCGAGTGGCCGAGAATAGCGAGTGACCGAAAATGCCAAGCCCCCATCAACTTTCACTACTACTCGCGATGTCTTAACAAATTCATTTAAAAAAGTCTTTAAAAGAGTCTTAAGTACAGCTTGCAATTTAGGCTATTAAATGCGACGCGACAATTAACATTCTACGCGCTGCAGCTCTCTATAACGTGCCTGAACGTACCCTAAGACGAAGACTCGCAGGAAAGCCTTCTTAACAAGATTGTTTGCCTAACTTAATGAAACTACTTATAATAGAAGAGGAGGTAATTGTTAAGAATATTCTTAATCTTGATGTAAGAGGATTTCCGCTGCGCCTTTCTGCTGTCAAAGATCTAGCTAATTCTTTGCTAGCTGCCCGCTACTACAACCCTATTAGCCCTAACTAGCCTAAAGCATTTATAAAGCGTCGCCTAGAGCTTAAGATAAAGTTTAATCGAAAGTACGACTACAAGAGAGCCCTCTATGAAGATCCTGAGCTTATGCAGGGCTAGTTCCGCCTTGTATAGAATACTAAAGCCAAGTATGGGATCTAGGACGACAATATGTACAATTTTAACGAGATAGGCTTTATAATAGGCATGCACAACTTGTTAGCAGTAGTCACAGCCTCTAATTGTTAATTAAAGCTAAAATCTCTGCAGCAGGGCAATAAAGAGTAGGTTACTAGCGTAGTTTGTGTCAGCGCAGCTGGCTAGGCGATCCCACCCTTCATCATCTTTCAGGGCAAGCACCACCTCTCTACCTAGTATAAGAAAGACAGCCTGCTTAGGGATTAGGTTCTCGTAGTCTCTAAGAATAGCTAGACAATAAACAAGCTTAGTATAAAGTGGCTAGAGCACTATAACAGGCATACAAAAGAGCGTACTGTTAGAGCCTATCGCCTACTTATTCTAGACGGTCATAAGAGCCACAACTTAGTCAACTTCTAGCAATACTGCATAGAAGCAAAGATTGTTACTCTATGTATGCCTCCGCACTCTTCCCATCTACTACAGCCTCTTAATATAGGGTGTCTTTCGCCTTTAAAGAGGGCATATAGGCGCTAAGCTAAGGAGCTAATGCGCAATAGGATCAACTATATAACCAAGATAGAGTTCTTGCTAGCCTTCTAGCAAGCCTATTTTCAGACAGTTACAAAGGATAATATCCTAGGAGGGTTTTAAGGCGCCAGATTAGTTCCACACAACCTAGAGGTAGTGACATCAAAGCTAGATGTTAAGCTACGCACCCCTTTACCACCTGCTGCTAAAAATCTACACTAGCAGTCGCAAACCCTAAGCAACACCCTAGAAATAGGGCTGCAATTGACGCTAGTGAAGCAGAGGATTTAAATGCACCTAGATAGTTCACTAACAAGTATGCTAGGTGCTGTTAAAAACTTAGTTAAAGGTGCGACTACTATTGCGCATAAGTTAGTGTTAGTTAAGAAATAGGTCTCTAAGCTTAAAGCAGCGAATAAAGCCGCTACGCAAAGGAGATTATATAAAAGAAAGCAGCTACAGAAAGGAGAGACCCTAACAATTAAAGAAGGAGAGAAACTAGCAACTCTAAAGGAGCCTAGGGCGCGTGGTAGTGGGAAGAAGGCAAAAAAGGGAGAGAGCGCTGAAGTAGGCGAACCGTCGCAAAGGCGCTGTAGACGCTGTGGTGAGACTAGACACAACTTGCGCACCTGCAAGCAAGATAAAGAGGTTAATTCTAAATAGATTAGCCTTTTCTAATTTTAATTTACTATTGTTGTTGCGCTATAATGGTTGCGCAACAGTAGTGAGGTTAATGGGGGCTTGGCATTTTCGGTCACTCGCTATTCTTGGCCACTCGCTATACTTTGACGTTACTTATATTTTAGTAAAGTGCTATATAAGCTATATATACTAGTAAGCTTTAAAGCTTATTATTTTAGTATTTATAAGTATTGTGCTAAGGCACAAGGTTACTATAACCCTTATACTAACTAAGCACTACTAACTCTTAAGAAGGAATATAAATTAGTAATTAAGTCTATCGGAAAAATTAATTAATAATATCTCTTAGAAAAATCTCTTGTGTTACACGGGGGTCGGCTATACTTCTCTGGTCTTGGTCCGGGTTAGGGCGAGTAGACTAAAGCGGTAGTCCGTGTGATTGTTTGCGAAGTGCTATGTGGAAAAGAGTTAACGTCAAAGTATAGCGAGTGGCCGAGAATAGCGAGTGACCGAAAAT
>NW_007360017.1:0-2638 GCF_000359705.1 Exserohilum turcica Et28A | reverse complement strand
AAAATGCTCTTTAGCACTAGGCGTCTAGTAAGCGATAGCTATTGCTTACCTAGACAAAGGCCGAAGCACCACAGACACACTTCAAGCACAAACTCGTATTTGTAAATAAATCTAGTCAGAACGGCCTCGGCCAAAGTCTTACATAGCCTCGAGCTCACTAGACTCTAATGGAACAATAATAATAACTGTCTTAAGATTCAGTTAGGCGAGCAGTTTAGCGAAGCAGCTAAGAAGAGTATGTTCTTAAAGGGCCTTTACACTAAGCTGCAGGAGGCTCTTGCTATAATTAATAAGAATCTATCGTACGAGCAGCTAGTCAATAAGGCAGTAAGAACGTCTGACAACCTCTACCAAGTAGGTCTCGTTAAACTGCGCGCAACGAGCTCCTGGGTGGTAGATCGCCCTACTACGACAACCGCTTAACACAAAGCTAGTCTAGACGTTATAGACTAGGAGCCTTTGAAGGTTAATTAGGCGCGAGAGGCTAGAGGCAAGCCACAATGACCTCCGCCTAACTGCTATCGCTGCGGAGAGCTAGGTCATATCGCGAAATACTGTCGAAACGCCACCTAGGTCAAGAAGGCAAGGCCCGCGCTAAGCAACGTTGGACATAAGCCGCAGGAGGAAGTCGATCAGGTGCCGAGTAGCGAGTTGGAAAAAGAGTAGCTCTAGACTAGAGTCTTGGTCTAGAGCCTCTAAAGATGGATCGGCAGATACGTGGCGAATGGAATTAGTTTCAGCAGAAGCATATACGTCCTCCACTAATTACTATAGATCTTATTATAAACAACGTAGTAAACGCTGTCGCGCTTATTAACTGCGGATGCCTATGCTATGCACTAATTAGCAAGAGATTTGCTTACCGCCACTGTCTAGAGCGCTTTCAAATACCTGCTTAAATAATCGAGAGGGTGAATGGCAAGCTATTAGAGATTAATAAGGTTGCCTAATTCTTGTTCAAGATGCATAGGTATAAAGAGACTGCCTACGCATATGTGATGAATTTGTTCTCTAGTAAGGACGTGTACCTTGGTAGAGGATGGATGAACCACCAGGACGTGTCAGTAGCCCCCGCTAAGAAGAGCATTTTTATCCACTTGAAGGGCATTTAAGTAAGGTTAACTAAAGGGGCTCTACTAGGAGGAGTTAGCTAAGTTAACGCTGCAGCGTTTGTGGCCCTAGTTCGCAGACATAAGAACGCTCTAAACAGTGTTTAGATCTTCGCCGCGTTAATTGTAGACATTAACAAGGCGCTACAACTAAAGAAGCCTGTAGATGTACGAGCGCTGCTACTAACATAGTACTAGGAGTTCTATAAGCTCTTTAACCCAAAGCAAGCAGAGAAGCTTCCACCGCACTAAGGGCCAGGGGTGGACTACAAGATCAAGCTAGAGCCGAAGGATGCTCAGCCACCGTGGGGACCCCTCTATAGCATGTCGCGCGGAGAGCTCCTGGTCCTTAGAACGGAACTTATATCGCTTCTTAAGAAGGGATTTATCCACGTAAGCAGCTCGCTAGCCGCAGCGCTAGTATTATTCGCCAAGAAACCTAGAGGAGGGCTCTAACTGTGCATCGATTATTAAGCTCTGAACGCAATTACTAAGAAGGACCGGTACCCGCTACCCCTCATCCAAGAGACACTTAACAGCTTAAGCAAGGCTAAATAGTTTACAAAGTTAGACGTTATTGCAGCCTTCTACAAGATCTATATCGCACTAGGCGATAAGTAGAAGACAGCCTTCTAAACAAGATTTGGACTATTTAAGTGGCTAGTTACCCCCTTCAGCAACGTAAACTCCCTAAGTACTTTTTAACAATACATTAACTAGACCTTGAGAGAACACCTAGATGACTTCTGCTTAGCATACCTGGACGACGTACTAATCTACACTGATGGCGATCTGCGCCAGCACCAAGAGCACGTCTGAAAAGTGCTTAGCAAGCTGTAAGCCGCAGGGCTACAGGTGGACATTAAGAAGTGCGAGTTTAAAGTTAAGACAACTAAGCACCTTAGGTTCATTATCAAAGCAGGTAAAGGGATAAGCATAGATCTAGCTAAGGTAGCCGCAATCCGCAAGTGGGAGGCACTAAAGACAGTAAAGGGAGTAAGATCGTTCCTAGGGTTCGCAAACTTCTACTAAAGGTTTATTAAGAACTTTGCGCAGCTAGCCGCACCTCTTACTAGGCTTATAGGTAACGTCCCCTTCTAATAGGGATCTAAAGAGTAGTTAGCCTTTAAGAAGCTAAAGGAGATCTTCGTTACAGAGCCCACGCTGGCGGCGTTCGACCCAGATCAGGAGACAGTGCTCGAGTGCGATTCGAGCGGCTACGCGGTGGGCGGGGTGCTATCACAGTACGACGATGATGGAGTCTTACGGCCTTGCGCGTTCTTCTTGCGGAAGAATAGCGCGCACGAGTGCAACTACAAGATCCACAATAAGGAGTTGCTCGCAGTAGTACGATGCCTTAAGGAATAGGATTCTAAGCTACGTTTAGTTAAGAAGTTTAAGGTAATTATAGATCACAAGAACTTAGAGTACTTTATGAAACCTCGCATGCTAAACGAGCGCTAGGTGAGATAGTCGCTTCTACTTGGTAGGTACAACCTAGAGCTGCTATATTAGCCAGGCAAGCAGAA
>NW_007360016.1:0-2646 GCF_000359705.1 Exserohilum turcica Et28A | reverse complement strand
AAACCTTCAGTAGAAGTTCGCGAACCCTAAGAACGATCTTACTCCCTTTACTGTCTTTGGTGCCTCCCACTCGCGGATTGCGGCTACCTTGGCTGGATCCATGCTTATCCCTTTACCTGCTTCGATAATGAACCCAAGGTACTTGGTTGTCTTGACTTCAAACTCGCACTTCTTGACGTCCACCTGTAGCCCTGCGGCTTGCAGCTTGCTAAGCACTTTTCGGACGTGCTCTTGGTGCTGGCGCAGATCGCCATCGGTGTAGATTAGTACGTCGTCCAGGTATGCTGAGCAGAAGTCATCTAGGTGTTCTCTCAAGGTCCAGTTAATGTATCGTTGAAAAGTACTTAGGGAGTTCGCCATGCTAAAGGGGGTAACTAGCCACTCAAACAGTCCGAATCTTGTTTGGAAGGCTGTCTTCCACTTATCGCCTGGTGCGACACAGATCTTGTAGAAGGCTGCGATAACGTCTAACTTTGTGAACCATTTGGCCTTGCTTAAGCTATTAAGTGTCTCTTGGATGAGGGGTAGCGGGTACTAGTCCTTCTTAGTAATTGCGTTCAGAGCTTGATAATCGATGCACAGTCGGAGCCCTCCTCCAGGTTTCTTGGCGAACAATACTAGCGCTGCAGCTGGCGAGCTGCTTACGCGGATGAATCCCTTCTCAAGAAGCGATGTAAGTTCCTTTCTAAGGACTAGGAGCTCTCCGCGCGACATGCTATAGAGGGGTCCCCACGGTGGCTGAGCATCCTTCGGCTCTAGCTTGATCTTGTGGTCCACCCCTGGCCCTTGGTGTGGTGGAAGCTTCTCTGCTTGCTTTGGGTTGAAGAGCTTATAGAACTCCTGGTACTGTGTTGGTAGCAGCGCTCGTACATCTACGGGCTTCTTCGGTTGTAGCGCCTTGTCGATGTCTACAATCGACGCGGCGAAGATCTGAACGCTATTTGGAGCGTTCTTATGTCTACGAACTAAGGCCGCAAACGCTGCGGCGTTGACTTAGCTAACTCCTCCTTATAGGCGTCCTTTAGTCGACCTTACTCAAATGCCCTTCAAGTGGATAAAAATACTCTTCTTGGCAGGAGATACTGATACGTCCCGGTGGTCCATCCATCCCCTGCCAAGGTACACGTCCTTACTAGAGGACAAGTCCATCACGTATGCATAAGCAGTCTCTTCGTACCCATGCATCTTGAACGAGAATCAGGCGACCTCGCTAATCTCTAACAGCTTGCTATTTACTCCCTCAATTATCTAAGAGGGGATCTAAAAGCGCTCTAGACGGTGGCGGTAAGCGAATCTCTTGCTAATTAGTGCATAGCATAGGCATCCGCAATCTATAAGCGCAACAGCGTTTGCTACGTTGTTCATAATAAGATCTACGGTAATTAGTGGGGGACGCATATGCTTCTGCTAAAACTAATTCCATTCGCTACGTGTCTGCCGATCCATCTTCAGAGGCTCTAGGCCGAGACTCTGGCCCAGAGCTACTCTTTTTCCGAGTCGCTATCGTCTAGGCATTCGATCTGTTTCTGGCGTCTCTGCCCTTCGCTTGGGGGAACGGCTCTCTTAACCTAAGTGGTGTTCGGACAGTTTCTAGCGATGTGGCCCAGTTCGCCGCAGCTATAGCAGTCTAGTGGGGACCGCCTTGGTCTATCCTTCGTTTCCCGTGCCCGATTGGCCTTCGAGGGCTCCCAGTCCATCGCTTCTGGACTAGCATCTCGCTGAGCGACCTTTAGGGGAGCTTGCGCATGACTGTAGGCCGCGTTCCTTCGATTCCTCCCGTGCAACTGGATCCGGTATAGGTCATCAGAAAGCTCGATTGCCTTGTCTATATATTCCTTCAGACTTCCGTTCTTTAGAGTATAGAGCATTAGCTTTTAGAGCTCTTCTCTAAGTCCCTTACTAAACATCTCACAAGCTACTGCTAGGCTAAACTGCTGTTAGGACTCTACGCGAAGCTGGTTGAACTCCAAGACATAGTTGCGTATTGGTCGTCGTCCTTGCTTTAAGTGCTGAAGCTTATTTAGCGCACGCTGCTGCTGGTGCACGTCTTGGAAGTGAGTATCCATGTGCTCCTATAGGCCGGCCGTAGTTCGTTCCTTATTCTTAAGCACCCAAGGAAGAAGGACCTGGTTTGCTTTGCCCTTCGTTCGACTAAGCACGTATCGGACCTTTGCGTCCTCTGTTAGGAACATGGCGTGGTCGTACTCTAGCTTCCCTTCGCACTTAAATTTCCAACTTAGGTAGTTATTATGTGTCCCATCAAAACGCTCTAGGTTGGGAAACTTATTCTTGCGGGCTGCTGGCTCGGCGACTGTTGTTAGCGGTGGTGGAGGAGTGTTGACTCTTGGGGATGACTCCAAACGTCCTTCGGCTTGGTTCCTCTCAAGTGCCTCTAGGCGACTAGCCATTGGGCTGAGCAGCTGCATCATCTGCTCCATTACTTGGGCCACGGCGTTCTGATTAGCTTTCGGTGAGCCCTCCTGCCTTGGTGAGCCCTTCCCCCCTACGACTGATGATCGCTTAACGACTGCTTCGATCGTTGGCCCAATCGCTGCTTCCTTCCATCCGTCCTCTCTCAGCATCTGCGTGATCTCACGCAGGATCTCTTCGTCCGGGACTCCTGCCTGGCTCTTAGTGGTGGCGTAA
>NW_007360015.1:0-2651 GCF_000359705.1 Exserohilum turcica Et28A | reverse complement strand
TCATAGTTTCTAACGTATCTTTAGATCGAATTGGTCATGCCTAGCCAAAAGTAGTCCCTTGCGAGAATCTTGTACGTTAGCTCGCGCCCTGGGTGACCAGTGACTAGTGAGTTATAGGCACTGCTAATGATTGCCGTTCGCAACTTGTCGTTGTCTAGCACCCACTTGCGCCCTTAGTAAAATAGGACTCTACTATCTACTAAGTAGTCTTTAATTAAGCACTTTAGGCCTAAGTTTACGGGGAAACGTCTCTCTTAGTCCTCTACTACCTTCTTCGCTCCTTAGTAGACACGATCCTTCGCTGTCGCTTCTTGCTAGAGCTTCTCTAACTTATTCTGCTCTAGCACTTTTTTATTTAGTACTCTAGGAAGGAGCTAATCTAATTCTTCTCTAGATAGGGGGATAGCCTCCTCTTCCCGCTGCTGGCTTCGTGTCCTCGTTGCCATTACTAAGATAGCTTCTTCTAGTTCTTCTTCTGTTACCTCCTGATAGGAGTTCGTTGGCTTAAATATTTGTACGAAGCGCTTCTGTAAGCGCTTGTCTTCTACCCCTATGGGCAGGTCTTGTTCTCTTCTTGAGAGCGCGTTGGCTCTCACGTTCTGCTTACCTAGCCGATATAGCAGCTCTAGGTTGTATCTACCAAGTAAAAGCGACTATCTCACCTAACGTTCGTTTAGCATACGGGGTTTTATAAAGTACTCTAGATTCTTGTAATCTATAATTACCTTAAACTTCTTAACTAAACGCAGTTTAGAGTCCTATTCCTTAAGGCATCGTACTACCGCGAGTAACTCCTTGTTGTAGATCTTATAGTTGCACTTGTGCGCGCTATTCTTCCGCAAGAAGAACGCGCAGGGTCGTAAGACTCCATTATCACTATACTGCGATAGCACTCCGCCTACCGCGTAGCCGCTTGAATCGCACTTAAGCACTGTCTCCCAATCTGGGTCGAACGCCGCCAGCGTTGGCTCTATAACAAAGATCTCTTTTAGCTTGTTAAAGGCTAATTGCTCTTTAGGTCCCTATTAGAAGGGGACGTTGCTTATAAGTCTAGTAAAAGGTGCGGCTAGCTATATAAAGTTCTTAATAAACCTTTAGTAGAAGTTTACAAATCCTAAGAACGATCTTACTTCCTTTACTATCTTTAGTGCCTCCCACTCGCGAATTGCAGCTATCTTAGCTAGATCTATGCTTATCCCCTTGCCTGCTTTAATAATAAACCTAAGGTACTTAGTCGTCTTGACTTTGAACTCGCACTTCTTAATGTCCACTTGTAACCCTGCGGCTTGTAGCTTACTAAGTACTTTTTAGACATGCTCTTAATGCTAGCGCAGATCGCCGTTAGTATAGATTAGCACGTTGTCTAGATAAGCTAAGCAGAAGTCGTCTAGGTGTTCTCTTAAGGTCTAGTTAATATATTATTAGAAGGTACTTAGGGAGTTTGCCATGCTAAAGGGGGTAACTAGCCACTCGAACAATCTAAATCTCGTACAGAAGGCCGTCTTCCACTCATCGCCTAGTGCGACGCGGATCTTGTGGAAGGCTGCGATAACGTCTAATTTCGTGAACCACTTAGCCTTGCTTAAGCTATTAAGCGTCTCTTAAATAAGTAGTAATGGATACTAGTCCTTCTTTGTAATCGCATTTAGAGCCTAATAATTGATACATAGTTAGAGCCCTCCCCTAGGCTTCTTAGCGAATAATACTAGAGCTAAGGCTAGCAAGCTACTTATGTAGATAAACCCTTTCTTAAGAAGTGACGTAAGCTCCTTTTAGAGGACTAGAAGCTCTCCACGCAACATACTATAAAGAGGTCCCTATAGCGGTTAAGTATCCCTTAGCTCTAGCTTAATCTTGTGGTCCACTCCTGGCCCTTAGTGTGGTGGTAGCTTCTTAGCTTCTTTTAGGTTAAAGAGCTCGTAGAACTCTTAATACTGCGCTAGTAGTAGTGCTCGTACGTTTACAGGCTTCTTAGGTTGTAGCGCCTTATTAATATCTGCAATTAACGCGGCGAAGATCTGAACGCTGTTTGGAGCGTTCTTATGTCTGCGAACTAGGGCCGCAAACGCTGCAGCGTTAACTTGGCTAACTCCTCCTAGTAGAGCCTCTTTAGTTAACCTCACTTAAATGCCCTTTAAGTAGATAAAAATGCTCTTCTTAGTAGGGGCTACTAACACGTCTTAGTAGTTCATCTATCCTCTACTAAGGTACACGTCCTTACTAGAGGACAAATTCATCACATATGCGTAGGCAGTCTCTTCGTACCTATGCATCTTAAACAAGAATTAAGCAACCTCATTAATCTCTAATAGCTTGCCATTCACCCCCTCAATTATTCGAGCAGGTATTGAAAAGCGCTCTAGACAGTGGCGGTAAGCGAATCTCTTGCTAATTAGTGTATAGCATAGGCATCCGCAGTCAATAAGCGTAACAGCGTTTACCACGTTGTTCACGATAAGATCTACAGTAATTGGTGAAAGACGCATATGCTTCTGCTAAAACTAATTCTATTTACTACGTATCTGCCAATCCATCTTTAGAGGCTCTAGACCAAGACTCTAGTCTAGAGCTACTCTTTTTCCAACTCGCTACTTAGCACCTAATCGACTTCCTTCTGCAGCTTATGTCTAACGTTGCTTAGCGCAGGCCTT
>NW_007360014.1:693765-696192 GCF_000359705.1 Exserohilum turcica Et28A | reverse complement strand
AGTATTTAGTAGAGAAAGGTTTTGGTTGTCTACCCACTCTACTAGATCCTCTGCTTCTTGGTTTAGGTTTTTATCCTGTAGGCTCCATCTAGGGTGGTGGTTGTTAAAGTCCTCTAGTATAATTAAAGAGTGTTCTAGAGTCTCTTTGAGTAGGCGCCTTCAGATTATTGTCTTGTTAAGCCCTTCTTTTAGGCTTTTTTCGTTATAGATGTTATATATATAGATCTTGTAACGGGCTAGGTAGCCCGCTACAGTACAGATAGCGGTGGCTATCTTATGTATCAACTACGCAACGATATCAGCAGCTCTGATATCTTGTGCCAGCCTTTTTGGCGCGGTGGGCGCGTTGTAGTTGCGTGCGCAGTCTAATAGGACTCGACCCGTTACAGATCTTAGTTAAAGAGGAGAGTATTGTAATAGCTTGTAAATCGTTGTCGTCGCTAATATATAGGTTAACCTCTGCATCTAGGTCTTTTCTAATATAGAAGAGCGTTCTTGGCCTTAACCCCTTATAAGTAGGGAGTATTTAAGTAAAGTCTTGGTAGGCGATTGATCTAGTATTCTCGTAGGTATGTCCCTTTAGTAGCCAGGGTTCCTGTATAGCAATAATCTTGGCGTTTACTTGAATAGCTAGATTTAGAGCGCTCTCTGTAGCAGGGCTACTTCTATTAACATTTATTTGTAGGACTTTTAACATTCCAGTTAGAAGAGGTAGTAGTCCTAGATGTCCTAGCTTATAGGATTTTATAGTTTTAGCTATTAGCTGCGTAGGGCTTGCTGTAATTTATACACTTAAAGATAGTGTGAACACAAGGCTTGCCTCTGCTTGTACAAGAATTACACTTGTAGAGGCTAGTGTGGTGGGCTTCGCTACAGATTTAGCAGGCTACTTTAGAGCATTTAGCCTCCAGGTGCCTAAAACCTTGGCATTTAGAGCACTATTTAGAGTTATTGATAACTCTTAGTTTCTCTGCTCTAAGGCTCTGCCCTAGAATATAGAGCTTTCCTCTAATAGCTCTTTAGGCTTCTTGTTCTGTAGCAAAAGCTACACAGGCGGATCTAAAGTTTTAGTTTCCTCTTCTAGATTCTAGTGTTAGCTAGAAGGGGTTACCTACTACCTTTAGGCCTTTATTGAAGATTTCAATTTCCTCCTTTAGGACCTCTAGGCTATGGTTTGTTAGTAGTTTATGGATAACTACTTTGAACTAAGGGGTGATTTGTTGGGCTGCTTTAAACTCTATGATATCCTTCTAGATCTCTTAGTTTTCTAGAAGGTATTTTGCTAAAAAAGCTAGGGTGGTAGTAACTATTTTATTGCCTTTTGCTAAAGGTGTTACTAAGGCTACTACTAGGGATTGTACTCCTCCCTTTGTTGTAAAGGCTTTGTTGAAGGCGTTTCTAATTTTTAGAGCGTTGAATGCAGTAGCTATATCGCTAACTAGAACAATTTAGCGATCTAATAGGCTAGTAGTCTTTTTTTAGTTGTCTTTTTAGGTGTTTCTTCTATGTGTTTTTAGTTTTGTTTTTTTTAGATATATGTCCAAGGTTGTTCTTAATTACTAGCTGCTACTATTGCGTAGGAGCTAGGGGGCTGAGCTTGAGGTTGGGTGGGCGGGGTATTTGGTTTTTCAAGGCGTCTAACTTTCTCTCTTAGTTCTTTAGAGACGTTAGATAGAGAGGAGATTTAGTCTCCTAGAATTATAGAGTTCTTCTTATTTACTTTGCTATTCTCTGTAAAGTCTCTAAAGACTTCTACAAAGTCTAGTAAACTAGTTTGCCTAGTAGGGTTATTTTTAGCTAGGTTAGCTGCTTAGATTACTAGGTTTCTAGCAATCTCTAAGGCCTCCTCAATAGAGGTTGCCTTTGGTGTTTTCCCTACTGTAGGGTATCTTGGCACTGCTCCAATAAATGGAGAAAAATTACTCCTTGTCCTAGTATGGGTAACGTATGTGGCAAGCGAGCGCCGCAGGCAAGCGAGCGCCGCACCCCACCAAACCTGCGCACCTCTATAAGCCTGTAGTTCCACCACAATATAGTTGTTTTACTACATATTAACATAATAGATTAAGCAGTACCTAGAGTATCTTTCTTGCACGTACGCGAGTTATAGCCAGTCTCTCTGCACCTACTACAGCGCGCCAAAGCCTGGCGGCTAACACCTAATCGCTCTCCTCTCTGACGCTCTTCATGAGCAATCTGCTAATCAGCCTCGCGCTAAGCGAGTAGATCCTCTCCAGCTCCCTTTGTAAGTACTCCTCGCTTCTATATCCGCTTTTTCTTACGCTACCTACGCTTTATTGCTGCCTCATTAGCCCTCTTAAGGCTGGCGAGCCAATCGCGCATTAGCCTAGCTAAGAGCATCATTATCTCTGCCCCCTTCTTAAGCTGGCTAATTGCCGCAATAATTAACGCTGGTGATGAACTCTT
>NW_007360014.1:669072-686445 GCF_000359705.1 Exserohilum turcica Et28A | reverse complement strand
TAAATTATCTACGCTAATATTAAGTACTAGCTCTTATACGTAGTACTACGCTAAGAGTATACTTTAGTTATAACGTATTCCATCACCGAGCGGGCCACATCACCGAGTGTGCCACTTTTTCTTGGCATCACGAACTTCATGTACGAAAACTTAGATTACTCTACACTAGCTATAGATGCTTCGTACAACTTACTTATATCTAAAAGAGAATCTTCTTCTACATCTTTCTAGCACGTACGAGAGTTATGGCCTGTCCTCCCACAGGTTCTACAGTGCCGTTGACCTAGTAGGGCCCTTTCTTGACTACCCTCACCACGTGCCTTCTTTGATGTCGTACGACTAGCAGAACTACTTTCAGCTACCTGCGATGCCCCTGCACCAAAGTCTAGTGTCCCACCTGTCTGAATTCGCTTTCTTTTGCGCCCTCGGCGCTTTGTTACTGCTGCTAATTGCTCTTCAAGCTCTCTTACGCGGGCCTTTATAAGCACATTCTTATATAGCATCTCCTCAGCCCCTTTAATAAGCTTTAAAAAGCCTTCTTGTGCAGTAGTTGGCGATCGTACGAAAGACTCTCTTACAAGCTTTAATTGTGACTCAAATTCATGCGAATTACTTGGTGTTCTTAACGTCTAGGGTATTTCTAGCTGAGCTTCTTGTGGTGGAGTATGAAGGCGTACGTTAAGGCGATTAATGACTCTCTGCGCGTCGATAGGGACTAGCCCTGCTGCCTTAAAGGCCTTCTTGCAGTTATTGGACGTAAACACGTCAAAAAACGCGTCTTGAAAGGCTGGAAGGAAGCGCTCCTTATCAATATGCTAGACATAGTGGCGTGCCAAGTCTCGTACGCGTTGAGAGTACTTCTGCTTAAGAGGCGAAAAGCAGACAACGTCAAGTGGCTGAAGTATGTGCGATGAATGAGCAGGCATACAGAGGGTAAAGATCTTTCGTACGAGGCAGTGATCCTTAAATTCTTGGTTAAGGTGGCTCTTATGGCCGTCAAGGATGAGTAGCCTGTATAACCCTACCTGACGCGTCTTTGTATGCTCGTCAAAGTGCTTTAACCACGCGAGACCAAGCTTATTGTTCGTCCAGCCGTTCTCTGATACTGAAAGCTTCCAGTCGTATGGTATATCCGCTTCTTCGTACCATGCAGAGATGTGGACGCGTCCCTTGTAGATAATGAATGGCGGGGTAGCGTATCCCGCAGCGCAGATGCTCTGGATGACTGTAACCCACTCGCGATTGCCTGGCTGCGTGAGAGTAGGCCTCGTACGACGCTCTGCGCCTGTGACTACCTTCATTGAGCCAATTACGCCCATCTGAAAGCCAGTTTCATCAAAGTTATGGATGTTGTCTGAATGAACTCCATACTTCTCAACCGTCTCTCGTACGAGCTTGAACTACGCGTTAATAATCTCTAGATCCTCTTGTTGAGTTCTCTGACGATCCTTTGCTCGACTAAAGGCTGTTCTAAGCTTGTCTGTACGAGTAACAAACCGCTCTGCCTAGCATTTGCCTAAAGGCTCGCCATCTCGTTCGCGTAGTAGTTTCTTCGCCATATCTGCTACTTCACAAAGATGGGGGGCAAATCCTCGCGAGTCTAGGTTAAGAATATATCGTACGATAGTTTGCTTTTTAGACTTAGTTAGCTTCTGGCAATTTGGCTGTGTTGTAAGTTGAAAGGTGATTCCTTGAAGCCGCCAAGAGATCTGCTGATAATGGACGTTGTAGGCTGCTGCAGCGCGTCGAATGCTCTTAAACTGGCCTGTACGATAGGCCTGAACAGCTAGAGTAAGCCTACCTTCTTGCTAAGTTAATATCGCGTTCTGTTGTTGGGGCATTATCTTTCGTACGTGAAGTTCGTGATGCCAAGAAAAAGTGGCACACTCGGTGATGTGGCCCGCTCGGTGATGGAATACGTTATACCTATACTATACTAAGCTTGCAAAGCTTAGTAATAAAATAGCATTCACTTATATTAACTTAAACCTAACTTAGGCTATATAAAAGAATTTAGAAGTAGATATAATTTGAAATAGTGTTTTGATCGATAGTAATAATAATAAGAACTATACTTTAGTAATAAAAAGCTTTTATAGGTATATTTAAAAGTATATAAAGTAAAAAAAGAATAAAAATACAAAGAAAGCTAGTATAGAAATATAAAGTGAAAAGAATATAGTTAAATAGCCTAAAGAGCTTAAGAAATCGTTTCTTAAAGTATAATAGAGACGTATACCTTATAAGAAAGAAGAAGCCTATATTACTAACCTTCTACTTCTATATAGCTTTATAAGGCTAGCTACTAAGAACTATTATAAAATTCTACTTTAGTATATTACTATACGTAATAGTGTAATGGAGGTACTAGCTATAAGAACCTATAAAGATATCCTTAAGGCTTATTAGACGCTTATAGCACCTCTAAGCTCTCTATTTAGCTACCTAAACAAGTATAGTAGAATTAATTAGGCTTTTCTAGCTAATATTGAGTTTAACTTTAATTCTTATATCTAAAAGGCCTTAGTTAAATAAGCTTATTAGAATAATCTATTAGTATAAAGAGAGTTCTAAAAGGAGATTATAAACAAAATAGTAAACGTAATTTAAGACTTTATTTCAAATACTAAAGATGCTATAATTAAATAGCTAAAACGCCTACTACTATTAATTATAAAGCTAGAATAAAATGCTTTTTATGCTAACCTTATAAAAGGTATACTAGATTAATCGTTCTTCACAGATAATAAAGTATATCTAGATAAGATGAAAGACTAGATTGAATACAATAAAAACTTCTCTAAAGCTAATATAGTTAACTATTTATGAATAGAACTTATACTAGAACTTAATAAGAACTTAGCTATATGGGCTATAAGCTTCGTAATGTCTTAGTCTAGGAAGTCATTCTTCTTAACTTATAATTTACTTCTTAGTATACTAGCTTAGCGCTATTATAGCTTTAGTATTAGTTTTAGTTTATTATTACTACTATAATTACTTTACTCTCCTTTTCTATTACGCTAAGTTACTAGTCTAAGTGTACAACTAAGGCGTAGTAGTTAACTAAGGGAAGAAGTATAAAAGTAAGGCATAGATGCTAGGTTAGAAGTAGAAAACCTAGTATCTATATAGAAGCTATAGGAAAGACAAGATAGCTAGATGTAAAGAATAGGATAGATAAAGGTAGTAAATAAATTATAACTAAAAAGAAACTAAAGAGTACTTTAGAGAAGAGTATTTAATATATAGTAGAGGTAAGCTTAATAGGGCTAAGCTCTTAAGTTTAGGAGGTTTGTGCTAAGGTATAAGGTTACTATAACTTTTATAACTACTAACTAAGTACTACTTACTGTTAAGAAAGAATATAAATTAGTAGTTAAGTCTATAGGAAAAATTAATTAATAATATCTCTTAGAAAAATCTCTTACTTAAAGAACTAACTACTTATATTTTACTCTCTCCCCTCCCCTATAGCCTATAAAACGGGGAAGAGCCTATAGTTCTATTCCCTCCACTAAGAAGACATCGCAGTTCCACACCACACCTTCACAATATCTATTATATAGTAGTAATATAAGTATTTTAAAAGCTATTAAATTCTTAAAAATAAAATACCAAGCTGTTATACTAAATTATACATAATTAGTTGCTTAACTATTAATATAACTAGTACTAAGTGATTATATTATAATACTAACTTTATATAGTTTAAATATTATAGTGCTGATATAGCTTTTAAGCTTAGTAGGCTTATTAGTAGGTTAAATAATAAATTATTAGTAGGTTGTGTAACCTGCGCCCTTGGCGACGTGCTAATAGCTTGGACGTACCGGATTTCCGCTTTTACCCAAGACCCGATACCGAGGTCAACAAGATGTTTGTGGCGAGGCTCTGGAAGTTTGGGTGGGCGGATGGCATGGCCGTTGGGATGGTGGAGAAATGCATTGAGCGTGCAAAGGACTGGATCGAGAACAGGAACTGAGTGCACACAGACTGGCTTGTTGCTCATCAACTGATGAAGAGAGATTTCCAGTGTAGTAGCCAAGAGCGATGGAAAGAAATTCAACCAGTCGAGGCAGATTGTTAGGTTGAAGACTGGCTGGCAAGAACAAGGACGTATCAGCAGACGATACCACGTTTCGTTACCGAAAACCAAGACAGCGTGACACAAATGCACATTGCGAATTCACCAAGACCAGTAAAAAGCACTCGGGTGATCTCATTTTGACGCAAACGTGGCATTGGAAGCGTCATAAATGCATTGGATGTCATCTAAGCAAGGGGGGCAGTGGAAGAAAATGGAGAGGGTCAGCTCTGGTTCCAACGGCTGGTCAGAGGCAACTGTTGGTCCATGTATATGTAGCATGTCAGTGTAATCCATTCGCCTTAAGCTGATCACTTGGGACAATTTCCATGTATCATGTTTTCTTTTTCTTCTCACATTCTCCCCAATGTCACCCGCCTGAAGGCAAACATGAAATTCTGTTTCCACGTACCAGCACATTACTCGGTTGAACCAGTCCATCACTCTGGAAAACAAAATGCCTCATAGCACTTACCTAACCGATTCTGGCAAAGATGTTCTACACAGCCTCAAACCCATAGAAGTGATGTGGCTGAGAAGGTTTGTGGCGCCAAGGGCTAGCGCTGCGAGCCCGAGCAAAATGGAACCGTTGTTTCCAAGTATGTAGCGTACACCTACACCTAGTGGTAGTAAATCTGATCGACAGTGGCTAAAAAAAAGAAATAAACAAAGAAACGAGTGAGTCATGTAATGGGATTCATGAGAGCAAAGCAACGAGTCAGTCTTTGGGGGAAAGGGGAAAGGCAAATCAAAGACAGAAGTGCGTTTGCCCATGCACAAACGCTTTGGCCAAACAAACCAGCTAAATGTACAGACACAGTAACGTGGGTATACTAGTGCTAGCAACAGGAATGCACCAAACACACCGAGTCTCCTTGTCACCCTTGGGCCAATACTGCCTCGCCTCCTCCTACACCTACTTTGTTCACAACATACATTGGGCAGTCTAGGAGTACCTTCCCAGAGCGGCAGTTGTAGAAAGCTGGACATGGACAATAATGGCGTTTGCCGTCTAATGGCACGATCTGAGATGGAGACGATCACGCGAGTCCGAGGAAGGTCGTGGTTAGGGACAGGGCCATGCCACATAATTCAAGCTTCTTCTTTTTTTTCCTTCTCTTTCTTACCTTCCAATCAGAGTGAGGCAATGCAACGATCAGAGCTAATTACATGAGATAGTTTGTGGTGGGACCCTTTTTGCATAAATGGAGGGAAACTAGGGTAAACTCAATTATCCTATTGTGCGTGGGGTAGTGTGCTGGACATGGGAAAATGAGGTAGGGCAGGGAAAGAAATTTATGCATGGTTGGTGTGGTTGACGAGAGAGAGAGCATTGGGTGGAATGAGAGAGATGCAAGCGAGACGAGGTCTTGAATCGTACTCGCCGTCAACTGCTACATGGGCCGTGCCAGTATGCGTCTCGTCATGACACGGCAAATATTGCAGCACAAGTTACCTGGCATCAAGAGGCGACGCCGTCATCAGATTGGCCGGGCGAGGCGCCGATCCGAGCTATAGACGCAGGCACAGGCGAGCCACACGCCGGGCGTGTTGGCAGTGGCAGTGGCAGTGGCAGTGGTAGTGGTAGTGGTGTTAGCCTCTTTTATTTTATTTTTTGATTCGAGTGCATGCGTCAAATGCACGTCATCTTGTCGCGAAAGCTTCTTGGGGGCTAGGTGGATGGGCTGGTTGCTCACCCTGGCACTGGCACTACCATGGCCGCCAGCCCGGGCCGTGAACTGGAGTCCCGGGCTTTGATGCAGCACCGGCAGCATGGGACTTGGGCACCAAACTTGAGACGCCCTGCAGAAGTGTCAGTTGCGTCAGTCATGAACATTGTTCATGGTTAGCCAGGGCTTGCGGGAGGTGCCGTCGTCAGAGTATGCGCATGGGGTACGGGCCGCAACTAAATGCTTACGACATGCAAGCCAGCAAGCCCACTATGGCGTCTTACTGCAGCAACAGCATCCACAAATGGCGACTTGAAGACGCTCCATTACGTCGCCGTGGGATATTATTTCCGGCAGTGACAGCCATACAGCCTACTGACTGGCAGCGATTTTAACACACGTGCCTTGCCGAGTACAGTGGCAAACTGGTGTAGGTAGTAGGTGTATGGCGAGGGGACGTTGGCTGTGTCGTGGTATGGGAGGTCGATTCATGATTTGTGTACTTGATACGTCATGTTCATTGTAGTCATGTTCGGTGGTAGGCCCATCTTGTCATTCCCCTACCGCATATGCCTGTTCGAGTGGGAGAGAGCATCGTGAACAAGGCCGAGTGTGTGTATCGAGACATTGTCCCCAGTGGCTACTGCTGCCAAAAGGAACTGATGTTCCATGTCGGGCCATTGGTTCCAAAACGGGCCGCCCAGCTACGGGCTTGTACTTGCATCATGCGGGCTGGGGCATTTTTCTTTGTACGGAGATAAGCCTAACGCAGGGGACGAGGGAGCGGCCGCATATAGGGCCCACTAGACGTGCATACAGCGGCGTCGGAGGCTTGTGTGGGTAGGGCAGCGGGTGACGAGACAGGCCCATGTGCAGACGGTGTGTGTGTGTGTGTGGCGACCGAACGAACGCATTCCCTTGGTGCCGAAGCAGAAGCAAGCTGCAAGCAGCGTGTGCATGGCTGCCCCGGGTACCTGAAATAGCCTAATGTGCAGGAATTGGCAGACGTGCACATGGCTGGTGGTAGCGGGGCGGCGCGCTGATTGCAATCTCGCTGGGTCGAGGAAGAAGCAGGACGAAAAGGAAAATGCCACTGCGCGGCAGAGGGCTGTGTGGTGGTGAAGGTGAAGATGACGATGATGGTAGTGGTGGTGACATGTCGTCTGCATGCACATGGCGGCGGCAACAAGGGCACGTGTTGCAGGTGCGGCAAGAACGGCGCGTCGGGCTCGCGCCGGCAAGCCAGCCTACATGTAAGCTTCGCACCTGCACCCGCCAGGCGCAATGTTTCAAACGGGATCTGCAACCTCGTGTCGCGCGGGCAGCGGACAAAAAAGGTTCTCGTGCCGGGGCTTTGTCGGGCGAATGCAAGCACAAGTGGAGAGGCTGTCAAGACGTCAAGGTGGCCCGCCATGGCTCAGCTGCCACTGCCCTTCTCCTGATCGGCTTCCCCTCCTTCTGCTTGCATGTAGGTCGTGAAACGGCCGTGCATCGGGTAGCGCTATAGCATTGAGCGCCCTGGTCCAATCATGCGACACGGCCGTGGCTCGCGACTCGCACCACCACGTGATGACGGTGCTCGATGCACTCATCTTTGGCTATCGCGACATGCCGCGTCGCCAGTCCGCCTCGAAAAGCACCATCGTCGAGCGGGCCAGCCATCCAGCCATCTAGCCATTGCGCGTGCGTTGCGAGTAGAGATGAATTATGTTCATAGAAGGTAGGTGTTAAAGTTAAACGACTCTAAAATCTGTCAAAAGCGAATAGCACAACTCTTTTGACTCCCAGCAACATGCCGCATCGTACCTCACATGGCCTGCCCCCCCAAATAGGAAATACAAGTTGCCGATATCAAAAATGCCATAACACAATCGGTCTAGATGGATGAAATGCGGATGCCAAGAGCGTCGCCAGATAGCAAAGAGGGGAGGAGGACGAGGACGAAAAAAGAAGAAGAAGAAGAAGAAGATGTCGATACCAATAGTAGAAGAGAGAAAAAAAAGGTATTCAGAGGCGCGTCGAGCAGACGTGAATCCGTAAAACTCGGTGATGCGAACCCAAAAGTAACAGTGTCCAAGGGAAGAAGCAATCGAACGGCAGGGCCCGTCGGGGCGGCGGCCGACGGACAGTACGTAATAGTGGTATCGCGTATTTTCTTCTGCTGGACCCAGCAGCACCGCCAAATGGCCAGGGCGGGGCGTGACCGAACCAAGCGGTGTAGGTATCTCTCCACAGCGTACCCGAACAAACAAGGACAACAAGGCTCCGTCTCCTTACATGACGGCGCAGCAGCAGCCCTTCTTCTCCGCCTGGTCGTCCGTGTCAAACGTCGTCTTCTGAGGGCCGTTGCCGTTTGAGCCAGGGCCCGTGTATGATGACATTTCCTTGTTGTATCTGCGGATTTCTCGTACAATGTCGTAGAAGGCGTTATCCACGTTGATGCGTGATTTGGCCGATGTCTCGATGAACTTGCAGCCAAAGTTCCGCGCCAGGGTTTGGCCCTCTGCACAAGCAGGCCGGGTTAGCAGGGGCGGCATGCCAAAGGGGAGGGAGGGGAGAGAGAGGGCAGACGCGTACCTTGTGTTGAGACTTGCCTCTCGCCGTCGAGATCGCACTTGTTGCCCACGACGATCATGGGGAAATAGTCCTTGTCCTTGACTCTGAGGATTTGCTGTTGGAATGTCATGATTTCCTCGAAGCTCTGGCGGTCCGTTATCGAGTAGACGAGCAGGAAGCCCTCTCCTGTGCGCATGTACTGCTCGCGCATGGCCGAGTACTCCTCCTGTCCGGCCGTGTCGAGCACATCGAGCAGCGCAACCTCGTCGTCGATGACACACTGCTTGCGGTACGAGTCTAGGCGCTGTCAGTTGGCGTGGCGTGGGCGGCAGGGGGCGGCGAGGGCGACTCACCTTCAATCGTCGGGTCATACTCGTCGACAAAGTGGCTCTGGATCAGCTGGATGGTCAAACACGACTTTCCGACACCACCGCCACCGACTACGACCAGCTTGTATTCTCGGAGAAACTGAGGCGAGTTAGCGGGTTGGGCGCGTGGCACGGACGGCGAGGGCGACGCACCTTCGAGGCCATTGTGAGGGATAAAGAGGACAGCCGGACGAGGAGCGCAGCGTCGGGGAAAGGGTATGGGTATATTGAAATAGAGTACAGTAGTGGTAGTAGTAGCAGCAGCAGCAGCAGGTGCGAGGCCGAGCTCAGTCACGGGCAACGGGGGGGGGGTTGGAGAGGCGGGAGCAAGGAGCGACGGTGCTCTCTCTGTCTGTCCGGGGAGGGGGGGCAGCCGAGGGCAAGAGGCGAGGCGAGCAGGCGTGTGGCGATGCGACGCGCGGAGCAGAGGGCGCGAAGGGCGTGGTATCGTCGACGATTGAGTCCGGGGTTTTCGCGGTGGTAAGCGAAGGGGGGAGGGGGTGGGTGTGTGTGGGAAGAAGAGGAGAGGAGACCAGGAGAGGGAGGGATGTTGGGGGCGATGGAGCGAAGGCGGAAGGGTTTAGGGAGGGAGGGAGGGAGGGCAGGGTAGGGCAGGGCAGGGCAGCAGAGCGGAGAGCAGCAGCAAAACAGAGCAGAGCAGAGAAGGGCAGAACCGAGCAGAGCAGCGCGCAGCAGAACCGAGCGAGCGAGCGAGCGAGCCTTCACCTTGGGTCGCGAAAACGGCGTTAGCTCCGTCTGGGGGGGGGGTGGGCAGAAAGGAACTTTGAGGAGAGGAAAGGCTTGCAGGCGTGTGTGGGTGAGGGTGAGTGTGTGTGTGTGCAGGCGCGGGCGCGGGCGCAGGAAGCACAGTGGGGGGGGGGGCTCTGACTGGCGCGCCCGTTAGCGCTGCCCTATGCCCTTTCTTGCCCAGTGTGAGGGCAGGAGCGAGGGTGAGGGGATGCCAGTGCCAGTGCCCGTCAGTGCCAGTGCCCGCCCGAGTGGCCGCCCACCCACTCACACGCGCTCCCTCACTTACTCACCCACTTACCCACCCATCCTTCCACTGCCACCGCCGCCGCCGCCCACCATGCCCATACCCATGCCCACCCATCATCCCCACCGCGCGCCCTGCAAGGAATAGGCCCGGCCTCTGCTGTTTCTGCTGCCGCTGCCACTGCTACACCTATGCCTGGATACTACTGCTAGTGTGCTCTACTGCTGCCACGGAGCACGGCGCTGCGCGGCACGCCACCCCATGTGCCGTATGCACCACGGCGGCCATCTCAGGCCAAAAGCAAGGCACTGGCCAGGGAGGCCCAAAGCGGCGTCTTGTCGCGATGCAGCACCGCATCGACGGGCTGCCTCCGAAGCTTCCATGCGATCCCAGCGTCCGAAACCATGTTGCACGGGGTCCATGATGCCCACCCGCGAACCACTACTGTGCGCCAGGGGGGGGGGTTGGGGCGCGCTCGGCAAGATAGGGAAAAGAGGAAGGGCGGCCGCAACCGACAGACAGACAGACAGACACACCCACACCCACACATGGACTGCCCTACGCTACCACGCACACACGCACACGCACTCGACAACGACGTCGACGTCGACGTGTCAGGCCCGCTAGCATCGCCTTTGTCCTCGAGCGCACGGCAGCCAGCTAGCCCGCCAGCCCGCCACCCACCAGCCCCCCCCCCCCTTTGATGCGACGCCCTCTGCCCTCGTCGTCTCGTCCCCTCTCTTGTCTGGCCGGGTCGGGTCGGGTCTAGCCTGGGCTCCTCTCCTCCTCGACATGTCCTCTCCTCTCCTCTCGCAACGCCCACCTGCGGGTGCGCACACATGCAGCGCGCCACAGGAGAGCGGGGTTGGGGCTGGCGGGTGCAGGAACCGCTCGGCAGTCAGCAGTGCAGTGGCAGCAGAACCCCCCTCGCCCATTCACGTCGCCCACGCCCGGCACGTGAGCACTCCCACGCCATGCATCCACACGCCATCTCATGCCGATAGCTACATGGACATGTACTGTACACAGTACGTACGTACGTAGCAGATACGACAAGCCGTCTCCTATCTTATCTCGCTCCTTGCCGTCCATCCTGAGCATCCTCCTCCTCCTCCTACCCACGCACGCACACACACACACACACATAGCATACACACCCCGCGCCCAGCCAGGGTCCGCCAGCCGTGTCCGTGGCTCCCGACAGGCCTTCCACACGTCTTCGAGAAGGCTGCCCGCCTAATAGCCATCTGCTAGTAGCACGCCCTGACACCCCCCTCCCTCTCACGCCCAGTAGCAGTGCTGCACTCAGACTTGAATATATCCACCAGAGAGGTCCCTGCATCGCCCGCCTGGCCTGCTTTCATACCTATCCATGTACATGTATAAAACTGTAATGGCCATGTACCTCCTCGACATGTCCCATCTACCATATACATACATACATACATACATACATACATACATACATACATACATACATACATACATACAAACATACGTACGTACCTATACTTGTACTACACCCATGTACCCACGCTGGCCATGTGCCTCCCATGCGACAACACGTGCCCTTGGCTACGAATCCTTGTCAGACGTCTCGCCGTCATCCTCGCCCTCGACCGTTACGCGCCTGCCCTGCACTGCCTTTTCCACCTCGGGCACCAGGCTCTCCATAAAGTCGCGATCGCGGCCAACCAGCGTCACCGTGTTGCGGTCCTTGCCCCATCTTGGATAGCTGCCAATCTTTACGCCCTTGGGCTCCGTCCTCGCCGCCAGCTCGGTCAGATAGCCGGCAACGGCGCTTTCGGCCATGGGCGTCGAGATGAGAATGCGCAACACCCCCTTGCCCTCGGCATCAGTCAACCGTGGTAGGATGCGGGGCTTGAGTCCGTCTAGCAGCGCCTCAAACAGCCGCGGCACCCCGGGCAGGATGTGCACGTTGCCATTCACCACGCTAACCGGCACCCACAGCGAATCGCTGATAAACACCACCTGCGACTCGTCCGCAATCGACTCGTCAATAGGCAGCTCCACCATGCGCTTCTTGGCTCGAAGCGCCGCCGAGTCGACGCTCCAGTCAAAGTCGGGCTGCGACTTGTGCGGCTTCGACAGGCGCTTCATCCGCTCATACGCTGCCTCGTGCAGCTTCAACGGCAGCCCAAACGCCTTTGCTATCGACTGGTACGTAATGTCGTCGTGACTGCGCCCACGCCCATTCCAGTCAGTCGCTGTATCCTCGACCCAGACCGCCAAAGACTCACGTAGGCCCAATCCCGCCACTCGTCACAACCATGTCGTAGTTTGTCGACATGCGTCGCACTGCCTCGACAATCTCCCCCTCGTCATCCGCAATCACCTCTATCCTGCGCAGGTTGATGCCCAGTGAGAAGCAAAACTTGGCAAAGTATGCCTACCCAGCAAAAACGTTAGCCCACGTACACGTAGCACACAGCATAACTGCCTCGACGCCGCCATACCGAGTTCGTGTCGACCGTCTAATGCCCTGTCAGCTGCTATCCAGCACAAAACCCCGTGTCCATCTACAACAAACCTTTCCTCCCAGCACCTCGTCCCCTATAATCAAGCAAGCCGCCGTGTGAATCAGACTCGTTTGCTGTGTCGACGCCATGGCTGATGACGCTATCGATGACCCGGATGAAGCCGCCGCGGGCCTATGCGCAAGGTTGGGTAACGGACGAGACAAGTGTCTAGCAACCTGGCTGAGACGTCCAAACATGAATCAGTGAATCGCTCGCGACGGGAACAAAGTCTGGACGCCGAGGTGACGAGGGGAACTTTGTGGAAAGGTAAAAAGATGCATGCACCCTGACGGGACTGGACAATGACGGCCACATGGAGGAGCTACGCGACTTAGCGCCGCTCTCCGATTTCATCTCCCCGCCCTATTACCCCACCAACATGGACCATCCATGAGGCTCACACAGTCTCACATAACCCACCAACACGACCCAACCCAAGTACACAGTTCGTCCCAGTATCGTGCGACATCATGGCAAGTACCGCAGCTACTGCTCACGCGTTCCAGCCACAAAAATCAAGCCCCCGCTAACTCGTCTGGGCAGTCCTCCGAGGCACGCCTTTACACCTTCTCTGACGAGACCAAGACCAAGTTGCGAAAATTCCGCCTCGGCACAAGTCGAGCCAAAGACGCACAAGCTGTCATCTGTACGCTCAGCCGAGGCCGCCAAACGGGCTCTATACCATACAGTGGGCGCTGATGCCGATGCGCGCCAGACGAGATCGATAAGAAGACGCTCGAAGTCCGACCGGTAGACGACCAAGTCTACTCGGATGTCCAGAGTCTCGCCGACGAGCTCCCCGACCATGCCCCGCGGTTTGTGCTTCTAAGCTACCCGTTGACGCTCGTACGCTCGCTCACCAGCATGCCAAACAACCTTTGGAGGAGACGCTGAGACGCACAGGACTCGGGACGACTATCGGTGCCCTACGTCATGCTATACTATCTGCCCATCACTTGCAACAGCGAGGTCAAGATGCTGTATGCGGGCGCAAAGGAGCTCATGCGGAACACAAGTGAAGTTGGCCGCATCATTGAGATTGATAGCGCCGAAGACCTGGAAGATATCGAGGACAAGCTCAAGGAAAGCGCATAGAGTATAGGTCGGAGGCAGACCGGATGCGCCTAGCACACGCGCTCCCATGTCCGAAAATGGCCGGTCGACTACTATCATTACGTATCGGCACCCCATGATTCAATCAAGCACTCACTTCGCCAACATGCCGAAGATCCCGATGTGTCGTCGAATGTTATACCTACAACTGCAAGTCATCTTGCAGGTTCCAGACCCATCACTACAGGGATTTTGTTTTGCACGCCATCTGACGGCTGTCGGCAGCACCAGCTCTTGGCGTTCAGAGCTAGCCGCCAGCACCTACCTGGCCAAGGCCGCTTAAGTGCTAACGGTCGTTAGGTGTAAGAAGTGTGTCCAGCTCCTCTAGTATCTTCAATACACAGTCACAACTACGCTGCGCACAGTCCCGCCTGCGGACACATCTACAGCCTTGGGTCGTCATGGTGGTGATAGTTACGCCTACGCGCAGGAGACGTCTTGTCGCGTTACAAAGTCCAAAGTACTAACATCTACAACCGTCAGCGTACGCAACAAAATTTGTCAACCCATCGGCATAACATTACCCATTCTAGAAGATGAACAGACGAGTCATCCGATAAGCAGGCGAGCCAACCTAGTCAGTGTCCCGTCACTACGGCTTCCTCGGCTACGACCAACCTCGAGGTCGGACCAAAGACAATATATTCCTCGCCAACAATGCCGCCTCGTTTTTTCCTTGTAACGCAGCGAATAGCATCTTTCGGTCATGTACGCAGTCCCGATAGGCGGCATCTACTTGCGTAGCATTTGGTCCTCTTCCTACTAATGTGGTAATCTGCATGGGCTACCACACGTCAATGGCCACGACAAGAACATTGCAAAGAGTGGCAAGCAAAAATTACTGCTGGACCCTGGCCAGCCTTACACAGACCCTTCACCTTTACTGTTCTCCACTTTGGACGTTGTGGAGATGTACAGGGTCACTGTGCGTCAACTGTCATCTCCATCATACCACCGAGCATTGCCGAATCCGGTATAGCTCATAATGATAGGCATAATGTCACTTCTCATTGCTCCCGCCTCTACTCTAGCGCAAACCCCCTTGGGCTCGAAAATTCTTCATCCCACTTTTTACAACGCCCGTCGTGTCAGGGATCCTGCCTATATGGGCACAGAGTCAAACCTTAAAGGCTATGGTCGGATGAGTGAGCTGATAATGGCCTTTGGCTTACGTCGTGGTGCACGGTTGGTATCCCTCTGCCCTTGCTTTTCTCCCTCCCCCTTTCTTGGCACGTGTTTGCGCCGCCTCATCAATTCATCAATAGTCATCTTACTATATTCCTCACTTTCCTGACGATTATGCTGAGACCGGCATAGTTGTAACTCGCCCGGACGCTTCTCCCCGGAGAACACATGACATGTCGTGTTGCTCAGGAACCCGTCGTCATCAAAGGGCCCATGGTGGCATGGGCTCACCTCACGGGCTTGCGAAAAGCGTTACATCAGCTTCTTCTAGGAAACGCATCCTCGGACAGCCATTTGCTTGCCCTTTAGTCGCAACATGAGAGGCCGACGTACTACGGAGGTGACTGTCAAAAGTTCTTGCTAGCGCCACGCTAAGCCGCCAGCCTATCAGCCTGACTATTCTTAGCGCCCACACTAATTTTCTAAAGCTAGCGATAGCTTATATACTTATCTTTTTATGTATTTTTAAATCTACTATAGCTCTAAACATAGATATATTAACTTACTTTTTTATTATCATATTAAAGTTACCTTTTAGTAGTAAATCTACACGCAAAATTATAGAAATAATAAGTATAACGTGGTTCACAAGCGAGTCGATCACCCAAGCGAGTCGATCACGCTCCACCAGCGCGTCGACGTTGACACTACAACGCGTAATAACTCAACAACGCACTACTTAGATTTTCTATACTAAATTAGATCTTCAACTTGCTCTCTTTAACTCCTAATCGCAACGTGTTCTAAGCTAAAGACGTGCTGCCTCTATCTATAACGTGCCTCAAAGTACTCTATCTAACCAGCGTACTAGAAAGCGCCCCTAACGCGACTGCGAGCCGAATTTAAAGCGCCTAAATAAGCTAGAAGAGGAGGCTGTAGTTAGGCGTATTCTTAAAGAGTCTACGCGAGGATTTGCGCCTACAAAGCCTAACGTTTAAGCAATAGCTAATAAACTATTGCATAAGCGTGGGAGCAACCCTGTTAGCAAGAACTAGATTAACAACTTTGTTAAAAGGACCCCTAAGCTCCACACGCGCTAGAGCCGTCCTTACGATTACCAGCGAGCTATCTGCGAGGACCCAGCGGCTATCCAGCGCTGGTTCGACTTAGTCCAGGCGACAAAGCAGAAGTGGGGTATTATAGACGACGATATCTATCACTTTAACAAGACTAGCTTTATAATAGGCAAGATTTTATCATAGTTAGTTATCACAGCATTAAAAGGTTATAGCAAAAAGAAGCGGATACAGCCAGGCAACCGTGAGTGGGTTACTGTGATTCAAGGCGTGGGCGCGTTGGGTCGCCGGCTACCCCCCTTTATTGTCTTTATAGGCAAGGTGCTTATTAACATCTAGTTTAAAGACCTGCCTACTAACTAGTTCCTTAAAGTTAGTCTAAATAGCTAGACGAATAATTAGCTTACTCTTGCGTGGTTAGAGCACTTTAATACCTATACAAAGAGGCAGACTATGGGTGGGTATCGACTACTCATTATTAACGGCCATAAGAGCCACTACTCTGTCGATTTTTAAGATCTTTGCAAGGAGAAGAATATTATTCTTCTCTATATGCCTGCGCACTCGTCTCACCTATTGCAGCCTCTTAATGTCGCCTGCTTCTCGCCGTTAAAGCGCAAGTATGGCGACTTGATCTTAGGCTTGGCACGCAACCGCACTAGCTATATCAGTAAAGAGACCTTCCTACTAGCCTTTAAGACTGCTTTTGAGCAGTCTATTACAAAGGAGAATATCCAAGCTAGCTTTAGAGGCGCTGGTCTAGTCCCACACGACCCACAGGCTGTGCTATCAAAGCTTGATGTGGTGGTGCGGACACCACATCAATCGCCACAACAGGCAGCCGCCTAGGAGGCGCAGACACCACGCAACGCGCGCGAAGTCGAGGCTTAAATTAGTCTTATTTAAGAGAGCGTGAGAAAGCGCCGTAGGTCTTCTGCCAATTCACTTACTAAGCAGATTGCGCAGTTAAGTAAGGGGGCTTAGCAAATGGCACATAAAATGACGCTTATAATAGAGGAAATGAGTACTCTTTGAGCAGCTCTAGACGAATTAAATAAGCGTAAGAGCCGTAAGCGGCGATACGTACAGACAGAAGAGACTCTTACTGTAGGCGAAGTACAAGAAGTATTAGCTAAACAGGCGGGTAGCAGTCGTGGTGATGGTGAGAGTGCGTCGAAGAGGGTGCGAGGAGAGAGGTGGTGCGGGCGTTGCAAGCAGACTAGACACAACGCTCGTACCTGCGCGGTTAAGATAGATAGTGCAAGTGATAGTAGCGATTCTAATAATTAATTTAGTATATTGTAATAGTTTATTAACTGTGATAAAAGACTGTGATAACGTGTCAACGTCAACGCGCCGGTGGAGCGTGATCGACTTGCTTGGGTGATCGACTCGCTTGTGAACCACGTTATTGCTATAACTAACTACAGTGCCCGTGCACCAGATGAGCACCATCGCCAGTTGAGCACCCCCACCACCACAACAACAAAACTTCAACGCGTCAAAACTCAACCAATATGGACCCGATTCAAGAAGCGATTGCAAAAATCGAATCGCGAGAACTAGAAGATAAATTCTCGTATCAAGCAATCGCGAAAAAGCATGGTGTAGCACGAATGACGTTGATGAGACGACACCGCGGCGAAACTGAGGCCTATGGCGTGCGCAACCTCTCCCTCCATCCACAACACGAGAAGGAGCTTGTACGATACATCGATACGCTTACCGAACGACGTTTGCCACCTACGAAGGAAATGATACAACGCTTTGCTTCAGATTTGGCTGGAAAGCTGGTTTTAGAAAGCTAGGTTGACCGGTTCATCCGCCAGCACCCCAACCATCTT
>NW_007360014.1:660049-661770 GCF_000359705.1 Exserohilum turcica Et28A | reverse complement strand
AGAGATGTCTCTGCCTTTGCTGTTCTAGATATATAAAATGAACCCTTAGGCGGAGACTGTTATCTGCTAGTGGGAGCAGCTGGGTAAATGCTTGGTGGGCAACTGACCTAGCTGCTGAGTAGTTGTTGTTGCTTAATAGGGCAATCCATGGCTCTTGGACTGCAATAATATCAACTTTAAGCTCGACTGCTAGTTGTAGCGTTGACTCTGTAGCGTGTAGGCTCTTGTTTAGGTTCACTTGTAGAATCTTAATGTTCTCTAACATAGAGATAGCTGCTGAGGGTCTCTCTTTGTTATAGCTAGAAAGATCTCGCAGTCTTTGCTATTAGCGAAGTAGGGCTTTTTGCAGTTGTAGCACTTAGGGAGAGTGTGTCTGCATGGCTTTCCTTTCATGCTACAGCTTGAGCAGTTGTGCTAAGCAGTTGTGTGGCTTTCTGCGCACAGCTGGCATGCTGCTTAGTTTCGGCACCTGCTTGCGTTGTGGCTAAAGGCTTGGCAGTTAGAGCACTGCGTTGTAGGTGGCGTGGACCTGTATTTCTCGGTTCGGAGAGACTGGCCTAGGATTGTGATCCTACTGCCTATCTTCTTAGATTCCTCTTCTGTCTTAAAGGCAACTACTATAGAGCTAGTCTGCTTGCTCTTCTAGTTCTTTGTTAACTAGTAGGGGTTGCCATCAATAGTTTATCCTTTGTTGTAGGTTGGGATCTCGTTATGGAGGAGCTAGAGCGATTCGGCTCCTTTGAACGTTGTTGGCACTCTATAGACTACTACCTTAGTCCAGGCTTTAATTAGTTAGGCCTTTTTAACTTAGAGTTGGTTTTGCTAGGTGTTAATTTGCTGTAGTAGAAATTCGCTAGAGTATCCTTGAGTTGTTGTAATAATTAGGTTGTTCTTTCTGCTAACTAACACCTCTTTAATAACAGGGGCTGTTATGCCTGCCTTCTAGAAAGCTTAATTAATTTTATTCCTGACTATTAGCGGGCTAGTTAACTAGCCTTCTTCTAGCGTTAGAAGCATCTAGTAGTGAGCGGCTGGCTTCTTTAGGTTGGCTTTCTTCCTTAGCTGTACTATTATCCAGGGCTGGCTTGTTGTGTTCTTAGCTGCGATTGTAGCGTATAAGGCCTAAGGCTTTTAAGTTAGTTAGGAAGGAGTAGGAGCTACTATTGTAGCTATAGTTGTGGCCTTCTTTAGTGTTTTTGTTGCCTGTTAGGAGGCGTTTGCAAGAGTAGCTAAGTGATAGGCGAGTTTAGCGGACAGTTTGTTGGCAAACTGGTTTACTACTCTGCCTTTCTTGGTGTAGTCTCTAAAGACGTCTAGTAACTCTAGGAGCTTATCTTGGGCCACATGAGATTCAGCCATAGTTGACGCTTGGAGAATCAGGTCTCTCGCCTAGTAGATGGCCTGCTCCGAGTTCTTGGCAGTTGGTTTTGGGGTAGAGGAGTTCTGGAAGGGGTTTCTGCCTCTATAGGCAGCCTCTGGCGAGAAGTTGGCTTGGCGCTTTTTTGGTGGTAGGATTGGGATTTCAAAGACGCTCTCTTGGCTGGCTGGTTGCTGGGTAGGAGTGGCTGGGTAGGGGTCCTCTCTGTCCATTTCCCTGTCGATCTGAGCCTCTGGGCCTAGGCTCTCTTGCCTCTGTTCTAGCACTTGGGCTTCGATAGTATCGCTTTCTGGTGGCATTCTGTTGCTGGGGTTCTCTTATTACTAAGCAGAGTGGTCTGTGT
>NW_007360014.1:654284-657791 GCF_000359705.1 Exserohilum turcica Et28A | reverse complement strand
CCAGGCAGGAGTCCGGACGAAGAGATCCTGCGTGAGATCACGCAGATGCTGAGAGAGGACGGATGGAAGGAAGCAGCGATTGGGCCAACGATCGAAGCAGTCGTTAAGCGATCATCAGTCGTAGGGGGGAAGGGCTCACCAAGGCAGGAGGGCTCACCGAAAGCTAATCAGAACGCCGTGGCCCAAGTAATGGAGTAGATGATGCAGCTGCTTAGCCTAATGGCTAGTCGCCTAGAGGCACTTGAGAGGAACCAAGCCAAAGGACGTTCGGAGTCATCCCCAAGAGTCGACACTCCTCCACCACCGCTAACAACAGTCGCCAAGCCAGCAGCCTGCAAGAATAAGTTTCCCGACCTAGAGCGTTTTAATGGGACACGTGATAACTACCTAGGTTGGAAATTTGAGTGCGAAGGGAAGCTAGAGTACGACTACGCCATGTTCCTAATGGAGGACGCAAAGGTCTAATACGTGCTTAGTTGAACAAAGGGCAAAGCAAACTAGGTCCTTCTTCCCTAGGTGCTTAAGAATAAGGAACGAACTACGGCCGGCCTATGGGAGCACATGGATACTCACTTCTAAGACGTGCACTAGCAGCAGCGTGCGCTAAACAAGCTTCAGCACTTAAAGCAAGGACGACGACTAATACGCGACTATGTCTTAGAGTTCAACCAGCTTCGCGTAGAGTCCTAACAGCAGTTTAGCCTAGTAGTAGCTTATAAGATGTTTAGTGAGGGACTTAGAGAAGAGCTCTAAAAGCTAATGCTCTATACTCTAAAGAACAGAAGTCTAAAGGAATATATAGACAAGGCAATCAAGCTTTCCAATAACCTATACTAGATCCAGTTGCACGGGAGGAATCGAAGAAACGCGGCCTATAGTCATGCGCAAGCTCCCCCGAAGGTCGCTTAGCGAGATGCTAGTCCAGAAGCGATAGACTGGGAGCCCTCAAAGGCCAATCGGGCACGGGAAACGAAGGATAGACCAAGGCGGTCCCCACTAGACTGCTATAGCTGCGGCGAACTAGGCCACATCGCTAGAAACTGTCCGAACACCACTCGGGTTAAGAGAGCCGTTCCCCCAAGCGAAGGGCAGAGACGCCAGAAACAGATCGAATGCCCAGACGATAGCGACTCGGAAAAAGAGTAGCTCTGGGCCAGAGTCTCGGCCTAGAGCCTCTGAAGATGGATCGGCAGACACGTAGCGAATGGAATTAGTTTTAGCAGAAGCATATGCGTCCCCCACCAATCACCGTAGATCTTATCGTGAACAACGTAGCAAACGCTGTCGCGCTTATAGACTGCAGATGCCTATGCTATGCACTAATTAGCAAGAGATTCGCTTACCGCCACCGTCTAGAGCGCTTTTAGATCCCCTCTTAGATAATTAAGGGAGTGAACAGCAAGCTATTAGAGATTAGCAAGGTCGCCTAATTCTTGTTTAAGATGCATAGGTACGAAGAGACTGCTTATGCATACGTGATGGACTTGTCCTCTAGTGAGGACGTGTACCTTAGCAGGGGATGGATGGACCACTAGGACGTATCAGTATCTCCTGCCAAGAAGAGTATTTTTATCCACTTAAAGGGCATTTAAGTAAGGTTAACTAAAGGACGCCTACGAGGAGGAGTTAGCTAAGTTAACGCTGTAGCGTTTGCGGCCTTAGTTCGTAGGCATAAGAACGCTCTAAATAGCGTTTAGATCTTCGCCGCGTTGATTGTAGACATCGACAAGGCGCTACAACCGAAGAAGCCCGTAGATGTACGAGCGCTGCTACCAACACAGTACTAGGAGTTCTATGAGCTCTTCAACCCAAAGCAAGCAGAGAAGCTTCCACCGCACCGAGGGCCAGGGGTGGACCACAAGATTAAGCTAGAGCCAAAGGATGCTCAGCCACTGTGGGGACCCCTTTATAGCATGTCGCGCGGAGAGCTCCTAGTCCTTAGAAAGGAACTTACATCGCTTCTTAAGAAGGGATTCATCCGCGTAAGCAGCTCGCCAGCTGCAGCGCTAGTATTGTTCGCTAAGAAACCTAGAGGAGGGCTCTGACTGTGCATCGATTATCGAGCTCTGAACGCAATTACTAAGAAGGACCGGTACCCGCTACCCCTCATCCAAGAGACACTTAACAGCTTAAGCAAGGCTAAATAGTTCACAAAGTTGGACGTTATCGCAGCCTTCCACAAGATCCATGTCGCACCAGGCGATGAGTGGAAGACAGCCTTCTAAACAAGATTCGGACTGTTTAAGTGGCTAGTTACCCCCTTTGGCATGGCGAACTCCCTAAGTACTTTTCAACGATACATTAACTAGACCTTGAGAGAACACCTAGATGACTTCTGCTTAGCATACCTGGACGACGTACTAATCTACACCGATGGCGATCTGCGCCAGCACCGAGAGCACGTCCGAAAAGTGCTTAGCAAGCTGCAAGCCGCAGGGCTACAGGTGGACATCAAGAAGTGCGAGTTTGAAGTCAAGACAACTAAGTACCTTAGGTTCATTATTAAAGCAGGTAAAGGGATAAGCATGGATCTAGCCAAGGTAGCCGCAATCCGCGAGTGGGAGGCACCAAAGACAGTAAAGGGAGTAAGATCGTTCTTAGGGTTCGCGAACTTCTACCGAAGGTTCATTAAGAACTTCGCGCAGCTAGCCGCACCTCTTACTAGGCTTACAGGTGACGTCCCCTTCTAATGGGGATCTGAAGAGCAGTTAGCCTTTAAGAAGCTAAAGGAGATCTTCGTTACAGAGCCCACGCTGGCGGCGTTCGACCCAGATCGGGAGACAGTGCTCGAGTGCGATTCGAGCGGCTACGCGGTGGGCGGGGTGCTATCACAGTACGACGATAATGGAGTCTTACGGCCTTGCGCGTTCTTCTCGCGGAAGAATAGCGCGCACGAGTGCAACTACGAGATCCACGACAAGGAGTTGCTCGCGGTAGTACGATGCCTTAAGGAATGGGATTCCAAGCTGCGTTTAGTTAAGAAGTTTAAGGTGATTACGGATTATAAGAACTTAGAGTACTTTATAAAACCTCGCATGCTGAACGAGCGCTAGGTGAGATAGTCGCTTCTACTTGGTAGGTACAACCTAGAGCTGCTATATCGGCTAGGCAAGCAGAATGTGAGAGCCGACGCGCTCTCGAGAAGAGAACAAGACCTGCCTGCAGAGGTAGAAGACGAGCGCTTGCAGAAGCGTTTTATGCAAATATTTAAGCCAACAAACTCCTATTAGGAGATAGCAGAAGAAGAACTAAAAGAGGAACTAGAAAAAGCTATTTTAGTAATAGCCACGAAAACACGAAGCCAACAGCGGGAAGAAGAGGCTGTTGCCCTAGCTAAAGAAGAACTAGGCCAACTACCTCCTAGAGAACTAGACGAAGAAGCGTCGGAGCAGAACGAGTTAGAGAAGCTCTGGCAAGAAGCGACAGTGAAGGATTGGGTCTACGTAGGGAGCGAAGAAGGCCGTAGAGGACTAAGACGACGTTTCCTGCGAACTTAGGCCTAAAGTG
>NW_007360014.1:638379-651829 GCF_000359705.1 Exserohilum turcica Et28A | reverse complement strand
ATTTTCAACTAATAATCGGCGATTTGTCTTTTTAGGGCTCCTAGTTAAGTCTCTATTAATAGATCTTTTATCTCTTTCTGAAAGCTTTGAAACTCCGCCTCTACTAACTCTTTCAAGTCTTTCTTTTCTGTATTTTTTTTCTTTTTAAATCGATAAATAGCGTCTCTAATAGCCTTAGGTGGCTTACTAAGTAAAATAGATATATTTTTAATGGCTATATTTGCCTTTAACAAACGGGCAACTTCAGCTTCAAATTTTGAAAATTTTGGATCCATAGTGAGGAATTAAGAAATCAGAAATTCAGGATAGAAAGAATCAAATATATAGTATATTATGACTAATCAGGCTTAGTAATACACTAAACTTAATTTAGTAACTTTGTCTTTAGAACTTAATATTTAATTCTAGAGGATTGCTAAAAATAGAAAAAAAACCTGTCACGTGATCTTCTATATATAGACTATCACATATCTCCAAACTAAGCCTTTTTAAGTAAGGACTATTGTTTTACAATAAATGAAATTTTTATTATTTTAGTCTCCTATATTCTATAATTTTTCTCCGCTCAGAGCTGTTGACTAAGCAGGAGATGGGCTCACTATGCCAAACTAGGAGATCTTGGCTTTCTAGATCTGCAATTCGTTTATTTTTAGCTATTTTTTCTAGCTAGATATAAAAGTTTCAAAATAACAACTTCTTAAGTGACGTTTTTTTCGTGTCACCCCTCTGTACTAAATTTAAGTTCTTATTTTATGTAATGGGCGGGCCCAACGGGCCGAGCGTACGACTACTTACGCCATCCATAGCCAAAAAGGCAGTAACAAGACTTCAAGCTTCTTGAAGTCTAGGTAGTCGTATAGATATACTCGATCATACACACTTAGGCGTAGCCTCTTACATTTCAAAGCTAATTCTTTTTCTAAAAAAGTACTGAAAAGAAAAACTATGTATCTTTACTTAAGAAGATAAAGTACTTTTATATACCTACTACGCTTAAAAAACTATATACTAAAATACTAAAGTATAGTAGCTCTTATAGCTTAGTAATTTACTTAATCTTAATACTATTAAAGTAGCCTAGCTATAGCTTGAAAGGAAAATAATATAAAAAGGCGTACTAAAGAGTTAAATAAAAGAGATAAAAGTATAGTAATAGTACTAAAATAAGCTACTTTAATATTAAATTTAAGCTTAGATAAAGTGTATTCTATTTTATATTTAAGAGATTGTTAAACTTAAAAGTAGTAATAAGTATAAGAAGAGGCAGCGGGACTAATCTATAAAGCTTTAGCCCTATTTTTGGCGGTAATTAATGCACCCCTGTTAGCAAGAACTTTTGACAGTCACCTCCGTAGCTGTTGTGCGAATGCGCACGAATGCTCCAACTCCTCCACATTCCCATTCCACAAGCGGCTAACACGTCCAGACGGACCACGGTCGAGTGAGCAGGGTCAACGTCTTCCACGGAACCACTATTGTTCTATGTCACCTTCTTCGTCGTCATCATCTTCTTCTTTCGACCAAATCACCCCCCCCCCTCCCCATCCCTACGTCATAACGGCTTGATCTATGTTTCAGATGCACGACTCAGTTCCCGCTCCTCAAGTCCCCCTCAACAATTTCCCCTCGGTCACGCAAGGCAAAAAGAAAATATCTAGGATCCTTTGATCGATCGTTCGCAACCCGTTTTTATTTCTTCTTTCCTTTCCTGTCATTCATTTCTCGTCCCTTTTGCGATAGTAATGATTTGCCGGCAAGGAAAATTTCGATAGACAGGACACAGGGGGCGGGAGGGCGGCAGGATGCCTGCTTTGGGCTACCTAAGCTGGCTGCCGTTTTCACTAATATATCTCCCTACTACTACTTACTCGTCACTACAAGGACGACGACGACGAGGGGAGAGTATGACAGGGAAAGGATCCCTTGGCTAGTTGTAGGTGTACGTTCATGGCACTGTTTCCTTACCCGCTTTACGCGTGTGTTTCCGTCTGTCTGCCTTCCCCCAGCACGCACCCGCCCCCCTTTTAGCGCGTGTTTGTGCGGCGTAGGTGGAGACGCAAGGGTACATTCATACGTACGTATGTAGTTTGAATTCAATGGACATATTTGCATCGGCACTTTCACAGGTCCGGGCTGTCTCTCTCTCTCTCTCTCTCTCTCTGGTTATGTGTATCTTATCCCAGGAAATTGTCTATATCACTGGCCCTTGTACATACATGTCCATGGCCATGACCATGACCATACTCTGCTTTGCTCATCCAGTGCTCTGACGCCAGAAAACATCAAACAAAGTCTTATCTATCTATCCATCTAGTACTCCCACGTCCTTTGTCCTTCCTCGCTTCCTCCCCCACGCATACACGTCCATTTTTCGGAGATTTTCTCCTACTTATCTCTCAGTCAGTCTATCTTTCCTTCTGCCTCGGCTGTGCACACATGTGGCTCTCAGCCGTTCATGTGCTATTTCCCTTGGCCTTGATGTGATTTCGTCTCGAGCTACGGGTTATTTGGTGGCGGCCCGCGTTGTGACCAATGGGCGCGCGTGGCGCTTTCTCTTTCTTCATCCCATGTATAACACGTGCGTGGGCTGCGCGATATAAGGTAGGGTAGTGGTAGGACGCTAGGGGTTTATGTAAGTAGGGGGCGGAGATGGGGTCCGAGGACCAACCGCCACTTTGTATCCAAGTCAGTCATGTACACACTTACTTGGCACCGTAGCACCATCCAAGCACACAGACACACGTTCGTGCGCACGCGGGAAGTGGAGAAGGACGGGTAGGCGCGTTTTTTTTTAAAAATTAAACTCACTAGGTTTCTGTCGTGCGTTCATGGGTTTGATTTGAGTGGCTGGTTTAATAAGACTGCGAGGTAGGGTACTTGGGACTTAATCACGCTAGGCTGGGTTGGTGGCAGGACATGACAGGGTAAGGGGGGTAAGCCCTCTTCCTTTCCTCCTCTCTCCCCCGCCCCCACCCCTCCATTTCCTTCCCTGCGCTGTGTAGATAGAGGCTTGGCGGTGTTTTATCTGCAATCGTGTACTACGTATCATGGTTACTATCGCAATGAAATTACATATGTGGTTTTGTTGGGGGTGGTGATGGCTATGGAACTGCTTTTCTCTCTATCTTGAGCCAAGCGTACATGAGGAGGAAAAGGTAAATAGATTGAGTCCCCTAGATGCCTTGGATCATCCCATCTTTGTAAATTGGTGGTGTCATGAAGACCTAGAGGCTAAGATGCCCTGGTTTTTGTTTTCGTCTGCTTGTCTGCTTACCTCCATGGATATGGATATGTTTGGCTTGTGTATGGCTTGTGTGTGGCTTTTGCGAGGCGGCGGCTATTCTCTCGCATCCCTGTCATCACTTGGTATGGCTGATATTCGCTTTTTCTCGGGATTTGGTTCCACCTATCATTCCACGTCGCTTCATGCAAGCAATGGATGGCTGTGGGTAACAAGGACAAAAGAGACTAGCTGTGGCGGTCGACTCCTTTGTGTAAAGTCTAGAAGCAAGAGGATCAATACGCACTAACGCTTTGGTCATTTATATTCATATTGGAAAACGTGACTGGGAACCGTAGCCATCATCAAGAAAGGTCACGACTCAAGACTTGTATCCAATAGCATCTGTAAGAAGTTGTAATCATTGTTTGTCTCAATTGCGAACAACCTGAATTTGATGTCGGGCCTGCAAAGTCTGGTAATCAATATAGTGGTTGGAAGCTAGGAGGACTGGTGAAGCTGCTCACACAGGGGCTACAGACCACTTGGTCTAGATTTATTTTCATAGTTTTGTCTTCATAGTTTATGTAGGTTGAAAACTAGACTTGAATCCAAACGGCATGCTTTGATAATATCTTAAAAGCTATTCCTCCGTGATCTATGTACTTGGATATGACTCAGTGTAGTACTTGACAAGAAAATTTTGTACATTGCAATACACCATTAATCTAGACATGGGACGTCCTTCATATCGTTGAGGTTAACTTAAAAAGTTGCTTCTTTCATCCTGAAATCCAGGCATTCTTTCCGCAGCACTCAGAGCAAGTAGTTCGCATTAACTTCACATCAATTTAGCTGGATATTCTGCTTCATTGGTGAACACAAGAGTGCTCGAGTGACAAAATGCTGCTGTCGAGCAGGCTGAACACATGCCGCGCCTGAGAGGATTTCATGATACATGAGACCAGGTCTCACTCGCGTTGCAGCAGGCTCGCTATCAAAGGTAAAATTGGATCTTCGCGGGGGCTGTTCAAATCGCTTTCGTCAAACCCTGAATAATTGATAATTTTCTGCACTGGTTTGGGGAATTGCTTACGACCGTTTGCTGGTTGTATGTCTAACCAGTCAAAGAATTCTGCTGCTTGTTTGCCTCTTCTATCCTTTGAGCACAACGATGTTGGTCCTATGTATTGCATGCCCCTTTCTACGATATCCAAGCAACTCCATACTCCTCTAACAGTAGATTAATAGGGGATTTGGTCCAGTGGCAAGACGCTCGCGCCAGGGACATCAAACGCTTAGCGTTGGGAGCCGATATGGCACGGGGCACCTAACCAGTGTTCATGGGCAGATTATTGCACCTATGCCACCCAATGTAGCTATATGTCTAGAGTCTGTAGCAGACTATAGATATCGCGAGAAACGGAAGTTCGAGTCTTCCAATACCCAAATCTTTTTGCTGTTGATTGGTTGACAATGACTTGCATGGTGAAACCGCCATTCGGTGGGCGCATTGTTCAAGCAAGGGTTCATTCCTTCACCCCCCTCCTTCTCGCCTTATCCCACTCTTTTTGCTCTTTCAAGAACCTCTCTTTCTTGTCCACATAACCGTCGTGCATTTTGGCTCGCTCCCACACCTCCTTGAATACCTCGCTCGCCTCGAGCTTTTCCTTCATACCCTTGTGTCCTTTACTTTTGTCCAATTTCTCTCCAGTGTTTTTATCGTACTTTTTGCCGCCAGCATGGTTTGCATACCTCTTTGCGCGCGTCATGCCCATTTGTAAGAACTTGCGGGACATGTCCATGCCGATAAAGTCGTCATGATCGTTGTATTGCAGGAACGTCTCGTAGATTTCTGATGAGGATTGACGCGCGATAGATGGTGTTTTGAAGCGCCATAAAGGAAGAATCTCGGACTTGTATGGTTCGAATGTTAGAACGCCCGTTTCGCCGCGGCCGATGCGGTAGGCCATTCTTTGGGCTTTTGTGAGTGGCTCCGTGGGCATTTTGTGCGTACCTATACGTGACTGAGCTGAGAGTGAAAGTGGCAGCCATGGAGCTGGGAAGGGAGGGAGTGACTGACGTGTGTTGGTTCGTGGACCCTGATGACGTACTTGGTGCTTTCACGCTATGCGACACGCGATCACGTTTTTCTGGGCACGCACTTGGTGTGTAGTATGCCATAGCTGAGGTCCCGGATGGATTACCTGGTGTTACGTCTGATTGGTTGACGATGCGTGTTAAGTGAATATATATAAGAATTTGTACATGTAAGTCTGCTCCCATTGGAACGGAATTGGTTATCCGCTATATGCATTGAGATGCAACCCTTCCCTCTAATGCGATGTGGCGTGTCTAGAGCTTGTGGTAGTATGAAGCTGTCCCCCGGGTAGGATATATGCCATGCATTCGCCGATTCACGCTCCTGGCCTGTCTTGATGCCGCTTTGACACTCGGTCAACTGTATTGCTTTCCTCCCAGACACTCGCTACTGGCCGCCACTCTTTCCCCAGGGCCTACATATCGCCTTCTCGACCCGTTGCACAATGGACAGCTGCTGCTCTTCCTTGTCTTCGTCATAGACACCCAAGACCTGGCCAATCAGCCCACCAGGCTTGGGCACTGGACATTCTCGCTTTGCAGCCAATTTCCTCTCAATAAACTGCTGCTGCCGCGGCTCTTCACCCACAGCGTCGTCGCTGGTGTCGCCTTCAGATATCCTCCGTCGTCTGCGCCTGCGGCTCTCGCCTGTGGGATCGGCCGAGTCGGCAAGTGTGCGTGGGTCTACGGGGCAGGGCAAGATGTGCGGTGCTGCGACGACGAGAAACGATATCATCAGCGTCGAAGTAAAGAGCGACGTGGTCATGCGCGAGCGAGGGTGGAGGTGGGGAGGCATGGTGTGGGTGGTGGTGGTGGGTGGTGGGTGAAGTTAGCGAGCGGGCTGGCGAGGCATGCCCGGGCGTATGGCGCTGTTGGAGGCGTCGCGGCGTCTGGCGAGTGCCTCGAGATGTCGTGCGCGGCCAATTGAGGCGCCTCGAGCAGGTGCAGACGTCGGGGGGAGGCGGTGGGCGCGGGGTTGTGGGTGGTGATGGACTTTTGGTGGAGGGAACATCCAAGGCCGAGCTAGCAGCTGCACGGCTCAAGGCAGATCCCTGCGCCTCGGGACGCCCGCCGTGCTGTGCATCGCATGCTCGACAACCACCAGCCCACCATTATGCGCCTTTACTGCTGCTAGCCAGCTGCAACTCGCTACCCCCCATTGCCATCCTTATGCCCGAGAGCCTACACCAGCATCGTTACCAGCACCCCGATACCTGTTGGATCCACGCCAACAACGCGCCCCACGCGTACCGCCACCCTCGACGCCATCCGCGCCCACCAACTTCTGCGACATAGACAGCTTGCCCAAACACCCGTTGCTTGGGTGCGTTGCCACGGATCCACGCCCCCGATCTCCAGAGTGCTCCTGTGCGCGCTCGTAGCGCAGAGCCGTCACCATGAGCGCGGGCGGTAGCGACCTTGACAAGTATGGCCAGCCACTCAGCCTCCACCACATAGACACCCAGTGCGGCACTGACAGCCATTACAGAGCCATTCAGCAGCTCCGCGCATGCCGTCCCATTCCCGAGAATCAGGTTCGAGAGCTGTGTTACAAGGCACGCGAGCTGCTCATTGAGGAGGGCAATGTGGTGGGCGTCGATGCGCCAGTGACGGTACGCAACGACACAGGCTGTCTCGTGAGCCCAGCTAATCGCACAATTCCGGCAGATATGCGGTGACATCCACGGACAGTTCCACGACCTCATGGAGCTGTTCCGTGTTGGCGGAGACGTGCCTGACACCAACTACCTCTTTATGGGTATGCACAGGCTCCATCTGCATGATCAGGCAAACCCCGGCTGACCGTGTCCCAGGCGACTTCGTTGACCGTGGCTTCTACTCGCTCGAATCTTTCCTCCTACTCTTGTGTCTCAAAGTCCGATACCCAGACAGAATCACGCTAATCCGGGGCAACCACGAGTCGCGACAAATAACAACGGTATACGGCTTCTACGATGAGTGCCTGCGGAAATACGGTAGCGCGAATGTATGGAGGTATGTATTGCCGCTGCAATTCGGCTGGAACGTGTGGCTGATCTCTGGCAGGTATTGCTGTGAAGTGTTTGACTACCTCGCCCTCGGCGCTCTCGTCCAAGGCGCCGCAACATCCCTTCAAGCCACCGATGGCCCCATAGCAGAGACCAGTAACGCAGAGAATATGCCTGATATCGACCAAGACATTGAGATTGAAACACTCAACGCCAACGGCGAGGTCATGTACCGTTATGCACGGAACTCGGACTCGCATTCGAGCGCCGCTTCACAGATGAGCGGGAACATGGGCTCTTCATCGCCCGTCGCTCAAACGCCTGGACGTGTCGGTCCCGCTGGCACGGGCGCAACCTCCTCCGCCAACGGATCAGCTCGCAACGACACGGGTGCCATTCTTTGTGTACACGGCGGTCTATCACCTCTCGTCGACTCAGTTGATAAGATTCGGTTGCTTGACCGAAAACAAGAAGTGCCACACGAAGGAGCAATGTGCGACTTGTTGTGGTCCGATCCCGACGAGATAGATGGCTGGGGCCTGTCGCCACGTGGTGCAGGTTTCCTGTTTGGTGCGGATATTGTCAAGACCTTCAACCACAAGAACGACCTCAGTCTTATTGCGAGAGCCCACCAACTGGTCATGGAGGGCTTCAAAGAAATGTTTGACTCGACCATTGTGACTGTGTGGTCAGCACCCAATTATTGCTACCGCTGCGGTAACGTAGCCGCCATTCTCGAACTCGGAGAGGATGGCTCCAACGCTGGCTACCAGAGAAGATCGAACGGCGACAGGGGTGGAGGAGGTGGGGGCTGGGTTCTTGGTTCCAATGCTGGACCGAATGGAGAGAGGCGATTGAGCCCTATGCTCAACGACAATTTCCAGAGAAACAGGGACGGTCCCGGACGACGGTATCGCGTCTTTGAAGCCGCACCCCAAGACTCAAGGGGCATGCCAGCCAAGAAGCCCGTCGCCGACTACTTTCTCTAGGACAGGAAAGAGACGAATGCTGCCAAAGAAATATCCAAAATCCGGGAGATGGGCGTGATGAGTGGCTCGCTCTCAAACCACCATGTGCTCAGAGCGCGCACGCGTGCCGCCGAGTATTTTCTGTAATAGAAGCCTCGGGCATCTGGACTTGTTGCCGGGCAGTTTGGATCCAACATGCGAGGGTGCGCTGGAGTGCATCAAAACAGCTGTAGGCATTGTCGACATGGATACCCGAGTTAATACCACCAGCAAACGATTGACGAGGACACAATGCCAGTTTTTTGTTTTTTTCTCATCGCATTGACAGTTCCTAACAGAACTTTGGTTATCATTCGAGGGATCAGGGGGCGTGGGAGTTGTGTGGAGAGAAGACTAGCGGTCTTTATATTATGAATGGAAATGGATATACGGCGCCGAACGGCAAACACTAAGGCAGCGCAAACGATTCCTCCAGCTAGTGAACTCCTATGTCATCTCCATGGCTCTGTATACTTACTGTTTATATCATTATTGCCCACGATGTTTTCTGAGGCCAAGGTACGGCCACTACCATCAAACTGAGGGCGGTCATATTCCTATACACTAGAACCAGTAGTAAAGTATCTATGCCAGGTTCTTTCCCAAAATCCCCTACGAGACCTCTTGTTGCCTGCTCTATCGACCCAAGCATGCCGTAGTAGCAAAAAAAATTCAAAAACATACAACAGTAGGGATTCGCCAGTGGTCACCCAGCTGCCTACTATGCCACCGGTCAAAGGTTTATCAAGTGGAGATCCAACGGGTTCCTGAAAATAACTTTGCCTATGGTCGTATGTGCCGTAATTGTAGATTGGATACTATAAGTTAGGGCGCGGTTGAGGCTGAGCAGACCGGCCGACCGATCTTGGGTATAGTACATGCAAGCCAGTCCCTTCTCGTGTAGGTCAAGAATTTACTGGATGTAACTATTTGTAGTTCCTATGTAAATTACTGCCTGCCCACTATGTATATGGTGCAGGGTTTACCTCACTGCTGTCTTTGATCGAGTTCGTCACTTACTGTCATGTTAAATCTGTGGTGTCTAGGCATCCATATGGCGAGTAGAATATCTCATTGGCATTTTATACGCGAGGATGATATGGGGATAAGTTCAACAGGCTACTACCACTCAAGAGGTACATCAATGGGTTAAACAGATCAAAGTTTGCAGATTTGGTGATCGGCACTTGACGGGCGGAGCCTTGGCATAAGTACCCGAACGCCAAGCGTGCCGCTCATAAGACATAACTTGGCCATCATGTGATGTCCACATCAGTATGGAAGATGATGATGATGCAGGAAATATGAACATAATTCAATCAGTGGCACATGACTCTGAACACAGTCCGATTCAAGGTAGTGCTCGGGGAAGGGCGGCAGGAAGAGTATGTTTAACACCCATGTCGATTTTGGTATTAACTTCAGCCTCCCGGATGACCCGAGTCGGTGAGACTCATGACACGTACTGAGTATGGCCCAGAATCTGACAAAGGCCAGGGAAATTCATTGCCAAGCCAGTGATACACGGCCGCTAGTTGTATTGAAGATGCATTGTGGTGCGTTTCTACCACATACTGCGAACCCTAATCGTCTTCGGTCTGCAGCACCTGAGGATGTGGCAGCTCTTTCTCAGAGGCATGTTTTGCTAGTCAGTCTTTTGATTGTTTGATGACCTTGATGTTGATCACCATGCCGGCTGTCTTGGCTTCACAAGCTTTCATAGAAACTGTACATCGGGTCTGTGCTTCTCCAGCAGCCCCGTCCCTCTGCCCATCAACTACGATTTTCCCATTTGCAACACTGCTCAGCTTAGCAACGTGAGCCAAGTCGTCTTCGTAATTCTTCGGCATAGCGACCCTGTCGGCACTACATCTGTGGAGCGTCTTACCGTGCCTTGGAAGATCTAAGACCTGCCGGGAAGGTAGGGAATGGGAACGCATCTCGCATACACCCACTTCATTCCCAAAAATATCTTGAACAGACAATTTAGGTTGGTCTCTGATCATCTGTGCCCTCACGTATGGATGGTCTGGTTTGTCTATTGGCCAAGCATCATGCCAAGTTGAGCTACTATCCGTGCGCAGCCAACGAGCCAGTACAGTCAACAAGCCACCCTACCAAGATTAGACGACTAAAAAGATGAGGTTATTAAGCCACCCACAAAAGCTATTATTGTAAGATCTTTTAGTGTATCACTATATAGACGCTACTAAAGCGTTTGCACTACTTATATCTCGCTAGCGTCTTAATTTAGCGGGTGTGCAGGCTAAACTTAGGTAAAAAGGGCGCCTAAGGCGGACCCTTAACTACCTAGCTTAATAGAGCAACAACACGACGATGCTTTGCTGGTTTTTTTGCTAGCTTAACTAAGGCTTCTTACTTACGCTTATTTGCTATATTATAAGTTTTTTTTAGTGTTGTAGCTTATTGTTGTTATTTAAGCGCCTAGGTAGCTGCCTTTTCTTTAGCGCGCGATTTCTGCTTACGCTCACGCTCTATTTTAGCTTCCTGTTAAGCAACCTTTGCAGCTTCTGAAATTTTAAGATTGTAGAGCTTTGCCGCCGCCTTAAGTTCCTTATCCTTAGCTTTTTGGAGTTGTTCCTGCTTCTTTTGCTCTTCTTGTACACTGTTACGAACCTAAGGAAGGGAACAGCACGAAGATAAAGAAAGAAGAAAGGAAGAAGCCCATGTCAAGGCCTCACGAAATAACAAGAGCATATAGACTAATGACGCATAAGCGCCCCGCGTCCCACGGTCTTGGCGGAACGCCACCATGAGACAAGTCACGTGTGTCCCACGGATCCCACGATGTCCCACGAAGTACCACGCATAGGACAACATGATACATGTAGGACAATATAGAACATAGGACATTCCTTTAGTATATAGCATAGGCATTAAGCCCTTATAGCTTAATGTGTTTAACTTAAGTTTTAAGTACAAGTACAATACAAAGAGTTATTCTACTTGCACGTTACTGTCCTCGTTTGCACCCTGTCACTCTATCTGCGAAAACTAACTAACAAGAAGATCAACACCAGAAGTCTTATATTACTTCCACTTGATCTAGACTCTTAACACTTTAAACACCCTTAAGATAAGCGATATTGCAATAGACACCCTAACCGCTTCCTAGACTAGAGGAACTACCGTCAACGCCTACAAGCCTAACCTTTACTATAGCGACTGCAACAAGCTTAAAGCTTAGCTCCTCTAGGTTAACTGTTACTTCCACCTAGCTAGAGACAAAATTAAGAATAACAACAAGGTTGTCTTAGCTACTACGTACCTTTAAGGTGACGCAGAAAAATAGGCTAATCTAATTATTAAAAGCTATATGGATAACTCCATTACTAACGCCGACAACACTACCCTAGTCGAAGATTAGGATGCTTTTAAGACTAGGATGCGACAAAACTTCTTACCTTTTAAGGAATCCCTAATTGCTAAATAAAAAATTTAGACCTTACGCTAAACTAGGTCTATAACTAATTACACGACCTAGTTCTAGCAGTACGCTACAAACATTAAATAAGACAACAACGCTCTTATACGCATGTATCGCTAGGGCCTCAAGCTAATAGTGCGCAGAGAACTTATAAAAAGTAGAGCTAACGTTACTAACCTTAACAAACTTATAGCAGAGGCTATACGACTTAACAACAAGCTTTATAAGCTTATATTAGAAGAATAACTATTTAATTAGAGAACGCGCAACAATAACAATAGGAACAATTAGCCTTAACAACAACACTACCGACGTTCTTAGCCTAACTAGGGGCGACAAAGGAGCTATTAGCCTAGGACACCTAGTGCATATGCAACTAATAGGTACGAACCTATGCACCTTAACAACATTAACTATAAAAAGGGACCTAGCAAGCCTTACTACGAGAAAAACAAGGACAATAAGAAGAAAAAGATTAACTGCTACGTATGTGGCAAGGAAGGCCATATAGCGCGCAACTATATAAGCAAGAACAAGGTTAAGCGATAGCTCAACGTCCTACGTAGGAAGTTGGAGTTAGACGACGATAAATTATAGAACGTTATCACCTAACTAGAGATTGAATATCACCTAAACGACATAGAAGTCATTAGTAGATTAGAGGACCTAACCCTAACCACGTCTAAGGACACATCTAAAGCTAAACTAGTTAGCGACGAGGAATACAAGACGCCAGATAAGGAGGAACAACCCCTCGCGTCTAAGTACAAAAAGATGGCACGATTTTAGGACAAAAATAGGCCATCCACGCCCTACGTAAAGAGGCAAGACAGCGCGATACTAGAATTACCTAAGACCCAACGTTAAGAAATCCTAGCAGAAGTAACTAAATGGATTAACGCCCTATCTACACTACTAGGACACCCTAATAAACCCTACACTACTAAGGATGATAATAACGAAACGCTGCTTAACTTGTACCAACAACTGTGGCACCTACGATTGGACATTAACTTCTACTAAGTCTAGACAACACAGCGACTACCTACTTATAAGTACATTAACAGCAACATTAACTAGCTAAGGGAAGGCCTTACACTACAATAGGCATAATAAGCTAAGCAAAACTAAGTATATGATAACTCTACGGAACCCGTATAGTACTAGTACGACGTAAGGAACAAGAATCACGCTAGCCTATCATGGACCGCGTGTACGCATGACTACTGCCCAACTTACTACTTAGACAAGAGAGGAGCTAGATAGAGCCTATAGCACGCTAAGGGCATGCCTAAGTGTAAATGGCTATAGTACGAATGCAATAACAACAGCTGCCCTAAACACTTATAGGATAAGCGAGAAAGGATGCACTTTCTAGGACAAGAAGATCCCTAGGACATTATACAGATGCAGACAGTATACGAAGTGCAGTACCTAGATGGCCCCTTTGTAAGGGGCTGCGCTCCGGGGAGCAATCGCGAGGTATACAAGAGGTTGTATTCGATAGAGAGCTATAGAGTCTACTTGCGTGGTGTTTATTTACTTGTCGGAGAAAGGTTGCACCGAGTGTCTGAGCGCGTCGTCTGGGCGCCGCTCAGGCCTCGCACAGATGCCGGGTTGCAGAGTAAGACCTGGCGTCTGCTGCTTGACCGAGATTCCATCGAGGAGCTATCTAAAGGGCGTTCAG
>NW_007360014.1:629750-633938 GCF_000359705.1 Exserohilum turcica Et28A | reverse complement strand
TACTAGAGGATAAGTCTATCACGTATGCATAAGCAGTCTCTTCGTACCTATGCATCTTGAACAAGAATTAGGCAACCTCGCTAATCTCTAATAGCTTGCCGTTCACTCCCTCAATTATCCAAGAGGGGATCTAAAAGCGCTCTAGACGGTGGCGGTAAGCGAATCTCTTGCTAATTAGTGCATAGCATAGGCATCTGCAGTCTATAAGCGCAACAGCGTTTGCTACGTTGTTTACAATAAGATCTACAGTAATTGGTGGGGGACGCATATGCTTCTGCTAAAACTGATTCCATTCGCTACGTGTCTGCCGATCCATCTTCAGAGGCTCTGGGCCGAGACTCTGGCCCAGAGCTACTCTTTTTCCGAGTCGCTATCGTCTGGGCATTCGATCTGTTTCTGGCGTCTCTGCCCTTCGCTTGGGGGAACGGCTCTCTTAACCCAAGTGGTGTTCAGACAGTTTCTAGCAATGTGGCCTAGTTCGCCGCAGCTATAGCAGTCTAGTAGGGACCGCCTTGGTCTATTCTTCGTTTCCCGTGCCCGATTGGCCTTCGAGGGCTCCCAGTCCATCGCTTCTGGACTAGCATCTCGCTAAGCGACCTTCGGGGGAGCTTGCGTATGACTGTAGGCCGCGTTCCTTTGATTCCTCCCGTGCAACTGGATCTGGTATAGGTTATTGGAAAGCTTAATTGCCTTTTTTATATATTCCTTTAGACTTCTGTTCTTTAGAGTATAGAGCATTAGCTTTTAGAGCTCTTCTCTAAGTCCCTTACTAAACATCTTATAAGCTACTGCTAGGCTAAACTGCTGTTAGGACTCTACGCGAAGCTGGTTGAACTCCAAGACATAGTCGCGTATTAGTCGTCGTCCTTGCTTTAAGTGCCGAAGCTTGTTTAGCGCACGCTGCTGCTAGTGCACGTCTTAGAAGTGAGTATCCATATGCTCCCATAGGCCGGCCGTAGTTCGTTCCTTATTCTTAAGCACCTAGGGAAGAAGGACCTAGTTTGCTTTGCCCTTCGTTTGACTAAGCACGTATTGGACCTTTGCGTCCTCCATTAGGAACATGGCGTGGTCGTACTCTAGCTTCCCTTTGCACTTAAATTTCTAACCTAGGTAGTTATCACGTGTCCCATTAAAACGCTCTAGGTCGGGAAACTTATTCTTGCGGGCTGCTAGCTCAGCGACTGTTGTTAGCGGTAGTGGAGGAGTGTCAACTCTTGGGGATGACTCCGAACGTCCTTCGGCTTGGTTCCTCTCAAGTGCCTCTAGGCGACTAGCCATTAGGCTAAGCAGCTGCATCATCTGCTCCATTACTTGGGCCACGGCGTTCTGATTAGCTTTCAGTGAGCCCTCCTGCCTTGGTGAGCCCTTCCCCCCTACGACTGATGATCGCTTAACGACTGCTTCGATCGTTGGCCCAATCGCTGCTTCCTTCTATCCGTCCTCTCTCAGCATCTGCGTGATCTCACGCAGGATCTCTTCGTCTGGGACTCCTGCCTGGCTCTTAGTGGTGGCGTAAGCCGCTAGCTCTTCAACGTTTAAGTTAGGAGCGTTGGCCTCCATTGTCTAATTCGTCTTCAGACGTCTCTTGTCTTTGCCTGCTAGTGTGCAGGGCTTCCGATTGTCCTTCGATCTACTCGCGCAGTCCTTGACTGCGGCCTACTCCTTGTTAGTGAGGACTAGTAGGGCTTACCTTTAGCTGTACTTCTCTTCTAGCTAGTTCTAAACAGCGTTTGGCTGCTGTTGTGTTGCGTCCCTAGGAAGACTCGCGTCTTGCCGTCTCGCTCGTGGGATCTCGTCTCTAATTAAGAGTAATCGCACGGCCTGCACCCCGTCCAATAGAGGATTGACAGGACTTCTCACTACAACGTCCGCTTCTAGCTAACTGTACGCTAGGCCTAAGTGGCCTTTAGGTAGTTTATTACGCGACGTTGCGCCTACGGCTCGGCTTTCTAAGACACGGTAGGACTTCCTAGACAGGTCCCAGGCGACTAAATCGCCTACTGTCTCTCACGGCTGAACTTCCTGCGAAGCTCTGCCCTAGGTGTACTGTCTTGCGACGGTCTACCTTCTCGCTGCACTAAAGGCCTTTTGTACCTATTGCAGCACTAACTCTGTGTTACTAGCTCGCACTAACAACACGCTCTAAAACTTAGTTAGAAGATAGTCTACCTAAGGCTTATATCTAATTAGGATTAAATACAAAATGTAAGGGGCTGCGCTTTAGGGAGCAATTGCGAGGTATATAAGAGGTTGTATTTAATAGAGAGCTATAGAGTCTACTTGCGTGGTGTTTATTTACTTGTCAGAGAAAGGTTGCACCGAGTGTCTGAGCGCGTCGTCTGGGCGCCGCTCAGGCCTCGCACAGATGCCGGGTTGCAGAGTAAGACCTGGCGTCTGCTGCTTGACCGAGATTCCATCGAGGAGCTATCCAAAGGGCGTTCAGCCCGTTACACCCTTAATAGAATGCAGGGAAGACTAGTAGTACACGTGCTTAAGCATAGATTGCGACAAGCACGCAGCGGCAAAATACTACTACGGATATCGACAATAAGAGTCTTTTTTAGGCCAACAATAGGGCAACAAGGCCCCTTTAGGGAAATTAACGTACTAGAACCCCTAGGATTAATGAAGCTTAAGACAAAGCTTAATAGAACACAGATGCAGGCACTAGTGGATTTAGGATTATAGGCAAACTATGTTTTAGCGCACGTAGTAACCTAAGCTAGACTTAAGTTATAACAGAAATAACAGCCTTACCTACTACACGTAGCTAATGGCGAACTAATGCTAAATAAAAGCGAAATCACACACGAGGTTAGACAAGTGACACTTAGCATCTAGGAGCATGAGGAAGAGATTAACCTAGACGTTATTAGACTAGCTACCTACGACATTATTTTAGGACTCCTATAGCTTAGGAAACACAACCTGTAGATCAACTAGAAGTTGAAGGTGTTTCAATTTAAGTGCTGCGGAACGGACGCACCCGCAAGCCAACCTACGCATTAGCAAAGTTTAATAGTAGATGAGAGTAACATTGCCATGCAGTGCAATAACGCCAAGAAGAGAGCGTACTTGAAAGGTAGTTCCTAGGATAGGAAGCCACACTCCGCAGATACCGAAACCAGGCCAACAGATCACGAAGCGAGAGGAAGGGAGAATAGCGCAACTCTAGAGTTCCCTAAATAGTATAAGAAATACAAACATCTATTTTAGGAAGTGGTAGACGAAACAGCGTTACTAGAACATAAACCCTAGGACCATGAGATAGTCCTACAGGAAGGAAAGACACCGACTTTCGGGCCTATATACTAACTATTGGAAACAGAGCTTAAGGTACTAAGAGAGTACATTAACAAGAGTCTAGCTAAGGGATACATACGACTATTAAAGTTACTAGCAGGATATCTAACTATGTTTATACTAAAGAAAGACAGTATAAAACAACTATGTGTTAATTATAGGCGACTTAACGACATCACAATAAAGAATTAATACCCACTACCTAACATCACCAAGCTTAGGGATCAATTATCTTGTGCGAAGATCTTCACGGCGCTAGATCTCTAAGATAGATACCACCTTATTAGAATAAAGAAAGGTGAAGAATAGAAAATAGCATTTAGAACTTAATATAGATATTATAAGTACATAGTTATGCTATTTAGGCTTACAAACGCCCTAGCAACATTCTAGGAACTTATTAACAATGTACTTAGGCCATACCTAGACATATTTGTTATCGCCTACCTAGATGACATCCTTATCTATTTAGAAGATAAGAAGGATTATGTTAAACATGTAACGAAAGTACTTAAGGCTCTAGACGAACACAGCCTTAGACTTAAGCTAAAGAAGTGTGAATTCCACAAGACTAAGGTCGACTTCCCCCCAGCAAACTAAGAAGCCAGAACAACGTAGACAGTTACTCCAGATTACTAACTCAATCCCAACTACCTACAATAGAGAGATAGAGAAGATAATCCCATACAGGTTTAGGCCATGGGATAGTCTTAACTACAAGGTTACAATCTCTAGAAAGACAAAAGAAGAAGAGGCAACTGCACACACAGCCTACATCCAATCAAGGATAGGAGACAACTTTACAGCAATCTACTCGTGACGCCTCTAAGATTCAAGAGGGAAAAGGCATAGGAGTAGGCGTAGTAGCTTACAACTCAGCCCAAG
>NW_007360014.1:625916-628829 GCF_000359705.1 Exserohilum turcica Et28A | reverse complement strand
GGAATAATAATAATAAGGTTGACTTCTTAGGCTACACAATAGGAGTCAACAGAGTACAAATGAGCGAAGAGAAGATTTAAGTTATTAAAGACTAGCTAACACTAACTATAGTTATAGAAATCTAATTATTCTTAGGATTTGTAAACTTTAATAGGCAATTTATTTAGGACTTCTTAAAGATCGCGATACTAATGACACAACTTACGTGGAAAGATACGCCATTTGTGTAGAGCAACAAAGCAGATAAAGCCTTTAACAAGCTTAAGACAGCATATATTACACTACTATGCCTTAGAATATTTACACCAGGCGTACTAATAAAGATTGAAACCAACGCATTAGATCTAGCCCTAGGAGGCTGTGCTAGCATACTTACCGACGACAAGTGGCACCTAGTAGCATACTACTTAAGGAAGTTCTTAGGACTAGAAGAACGATACGATGTACATGACAAGGAATTACTAGCTATTGTAGCATGTCTGCAGCACTAGAGAGTATACGCAGAAAGCTGCTTAGAACTCACGATCTATACGGACTATAAGAACCTAGTACACTTCACGACAACAAAGGTACTTAACTAAAGACAGACTAGATAGGCTAAACTATTAGGACAATATAAGTTCAAAATCGTCTACACACTAGGGAAAGAAAACAGAAGAGCTAACGCTCTTAGCTAACAACACGACATCGCAGGAACTAAGACAATAGTTAACAAACCTATACTTAAGACTAATAGAGACGGATCCTTAGGACCTGCATATAAACTTAACATTATTATAAAAATTAGAAACAATGTACCTAAAGAAGTATAACAAACTATTATTAAAGAATATCACAGCAATCCTGTACACAGACATCTAGGAATCGCTAGGACTATAGAACTAATTTAGCGCAACTACTAATTTAAAGGAATAAAAGACAAAGTCATAGCATATATCGCCAAATGCGCAGAATGCTAAAAGAACAAGCATAGCACGCACGCACCATACGGAGAAATGCAAGCCCTAGAACTACCACAAGAACTGTAGGCAGACATCTCCATAGACTTTGTTACAGGACTACTAGCATTAAAGGATCTAACGACTAAGGTTACCTACAATGCAATACTTGTTGTAGTGGATCGCTTTACAAAACAAGCAGAGTATATCCTATTCAGGAACAACTACATAGCAGTGGACTTAGCATACATTATCTACAATAGAATTATCCAATACCACAGAATACTAAAGTTAATTATTAGCAATAGAGACAAGCTATTTACATCCAACTTTTGGACGACACTACTTGCAGCAATTAGAACTAAGAGAAAGCTGTTAACAGCTTACTACCTATAAACTAACGGACAAACAGAACGAATAAACTAAATAATAAAGACATATCTTAGGATTTACGCTAATTATTAGCAAGACAATTAGGTATAACTACTACCTATAGCACAGATGGCATACAACAATAAAACATCAAAAGCAATAGGCAAAACACCGTTTTACGCCAACCACGGACGACATCTAAATCTCTTTACTAGAACATATCCAAGTCTAAAGATAGAAGCAGCCATCGCAATAGCTAAACAACTAAAGAAAATTCACGAGGAACTATAAGAATCACTTAAACAGGCTTAACGCCAAAGCATTTCCTACTAAAATAAGAAAAGAAAAATAGCACCTTAACTAAAGAAGGGGGATAAAGTATATCTACTTACAAAAAACCTTCGCACAAAACGACCTAGCAAGGGACTAGACAATGTTAAGGTCAGACTATTTTTAATTTCGAAACAAAACGGACTAGTTACATATACACTTGACCTGCTAGCCAACGCGAAGATACACCTAAGATTCTACATACGCCTATTAGAACTAGCAGACCCCAAAACGCTACTACAAAAAACATTTTATTTTAAACCTAAAGAGGAAGACGAATTTAAAGTTAAAAGAATTGTCTTACACCAAACAAAAAACAACAAAACTAAATAACGTATGTGGCAAGCGAGCGCCGCAGGTAAGCGAGCGCCGCACCCCACCAAACCTGCGCACCTCTCCTATCTCAACGAACAATGGCTCAACGTAGCGCTACTTAATTAGCTTTAAATAAAGCAGATATTCAGCTTGCTATTTCTTCTATTAATCTCTATTAAACACAAAGTAATCGTTGCGCTGCTGCTATCTACAACGTGTCTAAACGAACAATCCGCCGCTAACGCGCTAGTATACCTGCTCGACGCGATTGCCAGCCTAACTCAAAGAAGCTTACTAAGCTAGAAGAGGAGGTGATAGTTGATTATATACTTGATCTAGATCTACGTGGATTTGCGCCCACGTATGCTGCTGTGCGCGATATGGCTGATAAGCTGCTGGCTGCGCGCGGCGCTGGCCAGGTTGGGCAGAAGTGGCCAGCCAACTTTGTCAAGCGTACAGACAGTCTTACGACGCGTTTCAATCGAGCGTACGATAGGCAGAGAGCTCTATGTGAAGATCCAGTCCTAATCAAGAGCTGGTTTGAGCTTGTAGAGCAGACAAAGGCTAAGTACGGCATCTGTGACGAGGACGTCTACAACTTCGACGAAGCTGGCTTCATGATGGGCAAGATCACGACTCAGCTAGTCGTAACAGCGTCAGAGAGGAGGGGCCGACTAAAGGCAGTTGAGCCAGGCAATCGTGGGTGGGTAACGCTGATCGCAGCGATTAACGCAGCTGGCTGGGCAGTTCCGCCATTCCTCATCTTTGCTGGCAAATATCATCTATCCGCCTGGTACGAAGCAGAGATCCCACGCGACTGGGCGATCGCAGTCAGCGACAACAGCTGGACGAATAACGAGCTAGGTGTTGCCTGGCTAAAGCACTTTGATGCTCACACAAGACTCGCGTTGTTGGCACACGTTGCCTACTTATTCTTGATGGCCATGAGAGCCACTAG